>NC_135962.1:49470117-49791583 GCF_053455715.1 Rhinoraja longicauda
GAGAGAAGAGGGGAGAGAGAACAAGAGAGAGAGAATGGGAGAGAGAAAAGGGGGTAAGAGAAGGGGGAAAAGAGAAAGAGAGAGACAGGGGAAAGATAGAGAGAGAGAGAAGATGGGAGATAGAGAGAACAAAAGAACATGCTGGAATACTAAGAGGTAGAACGGAGCAATTCAGTAAGTTTTGAAATAAAAGAGAATACTGGAAATAATCAGCAAATGTTTCTGAGCATAATGATGTGCATGTAGTATATATGTGCTTACTATGTTCCTTCAAAAACTATGGGACTGAGGATGCCTTGCAGTGATATTGAACATGAACTGGGTAATAAAGTCAAGCTGAAATGGACGTAAAAGATCACCATGTTGATGAAGACCATTGGAGTTAGTGCGGGTGTTCCTGACAATATTTCACCCTGGCTAGATAGAGCTCTTAAGGATAGCGGAGTCAGGGGGCATGGGGAGAAGGCAGGAACGGGGTACTGATTGAGAATGATCAGCCATGATCACATTGAATGGCGGTGCTGGCTCGAAGGGCCGAATGGCCTCCTCCTGCACCTATTGTCTATTGTCTATTGGCAATGAAGAAATTACCTTCCTGTTGGCAGATCGCTGTTTGTGTGCCTTTTGCTGCGTGCAAATTGTCCGCCATGTTTGCTACCTGCAAAACTACTTGGACCCACGTAATTAGCTGCACGGCCCTCTGGGCCATCCTGGGGTTACAAAAGGTTGTCATATAAACGTGAACCTTTTCCTTTACATTGCAGTTTTAGTTTCAGTTCAAAGTGAAACAGCTCCACAGGCAATCACAAATTTAAAATTAGCCAATTCAATTTACTGGAGGTCAAAATCTTGATAAACACATATGCTATTTGGATCTGCTTAGATTAGGAGTCCTATAAACTGTAGTTAAATCTAACTAATTTGGAAACCTTTGTAGCATAGCCCATTTAATCATCCACTCAGCAATTAAATCTAAATACACAAAAAAAAAATTAGAAAGCCACTTAACAAAACCCTGAAATTTACACAGAAGTGATTAGACTTTCAGCGAATGGTGCTGTCTCTGGGTGGAATTTATCGGAGGATTGGCTGCATTAATTAAACGTGGGGAACTGGGAGCAGCATCTCCTCAGATTACAGATCTTTATTCCAGGAAATTAATGGGAAATGGCGGGGTATATTTGTTTTGTTTTTTTAAACGCATTTGGATCAGATATTGACCACGCAGAGACCTACGGAGAGATTCTGTGTCCATTATTTTTTATTGGAGTCACAGAATTACTCAGCACAGAAAGGGTCACAGCTTAAGGATAAGGGGGAAGTCTTTTAGGACCGAGATGAGAAAACATTTCTTCACACAGAGAGTGGTGAGTCTGTGGAATTCTTTGCCACAGAAGGTAGGTGAGGCCAGTTCATTGGCTATATTTAGGAGGGAGTTAGATGTGGCCCTTATGGCAAAAGGGATCAGGGGGTATGGAGCGAAGGCAGGTACAGGTTACTGAGCTGGATGATCAGCCATGATCATATTGAATGGCGGTGCAGGCTCAAAGGGCCGAATGGCCTACTCCTGCACCTATTTTCTATGTTTCTATGTTTCTAAACAGGCCCTTCGGACCAATGCCAATCAAGATGCCCCAACTAAGCTAGTCCCATTTGCCCCCACCTGACCCATATTCCTCTAAACCTCTCCAATCAATGTGCCTGTCGAAATGTGGAATTCTCTGCCTCAGAAGCCAGCGGAGGCCAATTCTCTGGATGCTTTCAAGAGAGAGTTAGATAGAGCTCTTAATCATAGTGGAGTCAGGGGGTATGGGAAGAGGGCACGAACGGGGTACTGATTGTGGATGATCAGCCATGATCACATTGAATGGCGGTGCTGGCTCGAAGGGCCGAATGACCTACTCCACCTATTGTCTATTGTCTACTATCTTTTAAATGTTGTCAATGTACCAGCCTCAACTACTTCCACTGGCAGTTCGTTTCATATAGCCACCATTCTTTGTGAGGAAAAGCTTTCCCTCAGGTTCCTATAAAATCTTTCCCCTTTCATTTTAAACCTATGCTCTGTGATTTTTGATATCTCTTATCTATTCCCTTAATGATTTTGTGCCACACTATGAGATTACCCCTCAGTCACCTGCACTCCAAGGAATAGGCTTTAGGTTTCATTATTGTCATGCCTACTGAGGTACAGTGACCGGCTTTATTTTCTGGAATTTATGTGGATACCCAGACCATCAATGGCTTGAGATGGAAGACCCGAGATTTCTTGATTAGTACAGGTGTCAGAGACTATGGGGAAAAGTGCAGGAGAATGGGGTTAGGACGGAGAGATAGATCAGCCATGATTTAATTGTGGAGTAGACTGGATGGGCCAAATGGCCTAATTCTACTATTCCTTATAACCTTAATTGGTGTTGTTTCATTATTTCAGTTTGAAATAATGTCATCATTCCTCTTGATTATCCCTGTGCCTCCAGGGATTGAAGGTAGTTCCTGGTGAATTCCAGTGAAACATCATCGGACTATCTGAACATCACATTATTCAATGGTGCTTTATTTGACTAACAGGCGGGAACCGCCATGTTTTGGTGTCATTTCCCAAGTCCAAAATGGAGTCCATCTGCATGCTCGGTCTACTGGAGCGGTTCCAGATCCAGATAAGCCCCAGGCTCCTGCAGGGCCTTCCTGCGTCACCTTCGACCGGCACAGACAGGGTAGCCAGTCAGAATCCTTTTCTCAGAGGGAAACTGTCAAAGACCCGGGAGCAGAGAGGGGCAAAGATTAAAGGAGAGGCGCGGGGCAATTTTTTTACAAACCACACTTCCTTTGAAATCCTGCTCTTTAAAGGGACCTAACTAAAACCACCTTCATTGTCCCCACTGAGATCTGCAATCTCTGGTGAAATAATGGTGACCTGAGTATTTCTTCTTGGCTGCTCTCAGCTTCCGAGCCTGGGGATCATTCCACGTTGCTGCTGTTGTTTTCTGCCATATCTCATGACTTAAAACTGAGTGAGATGGACTCGGCTGGATCCATCTTGGAAACAGCTCAGTTGTGGCTCAGTGGTAGAGCTGCTGCCTTACAGTCCCAGGGACCCGAGTTCAATCCTGACCACGGGCGCTGCCTGTACCGAGTTTATAAGTTCTCCCTGTGACTGCGTGGGGTTTCTCCGGGAGCTCCAGTTTCCTTCCACACTCCAAAGACGTACAGGCTTGTAGTAACAAGCCAGGCTTGGGTACAATTGTAAATTGTCCCTAGTGTGTAGGATAGTGTTAGTGTATGGGGATCGATGGTCGGCGTGGATTTTTTTTACACCGAGAGTGGTGGGTGCCTGGAACATGGCGCCAGGAGTGGTGGTATCGGCAGACACGATAGTGGTATTTCAGAGGTCGTTCGGCAGTCACATGGAATGGAGGGATATGAATCATGTGCAGGAGATTGGTTCAATTTGGCATCATGTTCAAAAGCCCATACTAAAAGCAGGAATTCATGGCATGGAGAATGTCAAGGTATTACAGTGCTGTTACACTTCACTGGCACAAAGCCAGAAAATTGAACTTGAATGATGCTCTGCATTTGGTTTTGACTGAGTGAAGGGTTGGGGATTAGGTTGGTGGTAGAAAGGGAACAGATTGACAACATGAATTACTTCTGAAGGTCTATAAAATGAGATATATTTTATTGTATGCATACATAACCAGATTCTAATATTTTTAGTCATGTGCGCATAAAGGTGCAAATGCCAACATTCAGTAACAATTTGTTTTCTGTTTTTGATTTTGATCAAACGTTAACAATGAAACAAGGAAACATAGAAAGGATCTTATGGAAAGAAAAAAAAAATCTTAAGGGGTTGGATAGGCTAGATGCAGGAAAAATGTTCCTGATGTTGGGGGAGTCCAGAACCAGGGGTCACAGTTTAAGAATAAGGGGTAGGCCATTTAGCACTGAGATGAAGAAAAACCTTTTCACCCAGAGAGTTGTGAATCTGTGGAATTCTCTGCCACAGAAGGCAGTGGAGGCCAATTCACTGGATCACGTGTGGCGGCGCCTAACGGCTGCGGCTCGCTGGCAGTCTCTTTGTCCTTTGTCCTTTTTTTGTTTGTGTGTTGGTGTTGGGGTGTTTTGTTTTGGTTGTGTATGTGTGGTGGGGGGTGGGGTATGTGGGGGGGGGCTGTATGTGGGGGGGGGGAAATCTTTCTTTTTTTAGGTCTCTTCCTCGGGGCGAGGGTCGGCCGCGGGGCCTTCCATCGCCCGGTGCGGCTCGGCCACGGGACTGAACATCGCCCGGTGCGGCTCGGCCCCATGGACTTTCCATCTCCTTGCGGGGGCTGTGCGGGCGGTCGCCTCGGTAGGGGTCGAGTTGTCTGTACGTGGGAGGGGCATGGGGGAAGAGAGAGGGGAAGTTTTTGGCCTCCACCACAGTGAGGGGGTGTTTGGAGTCACTGTGATGGATGTTTGTGTTGGGGTTGTGTCTTGTGTTTTTTGTACTGCTGGCTAAGTAATCTCGTTCTGTACGAATGACAAATAAAGCTATTTTGGATTTTTTTTTTTTGTGGATGTTTTCAAGAGAGAATTAGATGTAGCTCTTAGGGCTAATGGAATCAAGGAATATGGGGAGAAAGCAGGAACGGGGTACTTATTTAGGATGATCAGCCATGATCATATTGAATGGCGGTGCAGGCTGGAAGAGCCGAATGGCCTACTCCTGCACCTATTTTCTATGTTTCTATGACTTTCCTATTTAAAATGCAGAAATACCAACATGTTCTTGTAAACTTAACAACATAATTTACTGGAATTTATTTTAGTCTCTATTAGTTCTGAAGTCTCAGTACAGAATGGATCAATGTCCAAATAATGTCTTGACATTGATTTCAATATTTGTATTGTTTTCACTGCTTTATAAAGTTGAATAATATGTCATCTCTGAGAACCACTCAAACTCCCACACCTCATGGACACTCTGTAAACACCCTGTATCATTGCAAAAATGCAAGACTGGGAAAGTCTTAAAGTTTTCAACCAGCACAATGGATTGGTTGCGTTGGCTTAAGGTGAAAGGGAAAAGATTTAATAGGAATCTGAGGGGTAACCTTTTCACACAAAGGGTGGTGGGTGCATGGAACAAGCTGCCAGAGGAAGGTAGTTGAGACAGGGACTATCACAACATTTAAGAAGCAGTTAGATATTCACATGGATAGAAAAACTTTGGAGGGATATGGACCAAATGCAGGCAGGTAGGACTAATGTAGCTGGCTGACATGTTGGCTGGTCTGAGCAGGTTGGGCCGAAGGGCCTGTTTCCATACAGTACCATTCTATAACTGTGGCCGCTGGAGGTTTAATTAATGTTAAAAAAGTGCTGTACATCCACATTTCATAAAGGCTATTCAAATTGTTGAAGACTATAGTTGAGTTAGACTATATAATATATTATGTTATATTATGTTATACAAGCGATAGGGAGAGGTTGAGCAGGTTCGGGAGTGAAGGGAGATGAGGGGTGATTTTATAGAGTCTAGGGGTAAAGTCTTAACCTGAGCAGTTTTGCGTATTCTTTCAGGTATCTTAGAAGCTTAGAAGATTGTTTCCCTGTTTACAGCAATAATTTGTCCTCCCTAACACATTTTTTTCCAACGTACAACTCCACCAAATTAAGTTAATCGTGGTGTCACAAGCAAAGTTCGCCGGCTAGTGTTCCCACCAGCCAACGCCCTTCTTTATTCAGTTCTTCTCTTCATCTACCTTTCTATCAGATGTCACAATCTGCATCCTTCTTGCACAACTTAAAACCTCCCAACTTCTCAACCTCTCTGCAGATCTTCGTGTCTATCTATCTGAGTGTCTCCCAACCTTCCAACCTCTCAACCACCCAGTCTCTCAATCTCCAAACCTCACATCCGCCCAATCTCCCAACCTCTGCACCTCTCAACCTCTAAACCACATACCCTCCCAATCACCCAATCGCCCAATCTTCCAACCTCCCAACTCCTCAACCTCCCAACTCCTAGTCTCTCAACCTCTCGGCCTCCTGACTTCTCGACCTCCCGACCTCCCGACCACTGGACCTCTCAACCTCCATCTGTTGCGACCCTGCCCTCCCTCACGTGACTGTTATCTGCCGATTAACACCCCCCTCACCTGTATCCACCTATCACTTGATAGCTCTTGCCCCACCCCTCCCACCACCTCTTTATACTGGCTACTTGCCGTCTTCTCTTTCGGTCTGGATGAAGGGTCTTGACTTGAAACGTCACCTGTCCATTTACCTCCTAAATTTTATAGGCGACCCACTGAATTCCTCCAGAATCTCTCCTTTGTTTTTGCTACAGATTCCAGCAATGCAATCTCTTGTGCTGCCTGCTGTGAGACGTTCAATCCCACTGGTCTGATAAATGACAATTCTTATTTATTCTTATTGATTCGCACAGTAGCCAGGTTTTTACTAACCCCACTTCCTTTGAAATTCTACTCGTTAAAGGGAGAGAACTAAAACCACTTTCATTGTCTCCACTGAGATCTGCAACCTCTGGTGAAATAATGGTGACCTGAGTATTTTTTTTCTTGCTCTGGCGGTGGAGGTCAAGACCATGGCTGCTCTCAGCTTCCGAGCCTGGGGATCATTCCACGTTGCTGCTGTTGTTTTCTGCCATATCTCATGACTTAAAACAGAGTGAGATGGACTCAGCTGGATCCATCTTGGAAACAGCTCAGTTGTGGCACGGTGGCGCAGTGGTAGAGCTGCTGCCTTACTGCCCCAGGGACTCGAGTTCAATCCTGACTACGGGCGCTGTCTGTACGGAGTTTATAAGTTCTCCCTGTGACAGCGTGGGGTTTATTTGGGAGCTCCGGTTTCCTCCCACACTCCAAAGACGTACAGGCTTGTAATAAGAAGCCAGGCTTGTTGGCTTGGTAAAATTGTAAATTGCCCCTAGTGTGTAGGATAGTGTTAGTGTACGGGGATCGCTGGGCGGCGTGGACTCAAAGGGCCTGTTTCCGCGCTGTATCTCTAACGTCTAAGAGTCTACCATCGCCACCATCGAAACCATCTGCACGAGGCTCTGCCTCAAGAAGGTGGCATCTATCATCAAGGATTCCCGCCATCCGGCCAATGCCCTCTTCTCGCTGTGACCATCGGGCAGGAGGTACAGAAGCCTAAAGTCTCACACCATCAGGTTAGGCACAACTTCTTTGCTGCAATTATCAGGTTCTTGAACCAACCTGCACAACCTACCTCAGCGATGGAACACTATGGACCATCAATGGAACACTATGGACCATCAATGGAACACTATGGACCATCAATGGAACACTATGGACCATCAATGGAACACTATGGACCATCAATGGAACACTATGGACCATCAATGGAACACTATGGACCATCAATGGAACACTATGGACCATCAATGGAACACTATGGACCATCAATGGAACACTATGGACCATCATGGGCCAGTTTTCTAATTACAGAAATGTAATTTTGAGCTAATGTCCTTTTTTTTGGCACAGTCTGTTTATCCTTTCAGTATTTTGTAGAATTTACATGAACCTATGTACACTTTATTTTTCTGTGTTGTCTGTGTACCTGTGATTCTGCTGCCAGCAAGATTTTCATTCTAACGCTGTCCCCCCTGTACTCGTGCCGACAACAATGCAATGAGCAGCACGGTGGCGCAGCGGTAGAGTTGCTTCCCTGGAGCGAATGCAGCGCCGGAGACCCGGGTTCGATCCTGACTACGGGTGCTGTCTATACGGAGTTTGTACATTCTCCTCGTGACCGCGTGGGTTTTCTCCGAGATCTTCGGTTTCCTCCCACACTCCAAAGACGTACAGGTGTGTCGGGTAATTGGCTTGGTATAAATGTAAATTGTCCTGAATGTAGGATAGTGTTAATGTGCCAGGATCGCTGGTTGGTGCAGACTCGGTGGGCCGAAGGACCTGTTTCGACGCTGTATTTCTAAACTAAACTAAACATTAAACTTGACTTGATTAATTTAAAGTTGACTTGACTGGACATGTCTTAAATTCTATACGTGACTTCATCTATTTTTCCTTCTGTCCTCAGGGGTAGCACGGTGGCGCAGCGGTAGAGTTGCTGCCTTACAGCGCCAGAGATCCGGGTCGATCCTGACTACGGGCGCTGTCTGTACAGAGTTTGTACGTTCTCCCCGTGACCAGAGTGGGCTTTTCCGGGTGGTCCAGTTTCCTCCAAAACGCTAAAGACATGCAGGTTACTTGGCTTCGGTAAAATTGTAAATTGTCCCTAGTGTATGTAGGATAGTGTTAGTGTGCGGGGATCGCTGGTCGGCGTGGAGCCTGTTTTCGCGCTTTGTCACTAAACTAAACTAAACTAAACTAAACTAAACTAAACTAAACTAAACTAAACTAAACTAAACTAAACTAAACTAAACTAAACTAAACTAAACTAAACTAAACTAAACTAAACTAAACTAAACTAAACAAAACACAGAACCCCATATTGCAGGTTTTTCTCTAGTGCAGGCATTCATGGACAGTATTCAAGTCCTTACTGTGACTTCCCTGGCAACTCCTGCCAGGAGTGCTTCACTAAATCCCTGAAGCGATCTCCACGGTTCCCATGGGAACTGCGTATACTGTTCATTAGGTCCTTTTGACATCATGTGAGCACCCTCCCACCTCCTCTGTTATTATAGCATTCATCCATTCAGCCGCAACTCCCCTGGAAATGTGCAGTTGGAGGTCCGTTGTCTTTTAAGTTCACAAGTTCATCGGAGCAGAAGTAGGCCATTCGGCCCGTCGAGTCTGTCCAGTCGTTCCATCACGGCTGATCTATCTATCCCCTCTCAACCCCATTCCCCTTGCCTTACCCCCCATGAGAAATGAGACTAACTGAGGTCGGCATCAGAGGTAGGTCAACTGAGGTTGACATGGACGCATTGGACTGTTTCCATGTTGTATAACTGATTCTAGGTCGGGCTGGACCTACATAAAAAAAGAATCAAAAAGTACAAAAATAAGCTGAAGCAATATCACAGATGAAGAATTGATACCAACAGAGGAATCAAGTTGTGCTGGAAGGAACTGCAGATGCTGGTTTAAACCGAAGATAGACACAAAAAGCTGGGGTAACTCAGCGGGTCAGGCAGCATCTCAGGAGAGAAGGAATGGGTGACGTTTCGGATCGAGACCCTTCTTCAGTCTGAGTTACTCCAGCTTTTTGTGTCTACAGAGAAATCAAGTAACCTGACATTGTGGAATTCAATATTGAGTCCAGAAAGCTGCAACCTGCCCAGGAGGAATATAATGTGCTTTTCCTTAAGCTTATGTCGGACCTGATTGCAACAGAAGTATTTAGTATGTTGGGAAGTCTTCAAATGCCACAGAAAGTAGAAGGCGTTTAATTTATGAAAGAAATGGTGGAGAGCTACAAGTTTAGTTTCGTTTAGAGATACAGCGTGAAAACAGGCCCTTCTGCCTCCCGAGTCCGGGCCGACCAGCGATCCCCACACACTAACACTATCCTACACACACGAGGGACAATTTGCAATTACACCAAGCCAATTGACCTACAAGCCGGTACGTCTTTGGAGTGTGGGAGGAAACCAGAGATCCAGGAGAAAACCCAGGGGACCACCGGGAAAACGTACAAACTCTGTACATACAGCATCCATAGCGCCCTTAGTCAGGATTGAATCTGGGTCTCTGGTGTTGTAAGTCAGCAACTCTACCACTGCGCCACCGTGCCGCCTTTAAAGTGTCGAATCGGAAATAAGAGATTTAGCGGTGACTGAAGAAGGGTCTCGACCCGAAAACGTCACCCATTCCTTCTCTCCTGGAGTTGTGCCTTACAGAGCCAGAGACCGGTGTTCAATCCTGACCACGGGTGCTGTCTGTACAGAGTTTGTATGCTCTCTTTGGGACAGCGTGGGCTTTCTCTTGGTACTCCAGTTTTCTCCCACATTCCCAAGACTTGCAGGTTTGTAGGCCAATTGGCTTCTGCAAATTGTCCCTAGTGTGTAGGATAGAACTAGTGTATGGGTGATGGCTGGTCGGCGCGGACTCAGTGGGATGAAGGTTCTGTTCTCACACTGTATCTCTCAACTAAAGAGACAAAATGAACTTGTCAGCAGATGTATTGTCTCATTGAAGGCCTTTTCCTGTCACTGCAATGTTAGCATTATTTTTTTCGACCATTAAATGTAAGGAATCTCCCATTTGATCTTGTGTGCAAAGTTGCAGTGTCTCAGGAAAAGGCCATGGGAACTTTAGTTTAGTTTAGAGATACAGTGTGGAAACAGGCCATTCTGCCCACTGAATCCACGCCGACCAGCGATCCCCGCACATTAACTCCATCCTACACACACTAGGGACAATTTACAATGATACTTTCATATGAAGAAAGACTGGATAGACTCGGCTTGTACTCGCTGGAATTTAGAAGATTGAGGGGGGGATCTTATAGAAACTTACAAAATTCTTAAGGGGTTGGACAGGCTAGATGCAGGAAGATTGTTCCCGATGTTGGGGATGTCCAGAACAAGGGGTCACAGTTTAAGGATAAGGGGGAAGTCTTTTAGGACCGAGATGAGAACGTTTTTTTCACACAGAGTGGTGATTCTGTGGAATTCTCTGCCACAGAAGGTAGTTGAGGCCAGTTCATTGGCTATATTTAAGAGGGAGTTAGATGTGGCCCTTGTGGCTAAAGGGATCAGGGGGTATGGAGAGAAGGCAGGTACGGGATACTGAGTTGGATGATCAGCCATGATCATATTGAATGGCGGTGCAGACTCGAAGGGCCGAATGGCCTACTCCTGCACCTATTTTCTATGTTTCTATGTTTCTATACCTCCAAGCCTGTATGTCTTTGGAGTGTGTGAGGAAACCGGAGATCCTGGAGAAAACCCACGCAGGTCAAGGGGGGAACGTACAAACTCCGTACGGACAGCACCCACGGTCAGGATCGAACCCGGGTCTCTGGCGCTGTAAGGCAGCAACTCTACCACTGCGCCACCGTGCCGCCCTCACTGTTGAAGAAAGCAAGGTGCAATTTACAATGGCAATTTGCAGTCACAGTTCTGAAGCAGAATCTGAAGTGAGACTGGTACAAGTAGCTGCTGTGAATGTAACAGGAGCCATCCATCAAGTCCACATCAATTTAAAGCAGCATGGTGTTTTAACTGTCAGGAAAAAAGAGGGCACATATTCTTGTCATGGAAGTCAAAAACCGAGGTAGTTAACCAAGACAATTACAATTGTATGATTCCTTCACAGACAGGAAGTTTTCACAGCAAAGAGTCAGAGACAACAAATGTAATCAGCATTGAAAGCAACGTGGACAGTGGAGATGCAAATGATTAAAAATACATTGCAGAAATTGGAAATCTATATACTATAACTCTCGTTTGTTTGTTTGTTTGTTCCTGAACTACAGCCCAAACGGTACATGATAGCACGACAATTTTAGGCCCACCTTACTCACCGTCGTCCATTTGGTGCTAATGGAAGATGTTTAATTGAAATCGGTGTTATATTTTTAAAGTTATTCACATTTTAAAGTTTAAATATATCTCCTAGGGAGGGAGGGGGAGGGAAGGAGGGAGGGGGGGAGGGGGGTGTGGAGGGAGGATAAGGGGGGGGTTTAAGGGGGATGGAGTTGGGGGAGGGGGAGGGGGAGTGGAGGGGGAGGAGGAGGGAGGGGGAGGGAGGAAAGGGGGTTGGGAGGAGGGGATGGGGAGAAAGGGGAAGGGGGAAGAGAGGGGGGGGGGGGGGCAGGAGAGGGTGCTGCACCAATGCAAGAGAGGTTTGGGCCCAACGGGTCCACTTGGTCTAGTGTAATATAAAAACACGGTGAATGGCAGGACTCTGGGGAGTGTTGTAGAGCAGAGGGATCTAGGAATGCAGGTGCATAGTTCCCTGAAAGTGGCATCACAGGCATACAGGGTGATCAAGGCTTTTGGTGCATTGGCCTTAGACACAATAGACAATAGGTGCAGGAGGAGGCCATTCGGCCCTTCGAGCCAGCGCCGCCATTCAATGTGATCATGGCTGATCATTCTCAGTACCCCGTTCCTGCCTTCTCCCCATACCCCCTGACTCCGCTATCCTTAAGAGCTCTATCTAGCTCTCTCTTGAATGCATTCAAGAGAATTGGCCTCCACTGCCTTCTGAGGCAGAGAATTCCACAGATTCACAACTCTCTGACTGAAAGAGTTTTTCCTCATCTCAGTTCTAAATGGCCTACCCCTTATTCTTAAACTGTGGCCCCTTGTTCTGGACTCCCCCAACATTGGGAACATGTTTCCTGCCTCTAACGTGAATAGAACACAAAATGCTGGAGTAACTCAGCGGGTCTGGCAGCATCTCTGGAGAAAAGCGATAGGTGACTTTTCGGGTAAAATGCCCTTTTCCAGTCAGGGTATTGAGTATCGAAGATGGGATATTATGTTACAGTTGTACAATGTGCTGGTGTTCAGTCTTGGTCATCCTGCTATGGGAAGGATGTCATTAAGCTGGAAAGAGTGCAGGGAAGATTTACAAGGATGTAACCAGGATTCGAGCGCCTGAGCTACAGGGAGAGGTTGGGCAAACAAAGACTTTATTCCTTGGAGCTTACAGGAGGCTGAGGAGTGATATTTCAGAAATGTACAAAATCTTGCGGGGAATAGGCAGGGTAAATGCAGGGTCTTTCCCCCAGGGTAGGGCAATAAAGAACCAGAGGGCAAAGGTTTAAGGTGAGAGGGGAAAGAATTACTAGGAATCTGAGAGACTACAAATAGGGTATCACAAAATGCTGGAGTAACTCAGCAGGTCAGGCAGCATCTCAGGAGAGAAGGAATGGGTGACGTTTCGGGTCGAGACCCTTCTTCAGACTGAACACTAGACCTACACTACTAGACTACAAATAGGGTAGTGGGTACATGGATTGAGCTGCCAGAGGAGGTAGTTGATGCTGGGACTATAACAACATTTCAAAGACGTTTGGACAAGAAAGGTACATGGATAAGAAAGATTGAGAGGGACATGGGCAGGTGGAACTAGTATAGATTGTGCTTCTTGGCTGGTATGGGCAAGTTGGGCTGAAAGGCCTGTTTCTGTGTTGTATGACTCTATAACTCTAAACAGAAAATGCTGAATAAAAGATTATTGGCCTGATACATAAATGCTATTTCTCTCTCCATATGTTGCCTGACCAGCATTTTTTGTTTCAATTCGTGAATAATGGAGAATTGTGCTTATATAGCATTTACACTGCCAATAGCTATATTGAAAAGTTCAGTTTAGTTTATTGTCATGTGTGCAGTGGAAAGCTTTTACTGCTTGCTAACCAGTCAGCAGAAAGACAATACGTGATTACAATCGAGCCATGTACAATGTATAGATACGTGATAAGGGAATAACGTTTAGCACAATGTAAGGCCAGCAAAGTCTGATCAAGGATAGTCCGAGAGTCACCAATGAGGTAGATAGTAGTTCTGGTTGTGGTTGCCCGATAACAGCCGGGAAGAAACTGTCCCTGAATCTGGAGGTGTGCGTTTTCACACTTCTATACCTTTTGCCTGATGGGCATGGAATAACTTCAAGACAAAATTCTGAATAAATGGTCAGTGCATCAACAGGAGCATCAATACAATGGCATTTTGCACAATCGTGGAGAAGGATACTGGTTTAAATCGAAGGTACACGCAAAATGCCGGGTCAGGCAGTATCACTAGAGAGAAGAAATGGGTAAAGTTTCGGGTCGAGACCCTTCTTTAGACTGATGTCAGGGGAGTGGGCGGGACAGACTTAGAATGTAGTCGGAGACAGCAAGACTGGTGGGAGAACTGGGAAGGGGGAGGGGATGCGGAGAGAGAGAAAGCAAGGGATATTTGAAGTGTCTCCGACTACACTCTATCTCCATCCCCCGCCCACTCTCCTGACATCAGTCTGAAGAAGGGTCTCAACCCGAAACGTCACCCATTCCTTCTCTCCAGAGATGTTGCCTGTCCCGCCAGGACACATACGTAAGTCCATCCAAGTGTGAGAGATGAAGTGAACAGGTAACTTGAAAACATATTCAGTTGGGGTATTGAAAACTAGAATAAATGAAAGCTTTCGTGCAGACAATGGTCAATAAATAGAACTACCAATGGTAGTCATTTACACTAATTGGCCAACATTGATTGACTAAAATGGAGAACTAGACTGGAAAGGTGGTGTTCACTATGAACGCTTCAAAGTGGCGCATGGATGTGCTACTGGGAGAGTATATAGAAGTGATCAAAATTGCACGTACAGAATGCAGCTTATAAAGCCCATACATGTATAACAAGGACAAGATGCCAATACCACCCACCTTGAGCCTAATTCTGTTCCATGTGCATTGAAGAACTAGGAGGAAGAAAAGTTATCCCAATTATAACAAAGTTCAGTTCAAGTGATTGCAAGCCAGTGTTAAAGAGCTGTACATAAAAACGGGTCAGCCGTTTCACTGAGGATTACAAGCTGACATTTGAAGTAAAACATTGATTATGAACTGTACCCATTACCCATCTCCCATTTTTCTATATGCTGAGTTGGCAGGAGGCAACATTTTCACCAACCTGGATGTGTCCCATTCACATACCCAGGTGATCATGGATAAGGAGCATATTTGGCAATACAAATGGGGGCGGCACAGTGGCGTAGCGGTAGAGTTGCTGCCTTACAGCTCCACAGGCGTAGGTTCGATCCTGACTACAGGTTCTGTCTGTATGGAGTTTGTACGTTCTCCCGGTGACCTGCATGGGTTTTCTCCGGGTGTTCTTGTTTCCTCCCACTCTAAAAAGACGTACAGGTTTACAGGTTAATTGGCTTGGTATAAATGTAAAATTGTCCCTGGTGTGTGTAGGGTAGTGTTAATGTGTGGGGATTGCTGGTCGGTGCGGACTCGGTGGGCCGAAGGACCTGTTTCCACGCTGTATCTCTAAACTGAACCAAATGAAGTACCATACTTGTAGGCAAAACTACTTTCTGGCGCAAAAATCATCCCTGAAGATCTTTCCAACCGTAATGGACAAGAAAATGCAATGTAAAAATCATTAAAGAAGTTAAAAGGAACTGCAGCTGTTGGTTTATACAAAAAAGATATACAAGTTTGTCTTCTGAAAATTGTCCCCAGTGTGTAGGATAGAGCTAGTCAATGGGGTGGTTACTGGTCAGAATGGACTCGGTGGGCCGAAAGGCCTGTTTCTATGCTGCTTCTCCAAAACTAAAACTGAAACCAAAAAAAAGGTGCAAAAGTGTTTGAGTTAGTCAGCAGCTATGAAGAATATATTTAGATGACATTTCAGATCGGGACCCTCTTCAGATTGATTGTGGTGGGGTGGGGGGGGAAATTTGTGAGCCGAAGGGTCTGTTTCCACGCTGTATCTCTGAACTAAACCAAACAAAACGAGCATTGGCTGAAAAGGATTTTGTTAGGCAGGAACACAGAGTTGTCGATTCAAGTCTGCTGAGAAGACAGACCTTTGTGCTGAATATCATGAAACCGTGAGCATGAAGGACATTAATTTGGCCCGACTTAGAGAAAGGTTTTGAGGAGGTAGTATACAAGTGTACTGACTGCTTAGAGTGCAGAGCCTATTCAGTGAAGACAACTTCACAATTGGAAAGGCTAGCAAGACCTTTCTAAAGAATGAGCATTGATTTTTTTTGTGTGAGAAGGAGATTGATAACCTCTTAGTGTTCATAGATAATCCCTCAGAATGAATTGAGGTGAAACATGTCAGGTCTTGTACTACAATAAAGTGCGCCCGCTCTTGATAAATTGAGATCTATCTTCTCATGTTAAGGTTTACCTGCAGGGCGACATGGTGGCGCAGCGGTAGAGTTGCTGCCTTACAGCGCTTACAGCGCTTACAGCGCTTACAGCGCCAGTAGACCCGGGTTTGATCCCGACTATGGGAGCTTGTTTTTAAGGAGTTTGTACGTTCTCCCTTGCGTGGTTTTCTCCGAGATCTTCGGTTTCCTTCCACATTCTAAAGGCGTACAGGTTTGTAGGTGAATTGGCTTTGATAAAATTGTAAATTGTCCCTAGTGTGTGTAGGTTAGTGCAAGTGTGCGGGGATCGCTAGTCGGTGCGGATTCTGTGGGCCTGTTTCCACGCTGTATCCCTAAACTAAACTAAACTAGTCTTGGAGAATGGTCTTCAGTTTTGTTGATTTCTATCTGATCACTTTGTGAAATCCAATGGGCATTAAACACACACATATTTCATCCACATTAACCAGCATCAAATGGTATGGTAGGGAAATCAGTGAAATTGTCAAATGCGCATGAAATCTCAAGGCATTGCAGGGATGTTTGTAGAATATATCCTGCAACAGTTTATATCCTTGTTATAGAATCATAGCGTGATACAGCGTGGAAACAGGCCCTTCAGCCCAACTTGCCCACACCAGCCAACATGTCCCAGCTACACTAGTCACACCTGCCCGCATGTGGCCCATATCCCTCTAAACCTGTCCTATACATGTACCTGTCTAATTATTTCTTCAATGCTGTGATAGTCCCTGCCTCAACTACCTCCTCTGGCAACTCGTTCCATACATCCACCACCCTTTGTGTTGTGTTGAGACAATAATGTGGCGAAGTTTCAGAACACACCTACGGGGAAAATGGAAAGGAAATATTCGAACAAATATAAAATAGTAATGTGAGGGGAAACAACACCGAGGAATTCTAATAGTGGAACTATGTTTAGCTTAGAGATACAGCACGGAAACAGGCACTTCAGCCCACCGAGTCCGCGCCGACCAGCAGTCACCCCGTACACTAACACTATCCTGCACACGAAGAACAATTTACAATCTTTACCAGAGGCCAATTAACCTACAAACCTGTACGGCTTTGGAGTGTGGGAGGAAACCGGAGCACCCGGGGAAAACCCACGCTGTTATGGGAAGAACGTACAAACTCCGTACGGACAGCGCCCACAGTCAGGATCAAACCCGGGTCTCGGGCACTGTAAGGCAGAAACTTTACCGCTGTGCCACCGTGCCTCCCCTAAGTAGACAAAGAAATATCTCGTGAAGATTGGAGACAGAATTGGAATTGTACACTTAAGTCAACTAATTTCTGAAAGGGAAAAGTGAGGCGATATCAAAGGCTTACGTGATCTTGAGTGAATTGTCGAAGTTGTTCCATTAAAAACAGTGGAGGAAGGTACACACAATTGCGCTGAACCGAGACAAGAAGTGACATCTACCTCCAGACAAGAAGCAGATGTCAGGGACACATTCCTTTGAGGAGATCAAAGAGACTCAGAAAACTTATGAATAGGTTAAATCTGTAAATAATGTGAATATGCGAATGATGCTGACTTTACAAAATGGAAAAGTAGCGTGGTGCATGTAAGTGTGTGACGCATGTATTTGAAGCATGCACACATGCACAGTATCGTTAGAGAAAATGGAATAAACAAGATGTTTTTAGCGGCTCCCCTTGTCCCGAGTGGACGCATTTCATTCCTAGAATTATGTACAGTTAGAATCAGAGCCCAGGTTACAGAAATGAAAGCTTAAAGTAGTGATAGTATGCCAATAGACAATAGACAATAGGTGCAGGAGTAGGCCATTCAGCCCTTCGAGCCAGCACCGCCATTCAATGCGATCATGGCTGATCACTCTCAATCAGTACCCCGTTCCTGCCTTCTCCCCATACCCCCTCACTCCGCTATCCTTAAGAGCTCTATCCAGCTCTCTCTTGAAAGCATCCAACGAACTGGCCTCCACTGCCTTCTGAGGCAGAGAATTCCACACCTTCACCACTCTCTGACTGAAAAAGTTCTTCCTCATCTCCGTTCTAAATGGGTATCTCCATACCAACTCTGGCCTGGTTGGTATCAGTCTTCATGGATGTTGTTGGAATTGTATTCATCCAGGGATACGGTGATTATTCTATCGCAATGTGCAGGAAGGAACTGCAGATGCTGGTTTAAAATGAAGATAGACACAAATGCTGGAGTAACTCAGCGGTCTCAGAGAGCATCTCTGGGGAAAAGGAATAGGTGAAGTTTCGGGGCGAGACTCTTCTTCAGACTGAGGAATCACAGTCCTGATTTGTGACTTGTAGTTGGTGGAAGGGCTTTTAGATGTAAGGAAGTAACAGGATACGCAATCACTGAACTGCTTCTGTAGCTTCGGTAACAGTGCGGCTGGTCCAGTTGATCTCAGGGGCAATGGCAACAAACAACGATGGCAATGAAGCCATTGATGACCATGCTCCGAATGTCATTGGGGTTAGTTGGACTTGCTTCTCTTGGAGATGGACATTAGCTGGCATCCGTGTGGTCACTAGACCTGCCGGGCAGCACGATGACACAGCGGGAGAGCCACCGTCTCACTGCGCCAGACACCCGGGTTCGATCCCGACTATGGGTGCTTGTCTGTACGGAGTTTGTACGTTCTCCCCGTGACCTACGTGGGTTTTCTTCGAGATCTTCGGTTTCCTCCCACAATCCAAAGTCATACAGGTTTGTAGGTTGCCTGGCTTGGTATAAATATGAATTGTCCCTAGTGTGTGTAGGACAGTGTTAATGTTCTGGGATCGCTAGTCGGCATGGACTCGGTGGGCCGAAGGGTTTGTTTCCGCGCTGTATCTCTAAACTAAGCTAAAACTAAATGAAATTGAACATTCTGTAATTATTGTTGAACTGCGCACTTCTGAGCTCATGATACATAGGGGGTGACAGATAAATTAGCTATGAATGGATGAGCTTAGGACACTATCCAGAGAATGTCCTACAGCATGGCCTTTGGGCCCCATACCTGAGGAAGGATGTGCTGGCTCTGGAGAGGGTCCAGAGGAGGTTTTGCAAGAATAATTCCAGAAATAAGTGGGCTTAGCATATGATGAGTGTTTCACAGTACCAGGCCTGTACTCGCTGGAGTTTAGAAGGTTGAGGGAGGACCTCATTGAAACTTACAGAATAATGAAAGGCGTAGATAGTGGATGTGGAAAGGATGTTTCTGCTGGTAGGAGAGTCCAGGACCAGAGGTCATAGCCTCAGAATTAAAGGACGCTCATTTAGAAAGGAGGTGAGGAGGAACTCATTGCTGCGTGGCTGTGGAGGCCAAGTCAGCGGATGTTTTTAAGGCAGAGATAGACAAATTCTTGATTAGAATGGGTGTCAAGGGTTATGGGGAGAAGGCAGGAAAATGGGATTAGGAGGCAGAGATCAGCCATGATTGAATGGCGGAGTGGACTCGATGGGCCGAATGGCCTAATTCTACTCCTATAACTTGTGAACTTGTGACATGACTGACTTCCAGCAATAATGACCATCTTCTGAAGTCGGAAGAAGGGTCTCTACCCGAAACGTCACCTATTCCCTTCCTCCAGAGATGCTGCCTGACCTGCTGAGTTACTCCAGCGTTTTGTGTCTATCTTCTGTTATTGCTGGATAGACACAGCTATTATTAGTTAAATGCCATTTTTTTAAAAAAATAGCAAACTGATGGAATTTCTGCTTGCACTTTAACACATTTGTGCCTTTGAACCTAACAATTTGAAGAAATGCACAAATCCCTTTTCCCTTGAATTACATGACAGGGGCGGCACGGTGGCGCAGTGGTAGAGTTGCTGCTTTCCAGTGGCAGTGACCCGGGTTCGATCCTGACTACGGGTGCTGTCTGCACGGAGATTGTACGTTCTTCTCGTGACCATGCGAGTTTACTCCGCGTGCTCCGGTTTCCTCCCACATACCAAAGACGTGCAGTTTTGTGGGTTAATTGGCTTCTGTAAATTGTCCCCAGTACATAAGATAGAACTAGTGCACGGGGGGTGATCGCTGGTCGGCACAGAGTCGGTGGGCCGAAGGGCCTGTTTCTTTGCTGTATCTCTGAACTAAACCGAGCAGGAAGCAATTCCCCCCCCCCCCCCCCCCACATAAAGTGAATCATTCCCCTTGGGGCTCTCAATTTATTGTACAGAAATGACAAAGGTACGTGCACATACCTGGTTTAACATTAAACAGAAGGCTCCCCACTCTTCCACCCGGTTCAGAGCAGCCCGAAGCTGCCGGTTTGCCAGCTGAAAGAGTTAAAGGAAGAGAAGTGAAGGAGGGAAGAAAGTTGAAGATTTTTTTTTGTGTGTGTGTGTGTGTGTGTGTGGCTCTTTTTGTCAGCAGTTGATCATTTACATCAACTTGACATTCTGAGGGTTTACTCTGGCACTGGTAATTGTATTCTTTCAGTGGTTCTGCATTGTCAACCATGGAAATGGAATCTCATCATCCCTGACCAATTTTTAATGTACAAAATTATTTGGCTGAGGTTCACAGGGAGGCACAATTCAAATCAGGTGCAGAGTACATGTTTTTTCCAAATCCCCCTTCCAGAGATTTGATTGATTTTTCTTGTATCTCATGCCGGAGAACAGAAGCAGGTAGTTGTTATTTGTGTTAAACCATTTGGACTGTAGATATTGCCTTTCGTGAACATTTTGCAGTACACATACTCATAGATAAAAATAATAATTTGAACACAAAAGAAAATTAACTGTCTCAGTGCCGTCCGTGTTCCCTCAAGATACCCTGGTCTCGAATTAAGTGCTGCTTTCCAAAATCCTTTATTGAATGTTTATTTGGTTTTTTTTCCTTCGAAGCAGGAACAAATTGTAATTATTTTTCTGGCGTTGCTGCCACCAAGTGAGTCTGAAGAGGTGTTCCCGACCCGACCCGAAACGTCACCCATCCTGTTTCTCTTGAGATGCTGCCTGGCCCGCTGAGTTATAGACAATAGACAATAGACAATAGGTGCAGGAGGAGGCCATTCGGCCCTTCGAGCCAGCACCGCCATTCAATGTGATCATGGCTGATCATTCTCAATCAGTACCCCGTTCCTGCCTTCTCCCCATACCCCCTGACTCCGCTATCCTTAAGAGCTCTATCTAGCTCTCTCTTGAATGCATTCAGAGAATTGGCCTCCTCTGCCTTCTGAGGCATAGTATTCCACAGATTCACAACTCTCTGACTGAAAAAGTTTTTCCTCATCTCCGTTCTAAATGGCCTACCCCTTATTCTTAAACTGTGGCCCCTTGTTCTGGACTCCCCCAACATTGGGAACATGTTTCCTGCCTCTAACGTGTCCAACCCCTTAATAATCTTATATGTTTCAATGATCTCCTCTCATCCTTCTAAATTCCAGTGTATACAAGCCTAGTCGCTCCAGTCTTTCAACATATGACAGTCCCGCCATTCCGCGAATTAACCTAGTAAACCTACGCTGCACGCCCTCAATAGCAAGAATATCCTTCCTCAAATTTGGAGACCAAAACTGCACACAGTACTCCAGGTGCGGTCTCACTAGGGCCCTGTACAACTGCAGAAGTTGCACCAGCACTTTTATGTCTATCTTCAGTACATCCCAGCATCTATCTGCAGCTCCTTCCTACACATGAAGTACATCAGACCCGAGTGATGTACTTAATTCTGGCTCACTTGTTGCTGGCTAATTCTTCAAAGCCTTTTACAGTACCAATGACTCTCCTCTGACTCTTAGCACGAGGAAGGGCCTCAACCCGAAACATCACCCCATTCCTTCTCTCCAGAGATGCTGCCTGTCCCGCTGAGTTGCTCCGGCATTTTTGTGTCTCTACTCAAACTTACGTGTTGAAGGGATCGGAAACCCATTTCAAGTACTTGGCAGTCGGGTCAATTTGTTTCGCAATGTGGACAGTGCCAGAAATATTAGGCTCAGGCTGTTTCAGTAATGAAATAGCTGCTCTCGTAACACCAAAAAAAAACAGGTGCAAACCAGGCTGATTTACATAATTGATTGAGGGCTAACTCATAATCTCAAGTGGGCTTGTATGCAGGTCATTGCAGTCAATACTCCTGGTCAGAAATAGATTGTGCCAAAGCTTGCAATCACTGACGTAGTGAAGTGAATCCTTCCCTTTGACATTCCTGCCATTGTTCATCTGGGATCATTTCTTTGCACTGAGTCAATGAGTAAATGTTTTGTTTTTTTCTTTAATGTTTGGTGATAGCAACACTGGGTTCAACACTGCAGAGAATTGTGGACGCAGCCCAGACCGTCGCACACGCCAACCTCCCTTCCATCGACTCCATTTACACCTCGCGCCGCCTCGGCAAGGCCAGCAGCATAATTAAGGACGAATCGCTCCCTCTTCTCCTCTCTCCCATCGGGCAAAAGGTCCAGAAGTGTGAAAACGCACACCTCCAGATTCAGGACCGGTGTCTTCCCAGCTGTTATCAGGCAACTGAACCATCCTACCAACAACCAGAGAGCAGTCCTGAACTACTATCTACCTAGGTGATGACCCCCAGACTCTCATTGTCCTGACATTGCTGGCTTTACCTTGCACTAAACGTTATCCCCTAATCATGTGTCTGTACACTGTAAATAGCTCGATTGTAATCATGTATTGTCTTTCTGCTGACTGGTTAGCACGCAACAAAAGCTTTTCGCTGTACCTTGGTGCACGTGACAATGAACTAAACTGAAACTGACTGCTTGAAAGGCAATGTCGGGATTCAAACGGTTTGACTGCAAGTGTCCATCCACACTTGCCTCCCATGCAGTAAGCAGAGGGTTTTTTTTTAATGCTGAGTGGTCTCATGAGTGGCTTTCGCTAGTTAATTAGTAGATGGGCAACATATTAACCCTGTTGAGGAGCAGAGTGAAAAGGAAAGGAATATAAATAAAGCAAACCTCAAAGATCTGGAGTTATGTTGGAAGGAACTGCAGATGCTGGTTTACAACGAAGTTAGACACAAAATGCTGGAGTAACTCAGCGGGACAGTCGCCATCTCTGGAGAGAAGGAAGGGGTGACGTGTCAGATTGAGACTTTTCTTCAGACTCCTTCTTCAGCCAAAATACCTGTCTTATGTTCATCATAGTCAGGGGAAAGGGAGATGTAAAGATATCGAAGGGTAAGGTGCGAAAACGAGACATCAAAGGGAACTTCCCTCTCCCCTGACTCTCAGTCTGAAGAAGAGTCTCGACCTGAAACATCACCTATTCCTTCTTGCTTCGACTACTTCATTTTCAGGTAGTTTTGCATGCTTAATTTAGTGTCAAATCCATCGCCGTGACTTAAGAATTGATCCTCTTTCTAGGAAAAATCTATCATTAATGCTGAATACTCCAAATCCAGATCAGAGTATAGGTTAGAAACAAGGAACTGCAGGCGCTGGATTACACCAAAGGGCAGAAAGTGCTGGAGTAACTCCAGGTCAGGTAAGTTTTCTGGAGAACATGGATGGGTGATGGTTCGGGTCGAGACCCTTCTGAAGATGGTCCCCGAACCAAAACATCACTTATCCATATTCTACAGAGATGCTGCCGGACCTGCTGAGTTCCTCCAGCACTTTGTGTCCTTCAGATAACAGGTGACGTGGTGATAAAGAGTTGATAAAGACTAGAGCTGGTAGACCTGCTGCCTCACATCTCCGGAGACTCTGGTTCAATCCCCACCTTTGTTGCTGACCGTGTAAAGCTGCCACCACCTCCACGTGACCATGTTGGACCCCTCTAGGTGCTACAGTCATGTCCCACACCCAAACAGGGTGATTGGCCACTGTAAATAGTTCCTGGTGTGTTGGTGAACAACTGATGTGCTGAAACGTCCAAATAGTAAGATGTCCCCATCGGGTCAAATCTGGAGTGCAGGTCAACAATTAACTCAATTGTTAGACTGTATGCAACGACCATACTTAAAGCACTACTGCTGGAATCTGGAAGGAGTTGATGGGAGAATAAGATGATATCAGCGGTAAGATTAATGTAAATAGACGCTTGATATTTGGTGCAGATTCAACGGGCTGATGGCCACGTTTCCACATTGTATGACTCTATTAATCATGCACATGCTAAATCAACAATGATTAACCTGTTGATTAAACCATTAATTCTTTAACCATTTATCATGAAATATTTTACTGTGAAACATTTTGAGGAGCTTCTTCACCACCATATTAAAGGCCTTTCCATTTATAAATTGAATCTTTTCCTCAATCAGCTATTAGGTCCAAAGATGATTATGTTTGAGCTCCCTTTGATTTGTCTCAAAACTTGGACCGTCCTTCCATTGCAGGGATTGCAAAAAGGAATTTGCTCTCTCTCCCTCTCACACTCTTCCACTAGATTACGTCCAGTCAGAGACATAGTCATAGACTCATACAGCACGGAAACAGGCCCTTCGCCCAACCTGCCCCATCCGACCAAGATGGCCCAACTACACTAGTCCTACTGCCTGCGTTTGACCCATATCTCCCTAAACCTTTCCTAACCACCTTGTCTAACTGTCTTTTAAATGGTGTTATTGTATCTGCCTCAAGTACTTGCTGAAGAAGGGTCCTGACCTGAAAAGCCACCTATTCCTTTTCTCCAGGGATGCTGCCTGACCCGCTGAGTTACTCCAGCTTTTTGTGTCGACCTCCCCTGACAGCTCATTTCATAGACCCACCACCCTCTGTGTGAAAATGCCTTTTGTTAATTATTTACTTAATTCTATAGCCAACATTTTTTATCTTGCTTAACCTCTGGCAATAAACCAGCCTGGAAGTAGGCCTACCTTGTGAAAGAAGTCAGGCACCTTGCCTTACAACGCTTACAGCGCCGGAGACCCGCGTTCGATCCCGTCTACGAGTGCTGTCTGTACGGAGATTGTACGTTCTCCCCATGACCGAGTGCGTTTTCTCCGAGATCGCTGGTTTCCTCCCACACTCCAAAGACGCACAGGTTTGTAGGTTAATTGGCTTGGTATAAGTGTAAAACTGTCCCTCGTGCGTGTTGGATAGTGATAATATGTGGGGACCGCAGGTCGGTGCTGACTCAGTGGGTCGAAGGGCCTGTTTCTGCGCTGTATCTCTAAACTAAACTAAACTAAAATTTTGTTTCTTCTTTGGCTTGGTTTGATCGAGTATCGGCTGTATTGTACTGATGTGGTTTCATAGTTTGGATAGCATTTATAACTGAACTTTATCCCCTGACTTATAACATCATCAACATGCTTTGATGGCAGTTGTAGCTCATTCCTGTTCAGATATTATCACTGGTTGTCTTTGTGCAAGCATGCCTGGTATAACAGAGCATTTGCCTCAAGCAGGAAAGATATTGGTTTAGTGTTCAGAGCTGCTTTTCACTTGACAGCCTGAGATGAATGAGCATTTTCAATTTAGGACAGTGATTATAATGCATAACACACCAAGGCAAAGATATCATGCACACCCAGCCACAGCAATGACAAAACGCACACCACACCAGAACGATGGCAGCAGGCAGACCTCACCAGGGCACGCCACAGCTGGGGGATGATACCATGTGTACCACACCATGGCAATGATACCTCGCATACCACACAAGGGCAAAAATACCATGCATACCAACTCCCAGCAATGATACCATGCATATCACATCGGGGAGATGATGGCTTGCATACAACGTCAGGGCTCTTATACCATGTGTCCCACACCAGGATTCTTATGCCAAGACTCCCACACCAGGTAGTCTTGGTATAAGAAGTGTGAGGTGTTGCATTTTGGGACGTCTAACAAGGGCAGGACCTACACAGTGAATGTGGAGTGTTGTAGAGCAGAGGGATCTAGGAGTGCAGGTTTGGCTGTGTGTTGCGAGTGGGGGGAGGGGGAGCAAGAGCAGAGGTGGGGTGAGGGGGAGCAAGGCAGGTGCGTGGTTCCTTGAAGGTCAAGTCGCAGGTAGATAAAGTGGTCAAAAAGGCGTTTGGCACATTGGCCGTCATCAGTCAGAGATTTAAATATTGAAGTTGAGAGATCATTTTGCAGTTGTATAACTCGTTGGTGAGACCGCTTTTAGAATATTGTGTTCAGTTCTGGGCACCATGCTATAGGAAAGATATTGTCAAGTTGAAAGGGTTCAGAGAAGACTTATGAGGATGTTGCCAGGACTAGAGGGTGTGAGTTATAGGGAGAGGTTGAGTAGGCTGGGTCTCTATTCCATGGAGCGCAGGAGGATGAGGGGTGATCTTACAGAGGTGTACAAAATCATGAGAGGAATAAATCGGGTAGTTGCACAGAGTCTCTTGCCCAGAGTAGGGGAATTGAGGACCAGAGGACATAGGTTCAAGGTGAAGGGGAAAAGAATTAATAGGAATCTGAGGGGTAACTTTTTCACACAAAGGATGGGGGGTGTATGGAACAAGCTGCCAGTGGAGGCTGGGACTATCCCAATGTTTAAGAAACAGTTAGACAGGTACATGGATAGGGCAGATTTGGGGGGATATGAAAGGCAGGTGGGACTAGTGTAGCTGGGCCATTTTGGCCAGTGTGGGGAAGTTGGGTGGAAGGGCCTGTTTCCACACTGTATGACTATGACCAGGGTCTGAGACCATGCATTCCACACCAGGGCTCTTATACCATGACTCCCACACCAAGGACTCTTATACCATGAGTCCCACACCAGGAGTTAACCCTCAGATTCCTATTAATCCTTTTCCCCTTCACCTTGAGCCTATGTCCTCAGGTTCTCAATTCCCCAACTCTGGACAAGAGATTCTGTGCATCTACCTGATTTATTCCTCTCATGCTTATAAATCTCTATAAGATCACCCCTCATCCTCCTTCGCTCCATGGAATAGAGACCCAGCCTACTCAACCTCTCCCTACAGCTCACACCCTCTAGTCCTGGCACCATCCTCGTAAATCTTCTCTGAACCCTTTCAACTTGACAATATCTTTCTCCCACACCATGACTCCCACACCAGGTCTCCGATACCATGCACTCCATGCCAGGGCTCTGATACCAGGCAGACACTGACAGGGTGAAGATGCTTGCATCCTACACCTGGGAGATGATATAATGCATCTCACACCAGGATACAGTTACCAGGCATACACACCAGGGTGATAATACCCTGCATACCCACCAGGGCGGTGAAACCACACACACACACCAGGGCAATGATATAATATACACTACACCAGGGCATTGATACCATGCTAATACACCAGGGCAATGATACCATGCATATACAACCAAGTGAAGATACATGTAAGTGATGATATAATACATGCACAACAGGGCAATGATACCATGGATATCCACCAGGGTAATAACATAATGTATACTAGACGAGGGTAATAATACCATGCATGCACACCAGGCCAATGACACCATGTATAAACACCAGGTGATGATGCATGCATACTATAGCAGGTGATGATATAATGTGTACAACACCAGTGTGTAATTACCACGCACACCATACCAGGTGGTGATATAATGCATAACACACCAGGGCTATGATATCAGGGCGGCATGGTGGCGCAGTGGTAGAGTTGCTGCCTTACAATGCTTTCAGCGTCAGAGATCCGGGTTCGATCCCAACTACGGGTGCTGTCTGTACGGAGTTTGTACATTCTCCCCGTGACTGGGTATGTTTTCTCCAAGATCTTCGGTTTCCTCCCACACTCCAAAGACGTACAGGTTTGTAGGTATAATTGTAAATTGTCCCTAGTGTGTAGGATAGTGTAAAGGGCCTGTCCCACTTTAGGTGATTTTAAGGCGACTGCCGGCGACTAGGCTGCCGCCGACAGTTCGCCGGGGTGTCGGGGCCAAGATCGTGAGGAGTCTTCCAAGAATCATAGTGGATCTCAGCGCGTCGCTGAGAAATCATCCGGAGTGAAATTTCTCAGCGACAGCTGGCTTGTCGCCAGGTATCGTTGCTTATTGCGGGCGCTGTCGCATGCTGTCCCCAGGTTTGCCAGTTTTTCTTAGATGCATTTAGAAGCACATTATATAAGTAAAGTCATTTCAAAATACCATAAAATGCTTGTGTTTAACCAATTTATTTACCGTCAGGACATTTGACAGGTAGATTGGAGGCGACAGTTTGACAGTCAGGTAAGCATGGGAATTTCGCGATGTTTATGGCTATCAGCCATTACATTTAAAGTGGGCTCCCAACCCAGATATGCAACCCAGAAACCAGATATGCATCTCCCGTACATTTTCGAAGAATGCCCACATACATTTCACAAAAATCCACTTAACCACTTAAAAAAAAATTTTTTTTAATACAGCTATCAGTAAACTGGCAGTAAATCCAGTTTATGCCTTGTTTCAGTGATGCTTGGTTTTTAAGTAACCCATACAAAATGTTATAGTTCAAAACTCTCAAGTACTTACCGACTTGTCAGTGATTTCAGCGAAAATTAGGACGCCGGAGAAGCATTGACAGCATGGGAATTTCGCGATGTTTCCGAAGACGCTGTAATCTCGACCTGACTCGGCATTGTCGTGGTCATTGTCGTCGGGTAAAAGAAAAGTTCGGCGATCTGCTACGACTTTGACAATCGGCGGCAGTCGCCTTAAAATCGTCTAAAGTGGGACAGGCCCTTAAGTGTGCGGGGATCGCTGGTTGGCGCAAGGGGCCTATTTCCGCGTTGTACCTCTAAATTAAACTAAACTAAACCATGTATTACACACCAGGCCTATGATTCCATGTATAACACACCAGGGTTACGATTAGGGTTGCCAACTTTCTCACTCCCAAATAAGGGACAATGGGTGATGTCACTGCCCCGCGCTCCACGTGACCTCACCCAGCCAGCGGCCACATGCTCCCGCTCCACCAATGGCGGCCGCCTGGGCCGGGAGGCAGGTTACTATGCAGCGTCCGCTAGGCGGCGCCTGGGCCTACACTGTCCGGGACTGCTGCGGCCATCGGGCTACAGTGACTGGGCCTACAGTGTCCGGGCCTATAGTGTCCGGGCCTACAGCACCATCCGGGCCTAATATGGGACAAGGGCGGTCCCGAATGGGACAAACCAATTTAGCACAAAATACGGGATGACCCAGCTAATACGGGACAGTTGGCAACCCTTGTTATGACACCATGTATGTGATACCATGTATAGCACACCAGGGTTATGATACCATGTATAGCACACCAGGGTTCTGATACCATGTATAGCACACCAGGGTTATGATACCATGCGTAACACACTAGAGAGATGATAGCATTGATGCTATATCAGGGTGACAATATCATACATGCTATCATACATACCATACAATATCATACATACATTTCATCAGCAGCACCATCACCGACCTCACCAACTCCGGCGAACTACCCCTCAGTGCCTCCAATCTCATAGTTCCCCAGCCCCGCACGGCCCGATTCTACCTCCTACCCAAAATCCACAAACACAATTGTCCCGGCAGACCCATTGTCTCTGCCTGCTCATGCCCCACCGAACTTATCTCTACCTACCTCGACTCCATCCTATCCCCCCTGGTCAAATCCCTCCCCACCTACGTCCAAGACACCTCACACGCTCTCCATCTCCTGGATAACTTCCGGTTCCCAGGCCCCCACTCCCTCATTTTCACCATGGATGTCCAGTCACTCTACACTTCCATCCCCCACAAGGATGGTCTCGAAGCCCTCCGTTTCTTCCTCGACCGTAGAACCAGCCAATCCCCATCGACCAACACTCTCCTCCGCCTAGCAGAGCTGGTTCTTACCCTCAACAACTTCTCCTTTGACTCCTCCCACTTCCTCCAAACCAGAGGCGTAGCTATGGGCACTCGCATGGGCCCTAGCTACGCCTGCCTCTTTGTCGGGTACGTCGAACAATCCCTGTTCCAGACGTACACTGGCCCCATCCCCGAACTCTACCTCCGCTACATCGACGACTGCATTGGTGCTACCTCTTGCACCCATGCAGAACTCACTGACTTTATACACTTCACCTCCAATTTCCATCCTGCCCTTAAATATACCTGGACTATCTCTGACATCTCCCTCCCGTTTCTGGACCTCACCATCTCCATCACAGGAGAAAAATTAGTGACGGACATTTATTACAAGCCCACCGACTCGCACAGCTATCTGGACTACACTTCTTCCCACCCGGTCCCCTGCAAAAAGTCTATCCCCTACTCCCAATTCCTCCGTCTACGCCGCATCTGTGCCCGGGATGAGGTGTTTCAGACTAGGGCTTCCGAGATGTCCTCGTTTTTCAGAAAACGGGGCTTCCCCTCCTCCATTATAGATGAGGCTCTCACTAGGGTCTCTTCTACATCCCGCAGCTCCGCTCTTGCTCCCCATCCCCCCACTCGCAACAAGGACAGGATCCCCCTCGTTCTCACCTTCCACCCCACCAGCCAGCGGATCCAACATATCATCCACCAACATTTCCGTCACCTACAACAGGACCCCACCACTGGCCATATCTTCCCATCCCCTCCCCTCTCTGCATTCCGCAGAGACCGTTCCCTCCGCAACTCCCTGGTCCACTCGTCCCTTCCTACCCAAACCACCCTAACCCCGGGCACTTTCCCTTGCAACCGCACGAGATGCAACACCTGTCCCTTTACCTCCCCCCTCAACTCCATCAAAGGACCCAAACATTCTTTCCAGGTGAGACAGAGGTTCACCTGCACCTGCTCCAACCTCATCTATTGCATCCGCTGCTCTAGATGTCAACTCATCTATATCGGCGAAACCAAGCGCAGGCTCGGCGATCGCTTCGCTGAACACCTGCGCTCGGTCCGCATTAACGCCACTGATCTCCCGGTGGCCCAGCACTTCAACTCCCCCTCCCATTCCCAGTCTGACCTCTCTGTCATGGGCCTCCTCCAGTGCCATAGTGAGGCCCGCCGGAAATTGGAGGAGCAGCACCTCATATTTCGCCTGGGCAGTTTGCGGCCCGGTGGTATGAACGTTGACTTCTCCAACTTCAGATAGCTCCTCTGTCCCTCCCTTCCCCTCCTCCTTCCCAGATCTCCCTCTATCTTCCTGTCTCCACCTATATCCTTCCTTTGTCCCACCCCCGACATCAGTCTGAAGAAGGGTCTCGACCCGAAACGTCACCCATTCCTTCTCTCCCGAGATGCTGCCTGACCTGCTGAGTTACTCCAGCATTTAGTGAATAAATCGATTTGTACCAGCATCTGCAGTTATTTTCTTATCATACATGCTACATTGAGTTGACAATATGATAATATTCCTCAGCACAGCTGGGCGATGATAATGCATACCACACCATGGCGATGAAACCTTGCATATTACAAAAGGAAAACAATACCATGCTTATAGTAGCAAGGGTGCATGCATGTCACAACAGGATAATAATATGTTGCCTGCTACTTAATTGTGATGTAGCATGATACCATGTCTAGAGTCATACAGTCATAGAGTTATACAGCATGGGAATAGGCACATTGACCTAACTTGCCCCTGCTGACCAAGATGACCCATGTATACTAGTCCCACCTGCCCGCATTTGACTCATATCCCTCTAAGCCTTTCCTATTCATGTACCTGTACAAAAATGTCCATGTACCTGTCCAAATGTCTACTGCATCAGGAAATCTAAAGTTCTACTTAACTAGAAGTAGCAAAAATAAAAATAGCCAAAAGTAACCATTCAACTGCACATGATTTGAAATGTTTACACACTTCAAAAACATTATAGTGAGGTGTATATAAGGACAATTTCATACGTATTTAAATACTATTTTGGATATGCAATGTTAATTTTATATTATTTTAGCCGTTAGTAGCAAGAGATGCCTTCTTGAATCATAATAATTCAGAGTAATGTTGTTTTAATATTGCCTGGAGAAATGTCGGAATTAGATAATATCGCTGAACGCAGAAAGTTAGTATTACCCCTGAAAATACTGAAAACAATGCCAAGATCATTATTAACACAACCATGCAATATATTGAAGATAGACACAAAATGCTGGAGTAACTCAGCGGGTCAGGCAGCATCTCTGGATAGAAGGAATGGGTGACGTTTCGGGTCGAGACCCTTCTTCGGACTGGGAGTCAGGGGAGAGGGAGACAGAGATATGGAAGGGTAAGGCGTGAAAACGAGAGATCAAAGGGTATGGAGGTGAAGGAAAATGTAGACGAGATCATTGTTAGCTCGGGGAAGTTGACAACGAGGCAAACAAAGATAAAATTTAATCAGGAGGACAGTCAGACTGTTCGGAGAACTAGGGTGGGGGAGGGATGGAGAGAGAGGGAAAGCAAGGGTTCCTTGAAGTTGGAGAAGTCAATACTCATAGCGCTGGGCTGAAAGCTGCCCAAGCGAAATATGAGGTGCTGAACAGCACAGTGCAGGGTAGGTCAGGAGTTGTGAAACCCGGAGGAAACCATGGAGTTTACAGTAGCATTGAGCTGTTCGAGTCCGCGGCTGTGGAATGACTGAACTGTAATTACCAACTTCTGACACTTATGTACGCAAAGGAAGATTAGAGTGCAAATGTGAAGGAGTGGAAAGGTCTGTAATGCAATTACTGATATTAAGTAATTTCAGTCACAGACCAATGCCCTCGTTAACACGTTATTTTTGGACAGTGTAATGAAATAAAGTGCTAAAAAGCAAGATTTTATTGAAGATAGTCAGGGGAAGTTTATTTTTTTATCTCTCAGTGCTGCATGTCAAAGCAGGGAAAAGAGAGACTTCTTTCACGTTAGGTGACCAGGTGTAAACTTGAAGTATTGGCCCATTTAGAAATCAGATGGATCAGCGACTGAATTTTATTTATTAAACCAACCAGAAAGGGGATTAAAGCCCTCGGCGACCACCGTTTTCCTCCTGAATGATCCACACTTTGGCATTGTAGGATGGACACAAAAAGCTGGAGTAACTCAACGGGACAGGCAGCATCTGTGGAGAGAAGGAATGGGTGACGTTTCGGGTCGAGACCCCTCTTTCTGAGCCCCTTCCAGCAACTGGAATAATGCTGTCTTCATCTAAATGTACCTCAAGCTGCTGAAAGGATTTGCAAACATATTACCAAGACTGGTGGACTCGAGTTATAAGAAGAAACTGGATCGGCCAGGATTGTTTTCCCTGGAGTGACGGGGGCTAAGGGGTTTAGTTCAGTTTAGTTTTGTTTATTGGTTTAGGTTTATTGGGTTTATATTTTATATTTAGATTTAGAGATACAGCGTGGAAACAGGCCCTTCGGCCCACCGAGTCCGCGCCACTCAGCGATCCCCACACATTAACACTATCCTACACACACTAGGGACAATATTTTTTTACATATTACCTGGTCAATTAACCTACATACCTGTACGTCTTTGGAGTGTGGGAGGAAACCGAAGATCTCGGAGAAAACCCACGCAGGTCACGGGGAGAACGTACAAACTCCGTACAGACGGCGCCCGTAGTCAGGATCAAACCTGAGTCTCTGGCGCTTTAAGCGCTGTAAGGCAGCAACACCGTGCCGCCCCTGTATGACTCTATGACTCCAAATGAGGCACGTGATGATCAGAATGCTGGGCCAGAGGGCTATTCCATGCTGTCGCTCGGTCTATGGCTCAGGGAGAGGAAAGCAGTCCTCTTAACATGAAATCGGAAGCTGTGCTTGATCACTCGTTGGTTTCCATCAGATCACTCTCCGAACTCATCCCTCAACTCCTGACTCTCTTCAATTCCCGGGGAATTGGCTCCTGTGTCGCTCAACTCCCATTGCAAAGACTTGAGAACTAAAGACCGCTCCAGCCCACAACTGCCGGTACAACAATGAGGGAACGTTACACTGTCTAACGACATTGTTACCTTGTGAAAAAGTAGTAGCATTTTATTGTAGAAGAGAAAGGGAATTATCCTCAGCGTTATGGCCAATATTAAATCACATTTCAACAAAAACATATTATTTGGCTGGTGATCATATTGTTATATGTAACAGTTTAACGTGCAAATATCGGCTGTTGTTTTTTCAACAGTACAAAACATTTTTGTTGACTAAGCAACACAGGTTTGAGTCTGACAAATATGACTTTCTCCAAGTGATGTGAAAAATACTGTCACATGTAATCAAGGAATATTTTCTCACCTTTCCCCTTTATTGTGGGAGCCATTCATTATATCAGACTAAGCAGGTGAGCGATATTTTTGTGTACAGTTTAGTTGCCTGGGGTGTTCACTACTTCAAATGATTCCAATAATGGAATCCATTCACCTTTGGTTCAGGGTGGTCCCTAATCTTGTTACAAGGCCTGGCAAAGAACATGGACTCAAGAAGTGCAGCTTCAACTTACCGGGTTAAGGTCATGAGGCCACACGTGATAGGGGTAGAATTAGGCCATCGGGCCCATCAAGTCTGCTCTGCCATTCAATCATGGCTGAGCCATCTCTCCCTCCCTATTTGGTTGTTAACGTTGCATTCATATCGTGTAGGTATCTCTGATGATCTGTCCTGGACCCAATGCGTTGATACAATCACAGAGAACGCCCACTGATTCCTCCACTTCCTCAGAGGTTTGCGGAGATCCGGCTTGTCACTGAATACCCTATCGACCTTCTATAAGAGTATGGTGGAGAACATTCTGAGTGGTTGCATCGTGGCCTGGTTTGCAAATTCGAAAGCTCAAGATGAAGGAGGCTGCAGAAAGTGGTGGACATTAGCCGGTCCATCACGGATACAGACCTCCGCACTATCGAAGGGATCTACAGTAAGCGTTGCCTCAAGAAGGCAACTGATATCATGGCGGCACAGTAGCACAGCGGTAGAGCCGTTGCCTCGCCCCACCAGACACCCGGGTTTGATCCTGACTGCGGGTGCTGCCTGTGCGGAGTTTGTGACTGTGTGGGTTTTCTTCAGGTGCTCCGCAGAGTCTCCTCCCACATTTCATAGACATGCATGTTTGTAGGTTAATTGGGTTCTGCAAATTGGCTCTTGTGTGTACGACGCGGAAGTGGTCTAACTTAGAATTAGTGTACGGGTGATCGACGGCCGGCGTGGACTCGATGGCCAAAGGGCCTGTTCCCACAATGTATCTCCAAACTCTAAAAATATTATCATCACGGGTCCATACCGTCCTGATGACGGTTCCTTCTCGGCTGATACTATCAGGCGGAAAGTATAGGAGCCTGAGAATGGTCACCTCCAGCTTCACGGGGCAGCATGGTGGCGGAGCGTTAGAGTTGCTACCTCATAGCGGCAGAGACCCGGGTTTGACCCTGACCTCAGGTACTGTCGGTACCAAGTTCGCACGTTTTCCATATGACTGCGCGTGTTTTCTCCGGGTGTTCCGGGTGTCTCTCAACGCTCCAAGTTTGTAGGTTAATCGGCTTCGGTAAAAATTGTAAATTGTCCCTAGTGTGTAGGATAGTGCTAGTATATCGGGTGATCGCTGGTCGGCGCGGACTCGGTGTGCCGAAGGGTCTGTTTGAGTGCTCTATCTCTAAAGTCGAGCGTCTAAAGCTTCCTCTCATCCATCAAGGATTGTCTATTGTCTATTGTCTATTGTCTATTGTCTATTGTCTATTGTCTATTGTCTATTGTCATAAGAGATTCTTGAATCGCCCTGCACAATCCTAGCCACAACCCTACATCAGCACCAAGTCACCATGGATGTTGCACTAATATAATTGATTCACATACTTTGGCTTTTGCATTGTCATGATCTAGTTTATTTAAAATAACTGGCAATTTATTGTACATATATATATATTTTTTCTGTTGTTTTTGTGTCCAGTGAGCCCATAAAGCTGGAGCAGTTCAGAATTTCATTGTTCCGATTTATATCTGGTAGAGCTGACAAATAAATACACTTGAATCTTGAAGTCCAGAGCTGTAGAGAGCGGAGCTTCCCTTAATCTTGAGAATTAATTTGATGAAGACTGTCAACAACAAGATCTGTAGATTAGTGGTAGATGGGGCACGTTGGTCAGCATGGGCAAGTTGGGCCGAAGGCCCTGTTTCCACACTGTCTGATCCAATGACTCTATGAATAAGATCTGCTAAAACTAAATCTATCTGGAATTAGCAAAATTCGACCGACTAGAAAACAAGCTGAAAGGAAATAGTTTGGGATCATTGAAAGCTTTCATTTCAACATGAGACTATCACTGCAAATTATCATATCATATATCATCATATCATATCATATATATACAGCCGGAAACAGGCCTTTTCGGCCCTCCAAGTCCGTGCCGCCCAGTGATCCCCGTACATTAACACTATCCTACACCCACTAGGGACAATTTTTACATTTACCCAGCCAATTAACCTACATACCTGTACGTCTTTGGAGTGTGGGAGGAAACCGAAGATCTCGGAGTAAACCCACGCAGGTCACGGGGAGAACGTACAAACTCCTTACAGTGCAGCACCCGTAGTCAGGATCGAACCTGAGTCTACGGCGCTGCATTCGCTGTAAAGCAGCAACTCTACCGCTGCGCTACTGTGCCGCCCAAATTGTGCCAGTTCCATTCATCTTCATCATTAATATTTTTATTGGTCTATTGGTGTGTTTATTGGTATATGGTGTCCAGAATGATTTAAGAACTGTGTGATATGTTTTGGTTTTTGGCCCCCATCATCAGTCTTGACATAATAATATGTTATTTTAACCAGCAGAGGCCACAAACTTCATAGAGGATGTGTAAGAAAATAACTGCAGATGCTGGTACAAATCGAAGGGTATGAAAGTCTGTAGAAGGGTCTCGACCCGAAACGTCACCCATTCCTTCTCTCCTGAGATGTTGACTGACCTGCTGAGTTACTCCAGCATTTTGTGAACTTCATAGAGGAGATCTACAATACAAATGCGACACAGTAACTCAATAAAATAAGTGACAGGAATACGTCTCGCTCACCTCCAGATTGGACACGGCAATGACAATAGCCAAAGATAATATTTAAGTTTATTATTTGTCATGTTTTGGTTTAAAAGTTTTTATTTAAAGATTAAGCAAATAATGGCGCTGAACAACTTTGATAAATGGCAAATTTATTGTGGTAACGTGTGAGGTAATGTGGATACATCTTTGTCAACTTGGTCTAGTTGGTGAACACTTTTATATTAAGTTCTTTGCATTAACGTTTTTTTCCTGGAGGCTCCGTCAATATGGCACCCATTTTCATTCTCTTAAGCTTAAGAGTTGCATACCAGTGCATTTAATGCACAGAAGGCTTTATCCATCCATTGCCAGATCTGACTGGAACGTATTTAATATGAGTGAAAAGGTATAGTGAAAAGCTATAGTAAAAACCTAGGCAGTACTCAGGTGTCACCACATGTGGGCGCCGACAAAGTTATAGAAGTACCGAACGGTCCAATCTACTGCCTGCCGCTGCACGTGGCAGCAGGCCTTCCTCCCCCAGCCCACCACTACCCCCCCCCCCCCCGCCAGCTCCCCTTTCATTCTCTGCGGCCCCCCTACACCGCCCCCCCCCTTTGTACTCGGTGGCCCTCTGCCGGGTCCCTGCTGCGATGGTTCATAGTTGTCTATTCTTGAGATAGGATTAAGGTCGTGTGGGTTAGTTCAAACAGCTGATAGTTGTAGGAAAGTAGCTGTTCCTGAACCTGGTGGTGTGAGGCTTCTGTACATCCTACCTGATGGTAGCAGGGCCATGGTAGCCTCAGGACTTTTTTTTTGTGGCATAGTTGAGTTGAACAAATCAACCTTTTCAGCTCTTTCATTATGAACCCCTCCGCTCAGTCCGCCTTAACCTACCTGATCTCCCGGTTGCTCAGCACTTTAACTCCCCCTCCTAGTCCCAATCTGACCTTTCTGCCCTGGGCCGCCTTCATTGTCAGAGTGAGGCCCAGCGCAAATTGGAGGAACAGCACCTCATATTTTGCTTGGGTAGCTTACACCCCAGCAGTATGAACATTGACTTTTCTAACTTCAAGTAGCCTTTGCTTTCCCTCTCTCTCCATTCCCTCCCCCTTCCCAGTTCTCCCACCAGTCTTACTGTCTCTGACTACATTCTATCTCTGTCCCGCCCACTCCCTTAACATCAGTCTGGAGAAGGGTCTCGACCCGAAACGTCACCCATTCCTTCTCTCCAGAGATTCTGCCTGTCCCGCTGAGTTACTCCAGCATTTTGTGTCTACCTTTCATTCTTCTAACTTTGACCAGCATTCCTCCCTCAACAAACACACGGCATCATCATTGAGTCCTAGTTACACTAGTTCCCAACACCAGTCTTAACAACATCTCCCAGCTACACTCGTCACACCTGGCTGCGTTTGGTCCATATATCTCCAAACCCATCCTATCCATGTACCTGTCTAACTGTTTCTTAAATGTTGGGATAGTCCCTGCCTCAACTACCTCCTCTGGCAGCTTGTTCCATACACCCACCACCCTTTGTGTGAAAAGGTTACCCTTCACATTCCTATTAAATCTTTTCCTCTTCAACTTAAACCTATGTCCTCTGGTCCTTGATTCATCTACTCTGGGCAAGAGACTCTGTGCATCCATTCCTCTCATGATTTTATACATCCCTATAAGATCGCTCCTCATCTTCCTGCACTCCAAACAGCCTAACACTTTATCGGATGCTGCAGATTCAGGTTATTTGGTAACACAACCGTTGTGACAGTACCTCAAATTTATTAATGACAGAGAATAGTTCGAGCATTTGGCCATAACAAGACATTGCCTGATGATTGAACCTTGTAAATTGGTAACTGTGAGCCTGTTAACTATTAAGATGGATAGGATGACAGTGCCACAGTAAGCAAATTCCAGGAAACAAATTCCGTACCAATCGAACACGAGCAAATGACAAAGGTTGCTCTTTTAGTTATCAAAGATTTGCTTTTATTTTTTTTCTATTGAATCATTTGCAAATATGCACACTTTAGTCCAGCTATAAAGTGAAAGATACTATCTCTTTAATTGCAAATTAGGGCCAACCGTTTGTATTTTCTAGACATTACTTCAGAGAGCCAGGAGCACCGAGACAAACCCATACATATGTTAAATTCTCATCAGTAATAAAGATTAAGTAGAAGTTAATGGCATCCAAGTCATGCTTGTGAAGTTAATCTCCTTTTGAAAATTTAAAATTAGATTTCGAGGATCGAAACAAACAGGGGGCGAGACTTTTTCGTAATATTTTAATCAAATTGTCATGACTGACTGCATACAATTAAGAATCCTGTCAGTCACCATTACTGGCACTTTTATTTGTCAGCTGTTTGGAATGACGAGTGAGGTATGGTGGCGAGCGATTAAAATGTGACCTTTCTCAGCACCTGTTCCCTGACCCATGGGCTCTTACAGTCTGTCAGCTGGCCAGCTTTTTGTCTGTGTTGAATGAGGGACAGGGATGTGTACGAGCTGGAGACTCTCCCCCCCCAAAAAAATAAATATATCAGCAGCATTATTCCTCACAGCGGGGGTTTAATCTGTAAGTTTTAACCAGGCTGTGCAGTGTACCCGACTTTTTTTTTTCCCCATTGACTTTTCAAGTATCCATTACCCAGTCGAAAAGTAAAGCCCGTTGAACTTTCAATCAGTCCTTCATTAATCATAATACATCTCGTCGAATCTTTAACTCAAGATCAAATGGCCGTCAATTGGCGTTATGCAGATATACCTGTTGAGTAAATATTTTTTGAGGGGAAGCTAAAAGCAACCCGGCAGTTTATTGTTCACGCACTCATGTTAATCTCCAAGAGTGAATGGTAATCCCAATGCCAAGCAACGTTCTAATTCATTGCAGTGAAATTAAAATGATGATCACCGCGAGGTATTATAATGAGAGTTCACTATAGGCAAAGTAAAAATAATTACAGTCGTGAAATGTAAATTATATTCACTGCAGTGAAAGTACTTGCATTAGTGAAACTAACACTTTAATCACTGCAGTAAAAACAAAATTATTAACTGCAAAAAAATTGGGAAAAACTATTTATCTTTGCGAAATTAAAATAATTGCAGTGAAAAGAAAGTGACACAGTAAATGATTACTTTAATGGCTTGATCTATTGCACCCATTCAAGAACACAGTTTGGTTCAATCAGAAGGCACGGGTATTACCCTTTTTGTGGCATACTTTCTCAGCAGCAAATACTTGGTAGGACTTGACACAACTTCAAAGGAAATTGCAGAGAATTGTGGACGCACACAAAACAACCTCCCTTCCATTGACCCCCATTTACACCTCACGCTGCCTCGGCAAGGCCAGCAGCATAACCAAGGGCGAGTCGCACTCTGGCCACTCCCTCCTCACTCCTCTCCCAGCACGCGAAAGGTATATAAGTGTGAAAACCCACACCTCCAGATTCAGGGGCAGTTTCTTCCCAGCTGGTTATCAGGCTATTGAATCATCCTACCACAAGCAAATAGCAGTGCTGAACTACTATATACCTCATTGGTGACCCTCGGACTATCCTTGATCAGACTTTGCTGGCTTCACCTTGCACCAAATGTTATTCCCTTATCATGTATCTATACACTGTAAATGGATTGATCGTAATATTGTATTGGCTTTCCGCTGACTGGATAGCACGCAACAAAAGCTTTTCACTGTGCCTTGGTACGAGTGACAAGAAACTAAACTGTAGACCGTAACCTGTTTAAAAAGGCCATAAGGCAACCTGATTTCCACCCTTACCTATTCACACTGGACTCTGATAACATCTAGACTTAACCCAGGTAAATGGCAAATGATTTAACAGGAAACTGAGGGATAACTTTCTTACACAAAGGGTGGTAGGTATACGGAAGAAGCTGCCAGAAGAGGTAGTGTAGGCAGGTACAAATATAACAGTTAAGAGACATTGGGACAGGTACATGGATAAGATAGGTTATGTGGGATATGGGTCAAGCGCGGGCAGGTGGGAGTGGTGAAGATGGGGCATATTGATCGGCATGGGCAAGATGGGCCGAATGGCCTGTTTCCACGCTGTGTGACTATATGACTCTATATGTGTAGGAAGGAACTGCAGACGCTGGTTTAAATCGAAGATAGACACAAAATACTGGAGTAACTCAGCGGGACAGGCAGCATCTCTGGAGAGAGAAAGAATGGGTGACGTTTCGGGTCGAGACCCTTCTTCAGACTGTATATGTTTCTATAATTGTGTTGCAGGTAAGGTAAGTGGGACTGCAGCCACCCTATCTGTGCTTTTGATCAATACTGAAGTGAACTATACATTTTGGCCCTTTAGTCACAAGGGCAAAGTGGAGGTCACCTATTCCATGGCAAACTGAACATTTCTCCCACCCACCCCACCTCACTGTGTGGCCTCTCGTGAAGTTCATCTCAAGATTACGGTGGAATTCAACCACTTGCTTGGGCAAGTACAACTGCAAAATCACTCGGTATGCCTCCTCGCTAAAGTCTTAAGGTGTAAATTTGGCCGATACATCGCCATCAAAGGAAAATCACCTGAGCAAGAAAGAAATGGAGCACAGAAAAAAGTTAATGAAATTAATACCTAGCGTGTGCGCGTGTTTTTTGTCTTTTTTCTTGCAAATAAAGTAGTAACAGAATCGAGAATATTCTTGCGTGGTGTCTTAGACAATGCTTGAAGGGTAATGAAGGTGGCGATCTTCAGGCAGCAGCACTTTGCAGGTCTGCTCACAACGATACCCAGTAAAAGCTACCTCTCAGATTACTCTACAAAGATATCTGAGTGGCAATAACACCAAGGTCAATGGTATTAGTAGTTCTGGCCACAGGCAGGCATGTTCCTCCTTAACCTGGATCAAAGGAAAGTTCCTTTGGAGGAAGGGTATTGGAATAGATACCAGATGCAGATACCCTGAAAGATTGACTAAATGGAATCAAATTTCTGAGGCAGAGTTCATCGGTTTTTATTATCTTCAGTGCTTAGAATGGAGGAAGGATTTCTGCTTCAAATATATTTACGCAATCCTTGCAGCTATTTTTTATTCTGAATGCCCACAGAGATGTTGGAAGTCTGGATCTTGCAATTCAGCGGTTTCTGGACCTTAATTTAATTTAGTTTAGTTTAGTTTAGTTTAGTTTAGTTTAGTTTAGAAATACAGCGTGGAAACAGGCCCTTCAGCCCACCGAGTCCGCACCGACCAGCGATCCCCGCACATTGACACCATCCTACACACGCCAGGAACAATTTACATTTTTTACCAAGCCAGTTAACCTACAAACCTGTATGTCTTTGGCATGTGGGAGGAAACCGTAGATCTCGGAGAAAACCCACGCAGGTCACCCTCTACCCATTGAGGTAGTGATGGAGTAGAATATGTCCTCAAGTCTTGAAGTAAAGTTGAAACTTCTGTTTTATGGCCAAAAGATAGACACAAAATGTTGGAGTAAGTCAGCGGGTCAGGCAGCACCTCTGGTGAAAAGGAATAGGTGACGTTTCGGGTCGGAACCCTTCTTCAGACTCTGTGACGTGATTTAGATGCGATTTAAGGATACGTTTGTTACCACCGGTCCAAATGCCAGTGTCCATGGCTGCATGCACAGATGTGTACTTTGCCAATGCATAGATTTGCCAATGGGACACCAGGCTACAGTGCTTTGGTACCAAGACACACTATTGTCCCCTTGATTCTTGCATGCAACCCACATCAGACATCAAGGGATTTTCATGAGAATCAAGGACCATTTCTTCCAGATTCAGGGACAATAGAACCTTCTTCAGACCATCCTACCAACAACTAGAGAGCAGTCCTGAACTACTATCTACCTCATTGGAGACCCTTGGACTACTTTTGATCGGACTTTATTGGCTTTATCTTGCACTAAATGTTATTCACGTTATTCCCTTTATCCTGTATCTGTACACTGTGGATGGTTCGATCGGAATCATGTATTGTCTTTTCGCTGACTGGTTAGCACGCAACAAAAGCTGTTCACTGTACCATGGTACACATGACAATAAATTAAACTAAACTCCCGAGCTTGCATAATTTGGCATGCCTCCTTAATTTGTTTATTCAAAAGTTATTATATTTGGCTTTCGATTAAATGTGGCAAACTTTTTTTTTGAACGAGGGAAAGCTCAAACAATTTGGATGAACAAATTGTTCTCTTTGAAGAGAACATGTAGACTCTTTCTGGAAGTATGTAATGGTAAAATGCTAAGTTGGTTTTGTTCTGGTACAGTTACGAAATAGTTGTACTGTGCTATCAGACAGATGGCAAGTAATTCTAAAGACCACAAGAGGTTTGTCCAAGGTGGAGTTAAGGGCTGGATAGAGTGGATGTGGAGAGGATGATTCCACTAGTGAGAGAGTCAAGAACCAGAGGTCATAGCCTCAGAATTAAAGGACGTTCCTTTAGGAAGGAGATGAGGAGGAATATCTTTAGTCAGAGGGTGGTGAATCTGTGGAATTCATTGCCACAGAAGGGTGTGGAGGCCAAGTCAAAGGATATTTTAATGGCAGAGATAGATAGATTCTTGATTAGTACGAGTGTCGAGGTTATTGGTGGGGGAAGGGAGGAGAATGGGGTTAGGAGGGAGAGATAGATCAGCCATGATTGAATGGCTTGACTTGATGGGCCAAATGGCCTAATTTTGCTCCTATCACACCATCTGATGAACTAATGAAGGGACAAGGTGAACAATTGAGTTTTCTTATCCATCATTCACTAACGATGATGACCATTGATGATTACGAATGGCCTTTTATGACGTGCTTTTTTAGATTTTAGCAACAATCTTTTTATTTAAATATATTTTATTAAATCCATGTCTAGTGAATCCATTGCAGAGTAACAGTTAAAAATCGGCAATGTAACTGAGATATTTTCTCCTATAATGAGATCGATCCCTCATTCAATAAAGCACAACGTGCTGGAGTAACTCAGCGGGTCGGGCAGCATCTCTGAAGAACATGGCAAGGCAATGTTTCGGGTTGGGACAATTCTTCAGACTGATGGTACTAAGGGTGTAGAAAGCTGGAAAAAAAGGTGGGGGTGGGACAAATGTTGGTGAGCAATAGGTGGATACAAACGAAGGTCCGAAGAAGGGTCTCGACCCGAAACGCCACCCATTCCTTCTCTCCAGAGATGCTGCCTGGCCCGCTGAGTTACTCCAGCATTTGAGGTTATGGTTGGAAGATGGGTGGACAACGGTTAGAGATGAAAAGAAGACAAAAGACAAAGGAGGGAAGAGGTGTGCAATTTGGCTCTGCAGGAGGTAGGATCAAATATGTTCTCAACATGGAGGCTAGTATGTCTTGGTTGACCAGGAGGTTGGATGTATTATGGACGCGCAGGGGTTTGCACTTGGTAATGATTTACATTTGAATGTTGTGCCCATGAATAAGAGGCCAATAGATGTTATCAAAACTGGCAATAAGATTGATGTTGAGAGATAATACTGCAAGCTTAACAAAAACATCAATGATTTTGAAATTCATATAAGAGAGGGAAAGTAAGGCAAGGGTGGCACAGTGACGCAGCGGTAGAGTCGCTGCCTTACATTGTCAGAGACCCGAGTTCAATCCTGACTATGGGTGCTGTCGATATGGAGATTCTACGTTCTCCCTGCGACCGCGTGGGTTTTCTCCGGGTGCTCTGGTTTCCTCCCACACTCCAAAGACGTTCAGGTTTGTTGGTTAATTGGTAAAACATGTTAAATAGTCTCTCGTGTGTAGGATAGTGCTAGTGTAAGGGGTGATCGCTGGCCTGTGTGGTCTCAGTGGGCTGAAGGGCCTGTTTCCATGCTGCACCTCAAAAGCCTAAAGCCTAAAGCGTACACCATAAATGGCGGAATACCGGAAGTGCACAATGCCCAAGTTAAACTAATCTCCTCTGCCAGCATCTGATCCTCAGGAGCCTCAGCGGACATGGGGCCTCGCGATCGACCTGATCGATCGGGACAGAGGGGAAGAGAATGGGGGCCCTGCTTGGGGGACCCGGCTTGGGGGACCCGGCTTGGGGGACCCGGCTTGGGGGAACCGCCGTGAAGAATAATGGAGGACCTGGCATGGTGGGACTGCCGTAAAGAATAATGGAGGACCTGGCGTGGTGGGACCGCCGTGAAGAATAATGGAGGACCTGGCGTGCGGGGACCGCCGTGAAGAACAACGGGATAACAAAGGGGGAACTGGGGAGGAGGGGAGGGGGGGAGCCACTCTAGTTTAGAATCCTCTGCCCAGGGGATAAGTCTGTGTTTGTTTGTTCGTTCCGGTGAAGGCGCTGTGCACACGGCAGCCAGCCAACAGTCGCTTGTCTTTTTCTTTTTGTTTTCATTTTTAATTTCAAGTTTCTCGTGTACCTTGTTGTGTGTTGTGACTGTCGGCAGACCAATTTCCCTCCAGGGATGAAAAAGTTTTATCGTTTCGTATCGTATCATATTCCTCCATTCCCTGCATTCCCTGCATATCCATGCACCTAAAAGCATCTTAAATATCTGCCTCCACTACTACTCCAGGCAGGGCCGTTCCAGGCACCCTAGCTAGCACTCACTGTGTAAAGCACTTGTCTCTTTTAAACTTTCCCCTTCTCACATTAAAGCTATGCCCTCCAGTCAATGACCTTTCCACCCAGGGCAAAGAGTTTTGACTCTCTGAAGTGCTCTAACCTGCAATCCTACTGACCAACATCTGGGGAGTGGGATTAGTTTAAACATCTCTCTTTTGACCAGCATTGAAGACGAGTGGCCTCCCACTGTGCTCTAGATTTTCATGGTTTCATGATCGTTATCATTTAATTATTAATCATTGATATTACGATTTTGAAGATAAACAGATATCATGGATGAAGGGCTTGCAAAAAAAGGTTTTAAATATTTAAACTGAGCAAGCATTGTAAAAGAAAATGAAATAGATGGAGTCCTGGAGCATTAGAATGCTCTCCTGGTTTACATGGTAAATAATGTACTTCAGAAGATTTCGAAGGCTGTATTATGTTGATAGCTTGCATTCGAAAAGGTACAATGGAACAAGACACATCCAGCCCGTTCGTGTACTTCCAAGCAACTCTGCGACTGTGAAGACTTTACATGCAGAATGGAGATGATGTTTGTGTTTGTCCAAGGCGTTATAGCAGTGCACACCTGCAGAAATGGTGCAGTTTCTCTACCACATTTCCCACTACTTCACTATGAAATAATTATGAGAAAGGAACCATTCACTCAGTTCATCGGGGCAACTCTTAACATCAGCAACAAAAAAATATTTCCTTTTAGACACAAAATGCTGGAATAAGAGGTTGAGACCCAAAACGTCACCCATGTTGCCGCCTGTCCAGTTTGGTTTAGTTTAGTTTAGAGATACAGTGCGGAAACAGGCCCTTTGGCCCACCGAGTCCGCGCCGACCAGCGATCCCCGCATATTAACACTATCCTACAAACACTCGGGACAATTTACATTTATACAAAGCCAATGAACCTGCTAGCCTGTATGTCTTTGGAGTGTGGGAGGAAACCGAAGATCTCGGCAAAAACCCACACGGTCACAGGGAGAACGTACAAACTCCGTACAGACAGCACCCGTAGTCGGGATCGAACCCGTACAGACAGCACCCGTAGTCGGGATCGAACCCGGGTCTCTAGCGCTCAAAGTGCTGCGCCCTTGTTCCATTGAGTTACTCCAGCATTTTGTGTCTATCACCGATGTAAACCAGCATCTGCAGTTCCTTCCTACCTATTTCCTTTGGATTCACTTACCTCATAAAGCAGCTTCTGGTCTAATGCACGTATTCAATGAGGAAAAGGGAATTTTTCATTCATTTTCACTACCTCAACAAAATCATGAGAGGAATAGATTGGGTAGATGCACAGAGTCTCTTGTCCAGGGTAGGTGAATTGAGGACCAGAGGACATTGGTTTAAGGTGAAGGGGAAAAGATTTAATAGGAACCTGAGGGGTAACTTTATCACGCAATGGTTGGTAGGTGCATGGAACGAGCTGCCAGAGGAGGTAGTTGAGCCAGGTACTATCGCAACATTTATGAAAACCTAGACAGGTACATGCATAGGACAGGTTTACAGGGATATGGACCAGATATAGGCAGGTGGGACTTGTGTTATCCGGTGTGGGCAAGTTGGGCCAAAGGGCCTGTTTCCACACTGTAGGACTCTGTGACTCTATGACTCTATGACTATATGAATAGCTTAGAAATGGAGAAACATTCAATCAGGTTTCACGTGGAATTGAACTCGGTGGCTGATAAAAGTACAAGAGGACTTCGATAAATTATAGAGACGCTGAACATTCGTGTCTCAATTTTCTGCAGACTTATGCACAGTTAATACTGTACATTTTGCATGCTCGGTAAGCGGATGGGTGGCAATCTGAGTTAATGAATTGTTTTCGCTAAAATGAATGAAGCAAACATATATTTTCTCTGCATATTGGTGTTAAATCAAGCAAATATATATATCAATGGTGCAGAACACTAATAGCAATGGCTGGTTCAACATATTGTCAAAAGTCATACCTCGTTGTGCACATAATTCTTAACGGCATTGACTGCACTAAACAAGTAACTAAATATTTACATCAGATATTTACAGTCAACCATTATAAATTGAGCTAACTGTAAATCTACTCATTTACCGACCCTTTCAGATGGATGGGCCGAATGGCCTAACTCTACTCCTATCATTTATGAACTGATGAATTTATACAAGATGTCAAAATAAACTAAAGATTTCAGTGGATCAGGCAGCATCTCTGGAGAACATGGACAGGTGACGTCTCGGGGCAGGACCCTTCTTCATCTATCCACGTTGTCTAGAGATGCTGCCTGACCCACTGAGTTACTCCAGCACGGTGTGTTTTTTTAAATGTAAAACGAGGATCTGCAGTTCCTGTATCTCCAGCCAGCAATTATGATTGACTTTTTCGACAGGCATCACAGATGTGTGATAATCTCAAGTATTTCACGAAAAAGCTATTTTAACTGTGCTTATCCATGAATACATGTGTTTGCTATCATTCACTATAATCCACAAAATATACCATAGACCAATACACACATTAACTATTATGTTGAGTAATTGTATACTGTTACTAAAACATTTCACAAAGTATCACAAATCCAGTGATAATTAGTTTATATGTTCCTTAATACTTTCTGTCTTCACAATCAGGGCGGTACGGTGGCCCAGCAGTAGTGTTGCGGCCTGACAGCGCTAGAGACCCTGGTTCGATCCTGACTATGGGTGCAGTCTGTACGGAGTTTGTACGTTCTTCCCGTAATCTGCGTGGGTTTTCTCCGGGATCTCCGGGTTCCTCCCACACTCCAAAGACGTACAGGTTTGTAGGTTAACAGGCTTGTTACAATTGTAAAACTGTGTAGGATAGTGTTGGTCGGCACGGATTTGGTGGCCGAAGGGTCTGTTTCCACGCTGTATCTCTAAACAAAACTAAACTGAACAAAAAAAAAATCAGCCAAGTTCCCCCTGGTGACTGGACTTTTCACATTTTCTGATTTCCCTTTTGAAGATTGTAAGTCATTGCTGCTGACCTTTCCTCTCTGGATACATTCCAGTGCACACACTTTGGCAGCAACGTTGTGCAGAGGTAGAGTTGCTGCCTTATTGTGCCAGAGACCCAGGTTCGATCTTGACTGTGGATGCTGCCTCTACGGAGTTTGTATGATCCCCCTGTGCCTGCGTGGGTTTTCTCCGGGTGCTCCGGTTTCCTCCCACATTTTAAAGACATACAGTACAAGTTTGTAGGTTGAATGGCTTGTTACAATTATAAATTGTTCCTAGTGTGTGTAGGGTCTTGTTAGTGTGCAGGGGTCGCTGGTCAGCATGGACTCGGTAGGCCGAAGGGCCTGTTTCCGTGCTGTAGCTCTAAACTAAACTAAAGCCATCATGGTTCTCAATGTCTCCTGCAATCTATTGGCTGGAGTGCACTGAGATAACTTCAGAGCAACCAGGCACAAGGTAACATCATATATAGAACCCACCAATTTCTCATTCTATGCGGTCTGTAAATCTAGGCTACTGATGTCCCTGGAATCTAATGACTGGAGTCTAGTGACTTCTTTGGAAATGGCCAGTCTTAATTGTTAACTGTATGTTTGTGTTGTCATTTGTGAGCAGAGCACCAAGGCATATTCCTTGTATATGCATACTTGGCCAATAAACTTATTCATTCATTCATTCATTCATTCATTCATTCATTCACCCTACAGCTTGACTGGCTTCAGGATCTCAACACTGCTTAATGCCACAATCTCTGGAAACGCGTTGACTTGATGCAATCAATATCCAGATGCAGATTCACATCTCTGGCCCATCACCATATCAAGTAACTGACCCATCTGTCTCCATTTGCAACCCAATGGTTTATCTCCACCATGGCTTTGAGAGCAATAGTGCTCAACACCAGCTTTACTCTATCTGAGCTAGTTATTCTGGCAATGTAACTTACACTGCTACTGACTGGCTTAAAACAGTGTCAATGCATCTACTGATCAAGAAGTCTGCAGTTTACAAGTGTCTCGTGTAGGAAGGAACTGCAGATGCTGGCTTACACTGAAGATAGACACAAAATGCTGGAGTAACTCAGCGGGACAGGCAGCATCTCAGGAGAGAAGGAATAGGTGACGTTTCGGGTTGGGTCGAGACTGAAGAAGGGTCTCGACCTGAGACCTCACCCATTTCTTCGATCCAGAGATGCTGCCTGTCCCGCTGAGTTACACCAGCATCTTGTGCCTGTCTTCGGTTTGCAAGTGTCTTGTTTGATAATCGCAGGAGTCATTTTGATTTAAAAGAGAAAAACAAAGGAATTGCAGATGCTGGTTCACAGAAAACGACACAAAGTGTTGAGTAACTCAATGGATCAGGCAGCATCTCTGGAGAACATGATAGGTGACATTTTGGGCTGTGGCCCATCTTCAGACGGATTTAATTTAACTTTGAATTAACATGTCCAATTCCACTCTGTGAGGGAAGAAGTTTGAGGCAGATGCTACAATTTTAAATTTAGTTAAGAGATACAGTGCAGAAACAGGTCCTTCGGCCCACCAAGTCTGCATCGACCAGCGATCCCCGCACCATAACACTATCCTACACACACTTGGGGCAATTTTACATATGTACCAAACCAATTAACCTACAAACCTGTACGTCTTTGGAGCGTGGGAGGAAACCGAAGATCTCGGAGAAAACCCACGCAGGTCACGGGGAGAACGTACAAACTCCGCACAGACAAGCACTCGTAGACAGGACCGGGCCCGGGTCTCTGGCGGAGTAAGGCAGTAGTTCTACCGCTACGCCACCACCTATCGTGAGCAAACCTTGAGCAAAAGAGCAATCTTGAGCAAAATGCAAATGTACTGGAGGAACTTGCCTGACGAAGGGTCCTAACCTGAAACGTTGTCTGTCCAATCCCTTCCCAGATGCTGTCTGTCCCTCTGAGTTTCTCCAGCACTTTGTGAATTGCTGAAGGTAGAAAATTTATCAGTGGTGGTATCATGCCAGAGGTTCTCAATGATAAGGTAGCATAAGGTAGGGTAATTTGTGGAGGATGGTAAGTGAACAGAAAGGGAATCCTCCTGCAAGAGAATTGAGCTTTATTAGTGAAAGATGATAAGAGTACCTAGTGATTAAAAATTTTACAAAGCATTAATTGAATCAATTTCGGGGCATCATTCTTCAGAAAGGATTTTCAGGCCTTGCTAAATATTCCAAATGTTAGGACTATAGACTTTAGACATTGACTTTAGAGACACAGTGCAGAAACAGGCCCTTCGCCCCATCGGTCCACACTGATCAGCGATCACCCATACACTAGTACTATCCTACACACTAGGGACAATGTACAATTTTACTGAATTTTACAGTCTGCCTGTCCTTTCCTTCTTTGTGCCTGTTTTGTATGTGTTAAATGTTTGTTTTTAGTGTTCTTTAGCTTGTTTTATGTGGGGGTGGGGGGGGGGGGGGAGTTGGGGGAAACTTTTTCTAATCTCTTACCTCGACGGAGATGCGATTTTTTCCGCATGGTATCTCCATCCGGACTGCGGCCTAACATTGTGGTGTTGGTGGCCTTTGCTGGAGATCGACCGGGAGCTCCATCGCAGGAGCCTGTGGACTTACCATCATGGAGATATCTTTAGATTTAGAGATACAGATGCAGCGCGGAAACAGGCCCTTCGGCCCACCGGGTCCGCGCTGCCCAGCGATCCCCGCACACTAACACTATCCTACACACACTAGGGTCAATTTTTACATTTGCCCAGCCAATTAACCTACATACCTGGAGTGTGGGAGGAAACCGAAGATCTCGGAGAAAACCCACGCAGGTCACGGGGAGAACGTACAAACTCCGTACAGATGGCGCCCGTAGTCAGGATCGAACCTGAGTCTCCGGCGCTGCATTCGCTGTAAGGCAGCAACTCTACCGCTGCGCCACCGTGCCGCCCTTTTAGTTCGCGATCCCTGTCGGGAATCGTCTTTGGGGGCTCCAACCATGGGTGCCGGCGGACTTTAACATCGCAGAGCCCGCGGTCTCTGGTTAGAGACCGATATCGGGGACTCCAAGCCGTGGGAGTTTCGACTGCCCCTACGCGGGAGTTTTGATCGCCCCGACACGGGGGGTCGACTGCCGGCTGCGGGGGCTTCGACCGCCCCGACTGCAGATGGTTCGACAGCTCCGACCGCGCGAGAATAAAGAGGAAGGAGGTTGGACTTTATTGACTTCCATCACAATGAGAAACGTGGGGAATCCGCTGTGGTGGATGTTTATGTTAACTTTTATGTAGTTGTGTGTCTTGTTGCGTTTTCTTTAGTATGGCTGTATGGTAATTCAAATTTCACTGTACCTTAATTGGTACATGTGACGATAAACTGACCTTGAAACCTTGAAACCTTGAAACCTACAAACCTGTATATCTTTGGAGTGTTTGCAGGAAACTCGAGCGCCCAGAGAAAACCCACGTGGTCACATGGAGAATGTACAAACTCTGTACAGACAGCACCAGTAGTTAGGATTGAATAGGGGTCTCTGGCGCTGTAAGGCAGCAACTCTATCGCTGAGCCACTGTGCTGCCCCAATGTTGAGGAGAAGTTTATTCCTATGGAGAAGGTGGGGGAGAGATTCAATAAATATTCTCAAAAGTACAAAGAGCTTTAATAGGGTAAACAGGGAATAATTGTTTCTACTGGCATGTGGCTCACCAACAGATAGTAAATACTTAAAATGATTGGCAGAAAAAAAAAGACGAGAGATGAAGAGAATTGCTTTTCACATAACATGGTATTATGGCCTAAAATGTACTGTCTGAATGGATGATAGCATAAGACTCAGTTCAATGGTGAATTAGATAGTTTCCTGAAAAGGAAACATTTGCAGTGGTAAAAGGAAGAAATAATGGACTGGTAATAATTAGATGTCTTTCAAAGTGCTGGCAGGCGCACGATGACACATATGGATATTCTTGTAGTTTTCCATGTTGTGCACAGGATTGAATGTCTGCTTTTGTCCCCTGTAATGAATTTCAGCGACTATTGAATCCTGTGCCATAAGTTTCCTGCAACAATGCTTGAGAGCTGATGGCAGTATTTAGTTGTTTGGATGGGGATGCGCGCCGGAGCAACACAAATATGATCTGGTGGGTCTAAGAACCAAAACCTGGATCTTTTGACTAGTAGATTGGGCGCCAGTCTGAATAATAATTTCCAGTTTGAGACGTTTCCAATGGTCCAATTATGCAGCCAAATCCTAAGCTTGGTATTGCTTTCAATATAATAATGGTTAATTGGATGCAGACCAAATGGTTGACATTTATGCCAACAGAGGTTTTGTTAAGCACTTCAGAATGATCATGAAATTCAGTGACTGCTGGATCTAAGTAGGCATTAGCTCTTGTTGGAAGGTGGGCCAGCTGGGAGAAATCATTAGCAACTGTGAAGGAGAATGCAACATGGCCTCAGTGGTTTAAATTTTGCTTCCTAGCCAGTTCTCGTGGTGCCAATTAAAATGACAGATCAAAAGGCTGGTTCATTGAAGGAGTATCTGGCCCAATTTCGTGATGGCATTCAACAAATAGGCAAAAACAAACAACAGCTGATACTGGATTACATAAATGTAGCATTTACATCTGAAAGATATTCATTTGATCTCTCTTTTCTCCCCCCTTTTAAGAAATTCTGAGCTAATCCTTAAAATGTAAGCAATCTCCGTAAGGGTCTAAACCATGGCTGAAAGAAATAACTGCGAGGAATTGATGCTGTTTGTCCTTGCAAACTGCTGAGTTAAGGGTGATTCACAGATGGGAAACAAGGAGTATGGAGGTCGGCTGGGGAAATGGAATGAGTGTAATGGAATGCTGCAAAATAAAATGGCAGCAGGGCCTTGAGGGCCTCATGGCCTTGTTCTGTTTCTCTTTCATGAGCTATATTCTTTGGAGTGGCAAAACGGCATAGCGGTAGAGTTACTGCCTTACAGCATTGGAGACCTGGGTTTGATCCTGACTGCGGGTGCTGCCTTACAGCTTTTGTACATTCTCCCTGTGACCACCCGAGTTTTCTCAGGGTGCACCGTTTTCCTCCCACATTCCAAAGATGTGCAGGTTTGTAGGATAACTGGCTTCTGTAAATTGCCCTTAGTGATCGTTGTTCAGTGCGGACTCAGTGGGCCAAAGGGCTTGCTTCCAAGTTGTATCCCTAAACTAAACGAAATACAGGAAAGGCTGGAGATTGCCCTGAATTTCTCAAAGGTTTGGAAAAGGGGACTTACGAACCATATGTATAAGCAATTTGTAGACACAAGCAAATGCAGGTGCTGGTTTACAAAATGAAACCACCAAGTGCTGGAGTAACTCTGCAGGTCAGGCAACATCTCTGGAAGACATGGGTAGGTGATGATCAGATCAGGATCCTTCTTCAGACTAATTGTAGTAGGGGGAGGGGAAGAAAGAAGTGGGCCCTCAAGTTCCTATTAAATCTCTCCCCCTCATCTTAAACCTATGTCCTCTGATTCTTGATTCCCCCACACTGGGTAAAAGACTGTACATTTACCCTGGTCTATTCCTCTCATGATCTTAAGCATTTCAGCACTTCAACACTTTGTCTCCTTTTGTGTATTAACCAGCATCGGTAGATCTTAGACCCTCCAGAAAAAACATTACTGATCAAAGATTCTATCTACACCTCTAAAAGTCCATGTGACATCCCAGGAATGAATTTCCAAGGTACTCTCATAACCCTTCGTGTTTTTTTATTATACATTAATAGGTGTGGGCATCATTAGCATGGGTGACATTTATTGGGGTGATGATACTTAAATACTTGATAAAATATATTAAAGACAACATTTGCCTTAGTCATGTTTATAGGCATTAAACATTAATATGGATAATTTTGAAGATGAGACAAAATCATTGGCCATTCACATCACTAGATAAAATCTGTGAACTATGAACATTCTTTAGTGAGAGGGTGGTGAATCTGTGGAATTCTTTGCCAGAGAAGGCTGTTGAAGGCAAGTCAGCGGATCCTTCCATTCCATGCATATCCATATACATATACCTCTCTCAAAAGTCTCCCACATCTGGAGTATTGTGTGCGGTTTTGGTCTCCTAATTTGAGGAAGGGCGTCCTTGCTATTGAGGCAGTGCAGCGTAGGTTCACGAGGTCATTCCCTGGGATGGAGGGACTGTCATATGAGGAAAGATTGGAAAGACTGGGCTTGGAGTTTAGAAGGATGAGAGGGGATCCTATAGAGACGTATAAAATTATAAAAGGGCTGGACAAGCTAGACGCAGGAAAAATGTTCCCAATGTTTTTGTAGTCCAGAACCAGGGGACACAGTCTAAGAATAAAGGGGAGGCCATTTAAAACTGAGGTGAGAAGAAACTTTTTCACCCAGAGAGTTGTGAATTTGTGGAATTCTCTGCCACAGAAGGCAGAGGAGGCCAAATCACTGGATGAATTTAAAAGAGAGTTAGATAGAGCTCTAGGGGCTAGTGGGACCAAGGGATATCGGGAGAAGGCAGGCACGGGTTACTGATTGTGGATGATCACAATGAATGGCGGTGCTGGCTCGAAGGGCCAAATGGCCTCCTCCTGCACCTATTTTCTATCTGCCTCCATCTCCATGTCCAGAAGCACATTGCAGACACTCAACACCCTCTGGGTAAATTGTCCCACACACCTCCTTTAAACTTTGCCCCTCTCATCTCAAAGCTCTGCCTTCTGGTATTTGATATTTCCATTCTGGGAAAAAGGTTCTCACTGTCTACCCTATCTATGCCTCTAATAATTTAATATACTTCTATCAGGTCTCCCCTCAACCTCCTCTAAGTTGGAGAGAAAATCAAATCCAGGTAGGAAGGCGAATCACTGCTTGTTGACAAAAGCAGCTCAGATTGAAAGCACTGGTATAAAAGTGGTGTTGTCAGAGAAAAAGGAGAGAGGCAGAGAAACTGGGTTACATTTATATAGATCCCCGCGGGTGAAGCAACACCGATTATTGCGTACAAAAATGCGGAGACCAGGAATCCCCCTCCTCGCCCACATCAAAGCCACTGGATGGTTTTTTCCCGCCTCTGTGTTCGAAGATTGAATTACAAGCACATACTCCAAACCCACGTGTCAATGAAGCATTTGAAGGATTGCTGCGCCGCCAGAGAAGATGTTAGACACAGCACTCCCAGCTGGTTGCAGCAGATCTGATGGTACTATTAACGATGCACGCACTGTTCCCAACATTTGGCCAAAAAACGCCATCATCAAACTTCATCTTTGAAAAAAAATCAGACTCATCTCATTTTGTGTTCTGGGTAATTGCTGAGTGCAATTTGGCCATAACCTTTGCCCAAGTGAGAGTGGCTGCAAATCAAAATGCAATCCCTCGGCAGCGTAGTGCTTTGTAAAGTCTTAAGATGCTACATAAATGTATGTTCTTCCTCCTTTATGCATCCATATCTATCAAGTGGGAGGTGGGGGGGGGGGGGGGGGGGGGGTGGGGGGAAAGAATGTCTGTTTGAAGATTTCTTTTCATCCAAAAAAGAGTGCTGATAAAGGAATTGAATCAGAGAATTTGGTCCTCTACTGGAACAGAATACTGCTTAATCACAGCGGGAACCAGGGCCAAGCAGCACTACGAGTGCATTTCAGACAAGAACCTTAAATCTGCATCAACCATGAAAGGATCTGATTCTCTATCATGTGTGGCGCAAACACAATTTCCATGACGACTGTGTTAGGACTTAAGGAATTAGTATTTATTGCAGTGCAGAGTTTAGTTATCACGGGCTGCGAACGGCGTTCGAATAATGTAACGTGGCTCCGGCTGCAAATGCCTGAAGCTGCTATTTTATTACCTCCACCAGCAAGGAATGGCTTCATTGAGTAAGAAAAGTGTTTGAATATCTTGCTTTTCTGCTGGAGTGATTTTCTTTCGCAGATGTTTGACAGGAACTTTCTGAAATAGCTTTTTTTGGGGGGGGGGGGGGAATAGATTATTGCGGTTCTGCGATTCCTGTGCGTGTGGGACATTGAGGGTTTTTATTTTCTTGGCACCTCAAGCACAGAAGTATCATGCCTTAATGGCGGATTTTTTAAATTGAGAATCAGAGCGGAGAACCAAGACGAGAGGCACGGTGCTGAACACTGCCAGCGTTGAGGGGAATGGAAGAAAAGAAAGGTGCAGTCAAGGAGAAGAGATTAAGTGAAGCCAAGTCTTGCTGTTAAAAGGTTGGGCAGAAAGAAAGGAAGATCAAAGGAGGCAAAGAGTTCCCCTGTGGTTTTTTTTTTGACTGAGGGGAGAACTAATTTAAGATAGTGCTATCAATGAACTTGGGGAAATCAGGGAATATCACAGCATGGACTTTGGCCTTTCGGCCCATCTTACCTGTGCTGGAAATTTGCCCTGTGGGTCATCCAGCTAATTGCACTCTCATGCACACATCTTTATTTTTAGTTCGTGTGTAACGAGGGCATGATTAACATAACAGCAAGACAATGTTAAAGTTATTGCTACTGTTTATTAGTGCACTAACGTAATAACTTCTACTTTGGCAGCGTGAGAGCAGAAACTAGTGTGTAGAATGCAGAGAAGGACACAATGTGCTGGAGTAACTCTGGAGAAAAAGGATGGGTGACGTTTTTCGAGTCAGGACCCTTCTTCAAACACTTCAATGCACAGAGTGGGCGGTGTCTGTGGGTTTCAAGCAAGCCTTATAAGCAATCTGAAGAAGGATCCTGACCTGAAACATTGCCTGTCCATGTCCATGCTGCCTGACCCGCTGAGTTACTCCAGCACTCTGGGAAACGTCGCCTATCAGTGTCCTCCAGAGATGCTGCCTGACCCACTGAGTTACTCCAGCACTCCGTGAAACTTTGCCTATGCATGTCCTCCAGAGATGCTGCCAGACCAGTTGAGTTACTCCAGAAATGTGTGCGTTGTGCAAGATTCTGGCATCTGCGGTTTCTTGCCTCTCCGCGTGGCCAATTTTGTTACGTGCCATCGGGGAGGGGAATCTTTCAGCTGATTGTTTCTCTGGAATAAGAGGGACAGTGGAAAATTGACCTCCTCACACATCATCTTCGAGGGGATGAGTGGGGAACTGGTAGAGGGCTCTGAAATGGCGTGCTGAGGTGGAGAGAGCTTAAAAAGTGAAAACAATAAGTGAAGAAATAGAAATTAACGTTAAAAAATAAAAATAAGACCCAGATACGACGGAAGGGGTAGAAATTCAGTTAATGGCATTTGGTGCTCGTAGAAAAACTAAATAAAATAGAAAGTTACATTCACCCTGGGTTCAAAGTGAGATATAATTCTAGAATTCTCTGAATTGAGCGAATTATTTTTCCCTTATTTTACATAAAGATTTGCCTTAAATTACATTTGTCTTATTTCACGGTTGCCAATTAATTTTTATTCCATTACAGCAATAATTTAATTATTAGGATGTGCAATGAAGAACCTTTTTTTCCCCCTTTCTAACCCCCCACCCCCCCCCCCCCCCCCCCTCCCCTATCACCCAATGAAATACAAAGGCCATAGAGTTTTTTTTTTCTTTTCCGAAAAATGGTTTCCCTTTCAGTCAGCTCCTTTTTTTTGTTGAAAAATGGCTCTTCTTATCTCTGGCCTGCGTGTGTTCTGCAATATGCCTTCGATCAATCAGATTAGCATAGCTAAACTATGTGCAGGCTTGCTTAGTTGCTCAGGTGCAGCTCCATTTGCATATAGAAGCACAGTCTGGTCCCCAGGGTCGAATACTGACTCTGGTGCTTGATGAGCACACAGAGCAGAGCACAGGATTGAAATTGGAATAAAAAATACAATGACTGGCCTGGAGAGCTTCAATTACACAGCCACCAAATCCCCGGCAATCTTTGGACCATATTTTAGAATGTTCCCCGGCAGTGAAGGATATCTATTGTTCTGTCATGTGCACTGATGATTGTTTTACATCGCAGCTTATATTAAATAACCTATTCCACATTTTTTTTTTTGTCGCTAACTTTGTCACCCTGATCTTTGTCTCTTTATTCCCATTTCACTTCCCAAAATTTATCTTTCTGCGCCTAGCGCGATTTGGCATTCCAATGATTTTCCTGTGTCAACAGAATATTTTCTGAACCAGATTATAAAAACAGAAAATTTATGTTATGTGATATGTAATGCAATTTAAAATATGCAGTTTGTTATATTGTATAATTTTGGCTGCATTGTTTGGCTCATATTTCTGTGAAGTGCTTTATGGATATTAATTGTCAATGCATTATGTTATCTGTGTCTAATACATTTTCATATGCATAAAGCAGTTATCTTACCACATAGATTATGTCACTTAACTCCAAAAAGTGTCAGCCTTTATTTGAAACAATAACACGATTCCTCCCTCCGAGTTTCAAGTTAAAATATCAAATAGCAATTGTTTTGTGTTGGATTTCTTTCAGTATTTCCACAGTCCTGTCTCTATCCTTTCAATCCATCCAAGGGGTATATAATGTTACAGGTGCTGCCGATGTATACTTACTCTGTTGCTGATTGTCCACTAGACCTTCTAGATGCCTGGTTTTGATCTGTCAGATCTGTTCTCAGCCGAGCCCACAGAGCATATTGGTAATCATCGGGGATTTTCAAGTTTAGAGATACAGCGTGGAAACAGGCCCTTCGGCCTACCGAGTCCGCACTGACCAACAATCATCCTTATACTAGTTCTATCTATCCCACACACTGTGGACAATTTACAAGAGCCAATCAATCTACGAACCTGCATGTCTTTGGAATGCATGAGGAGATCGGAGCACCCGGAAAAAAACCCACACGGTCACATGGAGAAGGTCCAAACAGTACTGACAGCGAAGATAGACGCATAAAGCTAGAGTAACTCAGCGGGACAGGCAGCATCTCTGGAGAGAAGGAATGGGTGACGTTTCTGGTCGAGACCCTTCTTCAGACTGAAGAAGGGCCTCGACCCGAAACATCACCCATGCCTTCTCTCCAGAGATGCTGCCTGTCCCGCTGAGTTACTCTAGCTTTTTTTGTGTCTATCTTCGGTTTAAACCAGCATCTGCAGTTCCTTCTTACACATTTAGCACAGACAGCACCCGTAGTCAGGATCGAACCCCGGACTCTGGCTCTATAAGGCAGCAACTCTACCACTGCGCCACCGTGCCACTCCAAATACAATAATATAACGCTTCACGAATTAGTTTCTCCCAAAGTGTTGATTATTCGTCTTTCCACAAATACTACCCTAATCTGTTGCATGTTTCCAGCATTTTTGATTTTGTTTCAGATGTCCAGCATCTGCAGTTTCTCTTTGGATTTTCAAGTGACCACATCACCCAGTTCCCTCTGGGCAGGGCCGTTTTTACAGCATTATGGGCCCCCGGGCAAAGCAGTGTACTGGGGCCCCTACCGTTACTCTCCCCCACCCCCCTTTCCCTACCAGCCCCCCCCCTGTCGTGCCGGCGAAAAGCACTTACCGAAAATCACTTAGCGATGGACTTAGGGTGCTACATTGTTGCGAAAAGCACTTACAGATCGCTGTGAGAAGCACTTACAGATCGCTGTGAGAAGCACTTAGTGACCGAAAATGTTGCGAAAAAAGCACTTATTGAACCTACATTTTTAAAGTAGTATTTATTTATTGCAAGTCACTTAACATACACAGATCAGCATGGGGCCCCTATGCTCGTGGGACCCCGGGCAAGTGCCCATCAGGCCCATGCGTTAAGACGGCCCTGCCTCTGGGTGAGTAGTTTCAGAGACAACAGGAGTCCTAACAAACTATAGTGGCTAAATGGCCCTTCAAATGCTTCTGTACACATTTAAATTCATTTGGATGTCTTCAATCAAAAGAACTTTCTTCTATAATAATATTATTGCATGCAAGAATTATGCATTTTCTAACTCAAGGCAGCTTGTAAATGATAACTGCTTATGTATGTGGTAGACTGCATATTCAGTTTACTTTGCAATCTTTCACAGGAGGGTTGGATGTGAAGGGCACATGGCTATGATAGTGGGACTGAGTGAGAAGAAGGGTCCCCTACTGGAACATGGCCTGTCCATTTATCTCCTCTGATGCTGCCTGAACCACTGAGTTACTCCAACACCTCCGCTCAGTCCGTCTTCACCAACCTGATTTTCCGGTGACTCAGCACTTCAACTCCCCCTCCCATTCCAATCTGACCTTTCTGTCCTGGGCCTCCTCCATTGTCAGAGTGAGGCCCAGCGCAAATTGGACGAACAGCACCTCATATTTCGCTTGGGCAGTTTACACCCCAGCAGTATCAACATTGACTTCTCTAACTTCAGGTAGTCCCTGCTTTCCCTCTCTATCCCCTCCCCCTTCCCAGTTCTCCCACCAGTCTTCCTGTCTCCTACTACATCCTATCTTTGTCCCGCCCCATCCCCTGACATCAGTCTGAAGAATGGTCTCGACCCGAAACGTCACATATTCCTTCTCTCCAGAGATGCTGCCTGACCCGCTGAGTTACTCCAGCAATTTGCTTTCTTTCCCACTGAGTCTGTTGTGGAAATGATAAAGCACCCAGCTCCACATCCTTCCCTCTTCCCCCTCAGACCAGTGAAGTAGGAATTTCTTCTTTCCATGATATCGTTCATCTGGTATAACTTGAGAGTATTCTGAGAGATAGGATATACAGGCATTTGGATGGGCAAATTTGGCCATTTAGGACTGAGATGAGGAAAAATATTTTCACCCGGAGAGTTGTGAATCAGTGGAATTCTCTACCACAGAAGGCAGTGGAGGCCAATTCACTGGACATTTTCAAGAGAGAATTAGATATACCTCTTGGGGCTAATGTAATCAAGGGATGTGGGGAAAAAGCAGGAACGAGGTACTGATTTTGGATGATCAGCCATGGTCGTATTGAATGGCGGTGCTGGCTCGAAGGGCTGAATGGCCTACTCCTGCACCTATTTTCTATGGTTCTATGTTTCTATGGTAGTCCATACCTAGAATGAGCCATCAGAGGAAGCTATTGAAGAAGGGTCTGAAGAAGGGTCTCGACCCAAAACGTCGCCCATTCCTTCTCTCCTGAGATGCTGCCTGACCTGCTGAGTTACTCCAGCATTTTGTGAATAAATACCTTTGATTTGTACCAGCATCTGCAGTTATTTTCTTACACTAAGCTATTGAAGCAAATACAATTATGACTTTCAAAACACATTTGGATAGATAGGTGGCTCAGAATGGAGTTAGATGGACATGAGCCAAATGCAGGCTAGCCCAAAATGCCAACTTGGTCAGCATGGGCAAGTTGGGCCAAAAGATCAGTTTCTAAGCTGCTTAGCTCTGTAATTCCTTACATCAATTTTCCTGTGTGTTCTGTAATATCTGCGGTAAAATTAAGGTGAAAGTATAAAAACATCACATGGAGTTTACCCCGATAACTTTGCTGTTGATCACCTCCTCCGAATCCTTTCACGACATCAGACAAACGGCTAAACTGGATCAAAACTCACTTAAGAAGTACATTTCAAAATGATTTAGTAATAGAAAATGTAAAAAGAGTAAAGTTAAATGTAGAAGCTAATCATTTTTTCCATCAAAATCGGAGATATTGATATATTAACCAATCACACACAAAAGATGCAAACTTCCAGTCAAGAAGCACATTGCAGATCAGCCACTCTGCAAAGGGTACAGAGTTGTTGCAACATTTTAGATACGTAGTCGTTTGTCAGAACTGTAGCCTTGTGCCCTGATGAAGGCTTACAAATACTAGAACGCCAAACTCGTCAACTTACTTCACTAAGGTTGACTGATAATGTGGTGTGTTTACAGAATGTTCTGTTTTAACCCAAGATGCCAACATTTGACATGAATAGTTTAGCCTCTCTCTTACGTCTCAACAAAGGCTCACGAGGTGAATCCCTGGGATGGCAGAACTGTCATATGAGGAAAGATTGGAAAGACTGGGCTTGTATTCACTGGAGTTTAGAAGGATGAGAGGGGATCTTATAGAGACATATAAAATTATAAAAGGGCTGGACAAGCCAGATGCAGGAAAAATGTTCCCAATGTTGGGGGAGTCCAGAACCAAGGGCCACACAGTATAAGAATAAAGGGGAGGCCATTTAAAACTGAGGTGAGAACTTGGGCCATCGTGTATAGCAAGAAGCCGAAATACTGAAAGGAATCCAACACGTAACCTGTTTTGATTTTAAAGCCTGTTGTGTTTCCGGGTGGGAATATGTCAATTATGATGAAATATTATAAGCCAAACTGAAGCATTTTCATTTGTTATAATGAGATCGTGAAGTCTAACCAAACATGAATCAAAGCTGTCCTCATTTCTATGCTTGACCACATAAAAACGCCATTACTTTGACTGCTGAGTGCACGTGGGATCAGTGAAAGAAAGGTTGACATCACATCATCAGAGTGCATCAGAGATAAAGAAATAAATAGCAAGAATGTTTCTTCCCCTCTCCCCAGTGGCTTTAGCAGGCGTTTTGCCTCCCATCTCAGGGATGGGGAGAAGGGGGTGTGATGGTAAGGAGGAATGGGGCTGGACTCCTGGATGGGTAAATCGCTGGGGCAATTGCGATAAAGGCCAATATATGGAAACAACCATTTTATTTTATGTAGGAAGTAACTGCAGATGCTGGTTTAAAATGAAGATAGACACAAAATGCTGGAGTAACTCAGCGGGACAGGAAGCATCTCTGAGGAGCAGGAATAGGTGATGTTTCGGGTCGAGAAGCTTCTTCAGACTCTCGACCCAAAACGTCACCCACTCCTTCTCTCCAGAGATGCTGCCAGTCCCGCTGAGTTACTCATGCATTTTGTGTCTACCATAGCATTTTAGTTTAGTTTAGAGATACAGCGTGGAAACAGGAGCTTTGGCCCACCGAGTCTGCGCCGACCAGCGATCCCCCTCACACTAATGCTATCCTGCATACACTAGGGCCATTTTACAATTTCACCAAGCCAATTAACCTGCAAACCTGCACGTCTTTGGAGTGTGGGAGGAAACCGGAGATGCCGGAGAAAACCCACGTAAGTCACGGGGAGAACGTGCAAACTCCACACAGACAGCACCCGTAGTCAGGATCGAACCTGGGTCTCTGGCGCTGTAAGGCAGCAACGCTACCGCTGCGCCACCGTGCCGCCCAATCATTCTATCATTCACTGCCCTGGGATGGGGAAGCATTGGGAGAGGCATTTAGTATGTCATTCTCTGTGATAGCATCTCCCAACCCCAGCTGAGGGTATAGTTCTGAGATTCATTTTTCAAAATCTGCCCATATTAATTAGAATAAGGCGAACTTTACTCAATGACACATTCAGGGATGTGCAGTTTGTGGGGTTTTGGCTTTCTGAGGCCTGTGTTTGCAGCCACGGCTAGGACTATACCCACTTACCCTTTCTATTAGTCTCATGATCTTACACACCTCTATAAGTTCATCCTTCATCCTTCTCGAAGGTATTTATTCACGAAATGCTGGAGTAACTCAGCAGGTCAGGCAGCATCTCAGGAGAGAAGGAATGGGCGACATTTCGGGTCGAGACCCTTCTTCAGGAAGAAGACCATCCTTCATCCTTCTGCACTCCAAGGAATAAAACGTCAGCTGGACCTTTCATGACTTTAAACATTATTACCAATTCTTCTGTTCAGAAACGTCAACCCATTTTATCCATCTCTGTCCACATAACTCCAACTCATTATTTCTAAAACTCCTCCAATAAACTTCCGCTGCAAAGCCTTTCCAATTTTTTTTCTTTTAGTTTCGAGATACAGCATGGAAACAGGCCCTTCGCATGTTCGAGATACAGCATGGAAACAGGTCTGCACCGACCAGCGATCTCCGCATATTAACACTATCCTACACACACTAGGGACAATTTACACATACACCAAGCCAATTAACCTCCTTACCGGTACGACTTTGGAGTGTGGGAGGAAACCGAAGATCTCGGAGAAAACCCACGCAGTCACGGGGAGAACGTACAAACTCCGTACAGACAGCACCCGTAGTCGGGATCGAACCCGGGTCTACGGAGCTGCAAGCGCTGTAAGGCAGTAACTCTACCGCTGCGCCATCGTAACCGCCCTCATATCCTTTCAGAAAAGGACCAGAAGGTACTGAACTATTAGTTTATGTAGGCTGGCTATTCAAAATGGAGAGAGACGGAAAGCAGGCCACTTAACAGTGATCACAGAGAAAATGTTTAACTCATCATAGCAGGCCGTTTAGAAATAAATCAAGGTAATCAGATGAAGTCAACGTAGTTTTGTGAAAGGGTAAATCACATTTGACTAATTAGTTGGAGTTAGAAACAAGAAAATAGGTGCAGGAGGAGGCCATTTGGCCCTTCGAGCCAGCACCGCCATTCATTGTGATCATGGCTGACCATCAACAATCAGTAGCCTGTGCCTGCCTTCTCCCCATATCCCTTGATCCCACTAGCCCCCAGAGCTCTGTCTAACCCTCTTTTAAATTCATCCAGTGAATTGGCCTCCACTGCCATCTGTGGCAGAGAATTTCACAAATTCACAACTCTGGGTGAAAATGTTTTTTTCTCACCTCAGTTGTTTGAAGAAGTAACATGAGTGGGGATAAGCGGTACCCAGTAGATGTACGATATTTAGTTTTTCAAAGAACATTTGGTCAGGTGCCGAGTCACAGAGTACTGTAGAGAATAAAAGCTGGGGGTTTAGGAGGCGATGTATTGCTGTGGATAAAATATTGAAAGCCCAACAGAAAACATAGAGTAGGCATACAGGAGTCATTTTTCCGATTGGCACAGTGCTACAAATGGGCTGGCATGCAGACTGTGCAGCATCTTCAGCTTTTTTTACAAATGACTTAAATGACTTGTAAAACAAGCATTCAGAACACGAGCAGCATGTTCTTGCTTATTGCTGGTAGAATTGGTTATAAAGGTTGGAAGGTTATGCTTTAGTTTTCTTGATGGACTGCATACGTCAGGAATACTGTGTAAAATATTGGTCCCCTCATTTAAGGAAAGTCGTAAGGTGATAGGAGTAGAATTCGGCCATTCGGCTCTTCAAGTCTACTCCGCCATTCAAACATTGGCTGATCTATCTCTCCCTCGTAACCCCATTCTCCTGCCTTCTCCCCATAACCTCGGACACCCATACTAATCAAGAATCAATAGTCAATCAATAGTCGTTTATTTGTTACATACACATAAATGTGTAGTAAAATGAAACATTACCCGCAGTTGAACAATAAGACCAATAAGATTAATCAATAAAAATGCAATAACACATACAATCACAACTAACACCAAACAAAAAGAAACATCCATCACAGTGAGTCTCCTCCAGTCCCTCCTCACTGTGATGGAAGGCCAGAATGTCTTTTTCTCTTCCCTGCCGTCTTGTCCCGCGGTCAGGCTGTTGGAGTTGCCACGTCGGGGCGGTCGGGGCCTCTGTCTCTGCCTTAAAAATATCCACTGACATGGTGTCCACAGCCTTCTGTGACAGAGAATTCCACAGATTCACCACCCTCTGACTAAAGGAAGGACAATAACACTGTCAAAGGATGTTCCACAGAAGGATTACTGGACCTTCATACCTCCAGCTGGCATGTTGGACAATGTGAGGAATGGTTGGACAAGCTGAGATTGCATCTACTGGAGTTTAGAAGAATGAGACGGGACTTGATGTAGAAAAAATCCTTCGGGGCCTTGACAGAGTGGATGTGAAGAGGATATTTCCGCTTGTTAAAAAAAAAATCTAGAACAAGGGTTACTGTTAGAAAATAAGGGAACTTTCAGAGATCAGTCTGTGGAAAGGGCGTTGGAAAGAAAATCTTTGAATATTTTTAGTAAGACGTGGTTGCAGGTCACATATTATGAATATTGGTCTCCTTATTTAAGGAATGCCCGACTTCTATACGACCCATACAAAGGACCGAGTGTTTGGGAGACGAACAGGATGAACGTGTCTGCTGCTGAGGAGGTGAGGAGACATCTTCTACCATGTGGGGACTTGGCCAACAGCAATATCGTGGCACCTTACAAAGAAATCTGAACGGTTGAGTTAAACGGCTTGGTTTGACTGCACGTTGGCCTTCATTGACCTATGTTTTTAGTTAGGTATTGGAGATTAGTGTAATGGTGTCACTCATGTTATGTGTCATGCTTTTGTAGTTACGCCCCTTTAGCTTTTGAGTGACCACTGCTTGTGTGATTCGGGTTGGTGTAAGTGGAACATGCAGGCGTGAGGTCGTGCTTGCTATGTAGTTAATAAAGTCTTTGGATCATTATCCAGGTGTAAGGCTTCTGTTATTATACAGTCAACACAACATGGTGTCAGAAGTGGGATACGAACCCACGCCTCCACTTGGAGGCATGGATTCGAATCCTACTTCTGACACCAGCATACCCTACGGCAGCTCCTGCTCTTCGTGCGTCAATCCTTCGTAATTTGCACCAAGTTGTGTTGACTGTATAATAACAGAAGCCTTACACCTGGATAATGATCCAAAGACTTTATTAACTACATAGCAAGCACGACCTCACGCCTGCACGTTCCACTTACACCAACCCAAGCGGCCACATTTACGAATTACAAACTAGTTGGGTTATGAATGGCACTCAAACTATTTGGGTTACGAATGGCAAAATCTTGCTGGGGGAGAAAGATTGCTGGGGATGGATAGAAATGATTGAGAGAAACTGAGTTCACAGCCAAACAGGATGGCAATTTAAATTTGGTTAATAATCTGGGAATTCTTTTTGCAAAAAAGTATTGATAAAAGATTGTTGTAAAACAACCTATCTGGTGTACCAATGCCCTTGAGAGAAGGGGCCCTGTGGTCCTTTTACCTGGTCTGGCCTATAAGTGACTCCAGACCTACCAACATGGTTGACTGTTAAATGGCTTGCGAAGATACTCATGGGAAAATCGTTTTTGTTTTTTTATCTTAGTTTTGGTTTGGTTTTCATTAAGTTTATTGTCAGGTGTACCGAGGTACGGTGAAAAGGGGGGATTGGAAATGCAGCCCTTGCCTTATCTTGAAAAAATAAAATAAATTATTCAATCACAAAGTAGTCACCCACCTCGCAGAGCTGCACAGAGATATTTTTGAAGACCTGAACGGAAACAAGATGGCCGTCGGAGCTGATCACATGTTTGTTTTTGCCCTGAATCAAAGGATCACATGGTCCTCATCTCAGACACACTGGGCGTTGAGCACAGTGGCCGCTTCTCAACCCTACACGAGGCAGAGAAACGCTTTGCATTCAAATGAAAGAGCCGTGGCCACATAAATCCCAGCAAGTTATGAGACCGAGCCGCGGTGGATTGATCCTTCCCTGCAGCTGGACATTGTGCCACCAGAGTTTCTTTCTTTTGCTTTTGTTTCGCCTGCAGAATGTGAATTATTCCTCTGGAATACAAAAACTGTGACCCGACTCCAATTTAGTTACTCCTCACCGAAAATAAAGTTTGAATGTTGATTCTGTCGGCAAGTTTGCATCAGCCTTCTTTCTCTGCATCGGTTGGTGCTGAGGGTTTATATGGACAATAGACAATAGACAATAGACAATAGACAATAGACAATAGACAATAGGTGCAGGAGGAGGCCATTCGGCCCTTCGAGCCAGCACCGCCATTCAATAGACAATAGACAATAGACAATAGGTGCAGGAGTAGGCCATTCAGCCCTTCGAGCCGGCACCGCCATTCAATGCGATCATGGCTGATCACTCTCAATCAGTACCCCGTTCCTGCCTTCTCCCCATACCCCCTGACTCCGCTATTCTTAAGAGCTCTATCCAGCTCTCTCTTGAATGCATTCAGAGAATTGGCCTCCACTGCCTTCTGAGGCAGAGAATTCCACAGATTCACAACTCTCTGACTGAAAAAGTTTTTCCTCATCTCAGTTCTAAATGGCCTACCCCTTATTCTTAAACTGTGGCCCCTTGTTCTGGACTCCCCCAACATTGGGAACATGTTTCCTGCCTCTAACGTGTCCAACCCCTTAATAATCTTATACGTTTCGATAAGATCTCCTCTCATCCTTCTAAATGCTGCCTGCGATAAATATTATCGCCAACCAGCCCTCCATTCTCTGTTCCTGGGTGAGAATGAGCTGGACTCTCCTCCTGGTTTGCTCCTGGTTTTTTTTTTCACCTTAACGAGCAAAAAAAAAAAAAGGATCAGTTGCAGCTCTCCCACGGACGAACAGAACTTCTATATTTTTGATTGATACTTTTCAATTAAATTCCTCTCATGCTCTGACAGTTTGTAATGCTATTTTTCTCCCCGATAACACGCAACATTACAGGAACAACAGCATCAGTGACCCTGCTTAGCTGTAGGAGTAAATAGCTTCCTTGTACAATGCGATTGTGGTGACAGGTTTTGCTGGGGAAATCAGTTCAGTGAAAGGACAGGGGCAATGATAAGGCATCTGGATTTGAAATTCTATTTCTCCGTATCGGAATTAGATCTGGACTTTATAAATCCTTGCTGCCATCTCATTGCCGCTTCTTATATGCAGCTCGATTACAGTGTGACAACTCTGAGTTACACTGGGCTCCCTCTTGACAACAATTGGATTATTGCTTTCATGTTGCCCAGCCATTAGCTATTAAAAGTCTCGAAAAAGCAATGTTGAAATAAAAAAGAAAGAGAATCCAGCATACATTGACAGCAACTGGTTCAAACTTTATACATACGGTACTGTGTACATTGTTTTCCATGTTTAGTTTAGTTCGGTTTAGAGATACAGCGCGGAAACAGGCCCTTCGGCCCACCGAGTCCGTGCCGATCAGCGATCCCCGCACATTAACACCGTCCTACACACACACAATTTACAATTTACACTCATGCCAGCCAATTAACGTACAAACCTGTCATCTTTGGAATGTGGGAGGAAACCGAAGATCTCGGAGAAAACCCACGCGGTCACGGGGAGAACGTACAAACTCCGTACAGGCAGCACCCGTAGTCGGAATCGAACCCTGGTCTCGGGCACTGTGAGTGCTGTAAAGCAGCAACTCTACCGCTGCGCCATGCTCTTTCTTACGTTTAGTCATGTGTAGGAATGTCTTAAGCTGGGAACAAAAATAATTCGAGTCACAACCATAAGTAAAGTCTTTTTCAGGTTTAGGTTTAGGTTTGTTTTTTTTCAAGTGTACCAAGGTAGATTGAAAAGCTTTGTTTTGCATGCTTTCCGATCAGATCAGATAATACTACACATATAAACAATCAATCCAAACTCAATTATAATAGAAAAATAAAAATCTGCTGATGCTGGTTAATACACAAAAGGACACAAAGTGCTGGAATAACTCAGCGGGTCAGGCGGCATCTCTGGAGAGCATGGATCGGTGACGTTTCAGGTCGAGAGCTTTCTTCAGACTCTTTTGAATCTTCTGACTTTTTTTTGTTTAAAGTTTTTTTAGAGATACAGCGCGGAAACAGGCCCTTCGGCCCACCGAGTTCGCGCCGCCAGCGATCCCCGCACATTAACACTATCCTACACACACCAGGGACAATTTTTACATTAACCCAGTCAATTAACGTACATACCTGTACGTCTTTGGAGTGTGGGAAGAAACCAAAGATCTCGGAGAAAACCCACCCAGGTCACGGGGAGAACGTACAAACTCCGTGCAGACGGCGCCCATAGTCCGGATCGAATGTGAGTCTCCGGCGCTGCATTCGCTGTAAGGCAGCAACTCTACCGCTGCGCCACCGTGCCGTGATCTTGAAGAAGGATCTTCAGGAAGAGCCTTCGGAAAAGGGGTCTTTACCCGAAACATCACCTATCCATGTTCTCCGGAGAGGTTGCCCATTCCCACATTGACCTTAGATAGACACAAAAAGCTGGAGTAACTCAGCGGGACGGGCAGCATCTCTGGAGAGAAGGAATGGGTGATGTTTCGGGTCTAGATCCAAAGTTCGGGACCCGAACAGCACCTCATATTTTGCTTGGGCTGCTTACACCCCAGCGGTATGAATATTGATTTCAGTAACTTCAAGTAACCCTTGCTTTCCCTCTCTCTCTATCCCTCCCCCTTCCAGTTCTCTGACCAGTCTGACTGTCCCTGATTAACTCACCCTAGCTGAGAATGATCTATTCTACATTTTCCTTGACCGCCACCCCTTTGATGTCTAATTCTCATACCTCACACTTCCTTATCTCTGTATCTCCCCCTCCCCTGACTCTCAGTATGAAGAAGGGTCTCGACCGGAAACGTCACCCGTTCCTTCTCTCCAAAGATGCTGCCTGTCCTGCTGAGTTACTCCAGCATTTTGTGTCTTTCTTCAGATTTCCCTGACCTGCTGAGTTACTCAATACCTTTTGTGTCTTTTTGTCAATCAGAATAGAAAGAGCAAAGGGAATGATGCATGAATGCAGAATATTGTTCTCTGCATTTTTTAGCATAATATGAGTCTTTGGTGCTCTCCATAAAAAGAAAAAAAAAAGCACAACTTTTTATAGCATCTTTCACAACCTCCAGATATTGCAAATATCCTTTAAGATTGATTAAAAGCTTTGGAAATGCAGTCACTACAGACAATATACAATAGGTGCAGGAGTAGGCCATTCGGCCCTTTGAGCCAGCACCGCCATTCAATGTGATCATGGCTGATCATTCTCAATCAGTACCCCGTTCCTGCTTTCTCCCCATACCCCCTGACTCCGCTATCCTTAAGAGCTCGATCTAGCTCTCTCTTGAATGTATTCAGAGAATTGGCCTCCACTGCCCTCTGAGGCAGAGAATTCCACAGATTCACAACTCTCTGACTAAAAAAGTTTTTCCTCATCTCTGTTCTAAATGGCCTACCCCTTATTCTTAAACTGTGGCCCCTGGTTCTGGACTCCAGAGAACTGGTTTCCTGCCTCTAACATGTCCAACCCCTTAATAATCTTATACGTTTCGATAAGATCCCCTCTCATCCTTCTAAATTCCGGTGTATATAAACCTAGTCGCTCCAGTCTTTCAACATAGAAACAACTGTTTTACTGTTGGCAATGCAAGATTCAGAGAGCAGAAGCCAATTACTGGATGCTGAACGGGGTGGGCCGGAGGAGTTGGCGCAGGTGGTGAGGTGTACAACCTGAATCCTGCTCTCCAAGAACAGGGGACAGGTGGGTCTGACAGCACTCCTGGTGGGCAATGAGATTTTGCCTATTTACACACAGCAGGCTTACAACAGTGTGGTAACGGGCAGATGATCTGCGGTTAAAGGATTAACATGGCTCAAGGGGATTGTTGATTGAGGATTTACGAGGATGTTGCCAGGACTTGAGGGCCTGAGCTATAGAGAGAGGTTGGGCTGGCGAGAACTTTACTTCTTGTTGTGAGTGTAGGAGGATGAGGGGTAATCGTAAGCAGGCACATAAGATGATGAGGGGAATAGACAGGGGCATGCACAGAGTCTTTCACCCAGAGCAGAGGAAATCAAGAACTAGAGGACATAGGTTTAAGGTGAGATTAAAGATTTAATAGGAATCTGAAGTGCATCTTTTTCACACAGAGGTTGGTGAATTTATGGAATGAGCTCCCAAAGGAGGTAGATGAGGACCAGAGGGTATGAGCTATAGGGAGAGGTTAAGTAGGCTGGGTCTCTATTCCATGGAGCGTAGGAGGATGAGGGGAGATCTTATAGAGGTATACAAAATCATGAGAGGAATAGATCTGGTAGCTGCACAGTCTTTTACCCAGAGTAGGGGAATCGAGGACCAGAGGACATAGGTTTAAGGTGAAAGGGAACAGATTTAATAGGAATCCGAGGGGTAACTTTTTCACACAAAGGGTGGGGGGTGTATGGAACAAGCTGCCAGAGGAGGTAGTTGAGGCAGGGACTATCCCATCATTTAAGAAACAGTTGGACAGGTACATGGACAGGACAGGTTTGGAGGGTTATGGACCAAGCGCACGCAAGTGGGACTAGGGTAGCTGGGACATTGTTGGCCGGTGTGGGCGAGTTGGGCCAAAGGGCCTGTTTCCACACAGTATCAATCTATGACTCTGACTCGAGAGGAAGATACTATAACAATATTTAAAATACATTTGGACAGGAAATTAGATGGTCAGGAATGGTTTAGAGGGATATGGGTCAAATGTGGGCAGGTGGGACTAGTGTTGATGGGGCACCTTGTTCGGCATAGGCAAGGTGGGCCTAAGGGCTTGTTTCTGTCCTGTATGATTCTATGAACTCCATGGTAAAGGGCATCGGGTTAATATCGCACCTAAGAAACTGCAAGTCCAGAGTTTTCTTGGTGCTGCATTGACAAGTCTCTGGAGTATTAGTTTAGTTTAATTTCGTTTATCGCCACATGTACCGAGATACAGTGAAAAGCTTTTGTTGCATGCTGTCCAGTCAGCAGAAAGACAATACATGATTACGATCGAGCCATTTACAGTGTATAGATAGATTTTAGATTTTTTTTTTTAGAGATACAGCGCAAAAACAGGCCCTTCGGCCCACCGGGTCCGCGCCGCCCAGCGATCCCCGCACACTAACACTATCCTACACCCACTAGGGTCAATTTCTTTTAACATTTGCCCAGCTAATTATCCTACAAACCTGTACGTCTTTGGAGTGTGGGAGGAAACCGAAGATCTCGGAGAAAACCCACGCAGGGAGAACGTACAAACTCCGTACAGTACAGCACCCGTAGTCAGGATCGAACCTGAGTCTCCGGCGCTGCATTCGCTGTAAAGCAGCAACTCTACCGCTGCGCCACCGTGATAAGGGAATAACGTGATAAGGGAACAAGGGTAAAGCCAGCAAAGTCCAATGAAGGATAGTCCGAGGGTCACCAATGAGGTAGATAGTAGTTCAGGACTGCTCTCTGGATGGGGTAGGATGACCATGGTAGGAGTGAGCACAAACCTGAAAGTTACTAATTCCGAAATGACAGAGCGCTCACTGAGCCAGTCGGGTTAGATGTCCACATAGTTTCTCTTTCTCTTTCTCTGGCCTTGCCCCAAAATGAAACATTAATCCACAGGGCCAGTTGAAAACCGATGGAGCGTGCTGCCCAATCATTAGTACATTCTCCTGTCTTGTGCAGTAATTTGAATTGCCAAATTGGCTTTTCAATGACTAACAGCATCAACACATTCTTGGCAGATTTCGGGTCGCTGCCTCACACTGCAACGACCAGTAAAATGAGTTCTGCTTGTTGGCATTAATCGAACTGCGGTCTGATTAAGCAATCGCTCACTGCCGAGCGGCGCAATAACTAATCCCCTGTTTTAATCAGTTTTGCATTTGTCGCATTTACATCTGAGAATCACTGATAGCGTCGGGCTCGTCAAGTGACTACTTTAGCAATGACGTGGTTAAGGCACGGTAAGACATGGCAGGTTGTCGATATAGTGGCCATTGGCAAACGTGACCGGTAATTGTCCTCGGTGAACATTTCTCCTTCATCAAGTTGCAAGATTCATAGCAAGAGGATTTGAGTACAGGAGCAAGGAGGTCCTCCTCCAGTTGTACAGGGCCCTGGTGAGACCACACCTGGAGTATTGTGTGCAGTTTTTGTCTCCTAATTTGAGGAAGGACATTCTTCCTATTGAGGGAGTGCAGCCTAGGTTCACCAGGTTAATTACCGGGATGGCGGGACTGACATACGATGAAAGAATGGACTTAGATGAGAAAAAACATTTTCACCCAGAGAGTTGTGAATCTGTGGAATTCAACAGTCAACAGTCAACAGAGCTTTATTTGTCATTCGGTACCAAGGTACCGAACGAAACTACATAGCAGTCACACAAAAAAAAAAGAACACAAGACACATGACCCCAACACAAACGTCCATCACAGTGACTCCAAACACCCCCTCTGCCACAGGCGGCAGTGGAGGCCAATTCACTGGATGTTTTCAAGAGTGAGTTAGATACAGCTCCTAGGGCTAATGGAATCAAGTGATATGGGGAAAAAGCAGGAACAGGGTACTGATTTTGAATGATCAACCATGATCATATTGAATGGCGATGCTGGCTCGAAGGGCCGAATGGCCTGCTCCTGCACTTATTTTCTATGTTTCTATGTTTCTAGGTTAGAGGCAGAGGCAGAGACTAAGGCAGAGATAGATAGATTGTTGATTATGTACGGGTGTCAGGGGTTATGGGGAGAAGACGGGTGAATGGGGTTAGGAGGGAGAGATAGATCAGCTATGATTGAATGGTGGAGTAGACTTGATGGCCTTATTCTGCTCCTTTCACTTACAAACTTATGATATCAAAAAAATATTGGCAGTAAATTCGTAAACTGTGGACGCAGTTGGATGTTTGCTTCTCAAAAGCAAAAAGGTTCCGAGACATAATTAAACCGCGACACGGATTCCTCTCTTTGTGTCATGAATAATATTTCTCTTGCTCGTGCCCATTTCATGAACAAAGTACTCATTGTCCAGTAACTCCAGTGACAGAGCACCAGAATTATAACCCAGGCAATGGGATGGAACATAGTGGGAGTTAATTGTACCGCTATCATATTGTGTTCTGCCAGCAGCTCATTTTCTCAAGTTCCCTACTGATGAGTCCATTTGACGAGAAGATAAAAGTAATTACTGTTGGATTACTGTTGGTGACATCAGAAGAGGGAACATTTAACACATCAGCATGTTATTCCCCTCTCCGGAGGTGATAGTCCATTTAAAACTCATCCTCTGTTAAGGTATCGGACATGCGAATGTCTTCGGAACATATTAAGCATTTGTCCACAGCCTTTGCCGTGTATAACGTCCGAGATTATTTGACCAACGTTGTGATTTTAAGTACAATGGTTTTTTTTTTCCCCTTTAGTCATAACTCCGGGATGAGTGACAGTGGAATATCAATATCAGTCAGCAAACTAGTCATGGAATAGAATAGAAAATTGGAAGGATAAAATCTTGTCTCAGGTGCGCTTATCATTCATATATACTGTGCCTCCAGCTAGTGAAATCATAGCTTATTGTATCCCTCATCATATTACATACCATTCATGGTAATGGTAGAGGAGGAAGATGAGACTTGGAAGCAGTGTAGCCAGGTCTCATTGGAATAAATAGTAGGTTCTGTGTTCAGAGCAAGCCCAATTCAAACTCAAATGGATCGCAGGAGTCACATGATGAAAACACCACCTCTTTACCCAAGAATGATTGGGTTTACGTACGATGAGCGTTTGACGGCACTGGGCCTGTATTGGAGTTTAGATGGATGAGGGGGAATCTCATTGAAACTTGCCGGATAGTGAATGGCCTGGATAGAGTGGATGTGGAGAGCATGTTTCCACTAGTGGGAGAGTCTAGGACCAGAGGCCATTAGCCTCAGAATAGAAGGACATACCTTTAAAAAGGAGATGAGGAGGAATTTCTTTAGTTGGAGGGTGGTGAATCTGTGGAATTCGTTGCCACAGAAGTCTTTGGAGGGCAAGTCAATAGATATTTTTAAGAAAGGGATAGACAGATAGATAGACAGATAGATAGACAGATAGATAGACAGATAGATAGACAGATAGATAGACAGATAGATAGACAGATAGATAGACAGATAGATAGACAGATAGACAGACAGATAGACAGATAGATAGACAGACAGACAGATAGACAGACAGATAGACAGACAGATAGACAGACAGATAGACAGACAGACAGATAGACAGACAGATAGGCAGACAGATAGACAGACAGATAGACAGACAGATAGATAGACAGACAGATAGACAGACAGACAGATAGACAGACAGATAGACAGACAGATAGACAGACAGATAGACAGACAGATAGACAGACAGATAGACAGACAGATAGACAGACAGATAGACAGACAGATAGACAGACAGATAGATAGACAGATAGATAGACAGATAGATAGACAGATAGATAGACAGATAGATAGACAGACAGATAGACAGACAGATAGACAGACAGATAGACAGACAGACAGATAGACAGACAGATAGACAGACAGATAGACAGACAGATAGACAGACAGATAGACAGACAGATTCTTGATTCATACCGGTGTCAGGGGCTATGGGGAGAAGGCAGGAGAATTGGATTAAGAGGTAAAGAAAGATCAGCCATGATTGAATGGTGGAGTGGACATGATGGGCCAAATGGCCTAATTCTGCTCCTACAACTTATGAACTTTACAATACAAATTGCTCAGACAGATGTCAGAATGTTGGCTGTAGTAGTGTGGTCTAATTGTGTCTCCCATACCACACAGCTTCATCAGAGCACCAGCCCATTGTTTGCTGCAAACAAAATCTCATTGTTCTTTTTAGGGCATCTATGTACTAAATCTCCCGTTTGATTGTTTGTTTGTTCCTGAACTACAGCCAAAACGGCACATGATAGCGCGACAATTTTAGGCCCACCTTACTCACCATCGGCCCTTTGGTGCTAATGGAAGAAGTTTCATTGAAATTGGTGTTATATTTATAAAGTTATTCACATATTTAAAGTTTAAATCTATCTCCTGGGGAGGGAGGGAGGGGGGTGGAGGGAGGATAAGGGAGGGGTGTGTGAGGGGGACGGAGTGGGGGGAAGGGGAAGGGGGAAGGGGAAGGGGAGGGAGGGGGGGAGGGGGAGGGGAGAGAGGGGAGGGGGGAGGGGGGAGGGGTGGGGGAAAGGGTGCCACACCAATGCAGGAGAGGTTTGGGCCCAACGGGTCCACTTGGTCTAGTATGTAATAAAACACTCTAGATTCTTACTCTTGAACATTATTTGTACAAAATCAAAGTAATTGTTAACAATTTATGCTCAAACTCTTCAAACGACATTAGGGCTCTGGAAGCTGATGTTGCTGAGGGAATAGATGAGGCTGTTTAACAATTAGTTACTCTCACTTTGGCAAGTGGGAAGCTTAACATTTTCGGATAAGTACTGCCCCAAAATGAAAGGGCGCTCTTTTCGAAAGGATGTGAGGAGGAACTTCTTTTAGTCAGAGGGCGGTGAATTTGTGGAACTCATTGCCACAGAGGGCTGTGGAGGACAAGTCAGTGGATATTTTTAAGGTAAATTCTTGATTAGAACGGGTGTCAAGGGTTATGGGGAGAAGGCAGGAAAATGGGATTAGGAGGCAGAGATCAGCCGTGATTGAACGGTGGCGTAGACTCAACGGGCTGAATGGCCTAATTCTACTCCAATAACCTATGAACTTGTACAGTAGTTTGCAAGAGAGAACTCCGCCGCCTGTAGAAGTACTCCTGTTTTGTATAAGAAAATAACTGCAGATGCTGGTACAAATCGAAGGTATTTATTCACAAAATGCTGGAGTAACTCAGCAGGTCAGGCAGCATCTCGGGAGAGAAGGAATGGGTGACGTTTCGGGTCGAGACCCTTCTTCAGACTGATGTCAGGGGGGCGGGACAAAGGAAGGATATAGGTGGAGACAGGAAGATAGAGGGAGATCTGGGAAGGAGGAGGGGAAGAGAGGGACAGAGGAACTATCTAAAGTTGGAGAAGTCGATGTTCATACCACTGGGCTGCAAGCTGCCCAGGCGAAATATGAGGTGCTGTTCCTCCAATTTCCGGTGGGCCTCACTATGGCACTGGAGGAGGCCCATGACAGAAAGGTCAGACTGGGAATGGGAGGGGGAGTTGAAGTGCTCGGCCACCGGGAGATCAGTTTGGCCAACGCGGACCGAGCGCAGGTGTTGAGCGAAGCGATCGCCGAGAACCTCTGTCTCACCTGGAAAGACTGTTTGGGTCCCTGGATGGAGTTGAGGGGGGAGGTAAAGGGGCAGGTGTTGCATCTCTTGCGGTTGCAGGGGAAAGTGCCCGGGGATGGGGTGGTTTGGGTAGGAAGGGACGAGTGGACCAGGGAGTTACGGAGGGAACGGTCTCTGCAGAACGCAGAGAGGGGAGGGGAGGGGACGGGAAGATATGGCCAGATTTTGTAATGCCATCACTCTGTCTGTCTTGCGCACTCTTCCATGCCAGTGACGACTTTACCTTCACCGTTGTACAAACTCATTTTCTATACCTCCACATAACCTGTGAATGACTCTGAAAGGTTCATGATAGAAAATAGCAAAACGACCAGTTGAATTTGACACAAATTAAATCCAAAACGCAGAGTTGCTGGAAGAAAACACCTAACATATCAAGAAATATTGGTGGAGAGAATTGATGTCAGCAACAGATATAGTAAGGGTCACAAATATCAACCCATGGTCAGTTCAGTAATGTTATTTTAGTTTACCTTTGAGTACTGCTGGCAATGGAAGCAGGTATTGGCCATGCTTAATTGGTTTTGAGAAGCTGCCTTTTTGAACTGCTACAGTCCTTCAATGATGTTTAGGACTCCTATATATCGGCGAGACCAAGCGCAGGCTTGGTGATCGTTTCGCTGATCACCTCCGCTCAGTCCGCCTAGACCTACATGATCTTCCAGTTGCTAAACACGTTAACTCCCATTCCCATACTGACCTTTCTGTCCTGGGCCTCCTCCACCGTCAGGGAGAGGCCCAAGGCAAATTGGAGGAACAGCACCTCATATTTCACTCGGGCAGCTTACAACCCAGCAGTATGACTTTTGATTTCGCTAACTTGAAGTAACCCTTGCTTTCCTCCTCTCTCCATCCCCTGCCCCATCCTCAATTCCCTGTCCTCCTGATTCATGGTTACATTGTGTGCCTTGTTGTCACCTTCCCCGGGCTAACAATGAATCTATTCTACGTTTTCCTTGAGCTTCGACCCCTTTGATCTCTCTTTTCACACTGTAACCTTCAATATCTCTAATTTCCCTCTCCCCTGATTCTGTCTGAAGAAGGGTCTCGACCCCCGAATCGTCAACCATTCCTTCTCTCCAGGGGTGCTGCCTGTCCCGCTGAGTTACTCCAGTATTTTGTGTCTATTTTTAGCAGACAGTTCCACGACCTACACCTGTTGACAATAAAGGAAAAGCAATGTATTTCTAAATCAGCATTGTACAAAGCCTGGAAAGGACTGTGCAAGTGTTGTTGTTCTTGTGTGTCTGTGACCTTTGTCCTTCTGGATGGTAGAAGTTGTGGGTTTGGGGGGGTTCTGTCAGAGTTTAGTTTAGTATAGAGATACAGCGCGGAAACAGGCTCTTCGGCCCACTGAGTCCGCACCGACCAGTGATCCCCGCGCACTAACGCTACCCTACACACACTTGGGACAATTTTACACTTATACCAAGCCAATCAACCTGCAAACCTGTACGCCTTTGGAGTGTGGGAGGAAACCGAAGATCTCGGAGAAAACCCATGCGGTCACGGGGAGAACGTACAAACTCTGTTTGTACTGCAGTCTGCAGTTTGCCTGCAGTTGGGTTCATTCACGGGTCTCTGGAGGGGGAAGGGGAAGGGGGGAGAGGAAGAGGGGAGGGGGAGGGTGGGAGGGAGGGGGAGGGAGGAGAGGGGGAGGGAGGGGGAGGAGGGAGGGAGGGAGGGGAGGGGGTGTAGGGAGGGGGAGAGTGGGAGGAGAGGGGGAGAGGGAGGGGGAGGGGGGAGGGGGGAGAGGGGAGGGGGAGAGGGAAGTTAGAGAGGAGAGGGTGCTGCACCAATGTAGGAGCCCACTTGGTCTAGTATGACAATAAAGCACTCTTGCCTCTTGCCTCTTGACTCTTTAGAGCTTTCATTTACATATGCAGAAATAAACTGATCAATAGACAATAGACAATAGACAATAGGTGCAGGAGTAGGCCATTCGGCCCTTCGAGCCAGCACCGCCATTCAATGTGATCATGGCTGATCATTCTCAATCAGTACCCCGTTCCTGCCTTCTCCCCATACCCCCTGACTCCGCTATCCTTAAGAGCTCTATCTAGCTCTCTCTTGAATGCATTCAGAGAATTGACCTCCACTGCCTTCTGAGGCAGAGAATTCCACAGATTCACAACTCTCTGACTGAAAAATGTTTTCCTCATCTCCGTTCTAAATGGCCTACCCCTTATTCTTAAACTGTGGCCTCTGGCTCTGGTCTCCCCCAACATTGGGAACATGATTCCTGCCTCTAACGTGCCCAACCCCTTAATAATCTTATACGTTTCGATAAGATCCCCTCTCATCCTTCTAAATTCCAGTGTATACAAGCCTAGTCGCTCCAGAAATGTCGATCCAAGGGTATTATAATAAATACATCAACCTTTGAGCCACCACTCTACTGTAGCCAGCTGACACAAAGGATGCTTTACATATGAGCAAAACCCATAAGGTCATGAAATGTGTTTAATATTCCAGCATTTATAGATCTGCTACTTCTTGTCCTTTAGGGGAATTTCCACTCAATCCGTCAGAGCGCACGCCTTTTCAAGCAAGCACCACGTTGTTAAATGCACAGATAAGAAGGTAATGATGTTAATGCATTCTATAGACGTGACCATAATGCCTTACAGCATGGAAACGTGGCCATCTACTTGCCCTTGCTTAAATGTTGCTTGGATTTTGCTGCCGATGCTGCTTCCCTTCCTGAGGAATTGCACATGGAATTGTGCATAGTTCCATTGCCAGCAAATATCTCCACTTCTGATGTTGTGACAAAATGAAGATCGTTATGAAGCACCGAAGATAGACCCCAAAATGCTGGAGCGACTCAGCGGGACAGGCAGCATCTCTGGAGAAATGGAATAGGTCCTATTCTTCTCCTCCAGAGTTGCCGCCTGACCCGCTGAGTTACACTAGCATTGTGCGTCTACCTTCGGCGAAAGACCAGCCATCTGCAATTCCTCCCCACACCTCATGATGAAGCAGCTGGGGGTGTCTGAGCTTCGGGTGCTGCACCGAGAAAGGGCCTGGGGTTGGAATGATCGAGCCCCCAACCTTCATAAGCCGTCTTCCCTTCGGAGAAGAATAATTAATTCACTTACCCGCCAGTAGCGGGAAGACATTATGCATGCCAGAAACCTTCATCAGTGCTCACATAACTAATTACATCCTTCCTGCAGGACCAAAAAAATTGTTTGTTCAAATAGAAAATTCTACCTGGAGACCAGCTAATAAATTATCCAAACACAATCGTTGCGAGGTATTAGAAAATGATAATGTAGACACTGTGTCAGGAAATTAAACAATTAAATAGATAAAATAAACAAAATGCTGAAATGCTTAGCATTACATACACAGTGCAACTATTAATATTGAGAGCTAAAGATATCAGGGGTAGTTTAAAAATGAAACAAAACTACTTAATACTGCGGAATTGCTACACTGATTATTTACCTTTCTGCCCTTTGCAAAACGGGGGTGCCACACTTGGAAAAAGTTAAGCTTTAGGGCGGGGGGGGGGGGGGGGGGGGGAACAAAATTGGCATGAAAATGATCTAACAACTCAATTTTCTAGATGGCCGCATGCAGTTGAATATGTACTGAACTCATATTCATCCAATGTAATTGGCAAATAGATTTTTTTTTTCTACAGCTTCAGGTGACTGAATATGCAAAATGTTCCATTTTAGCAGTCTATTGATTCTGGGCACTCTGCAGCTCACAAGAGTGATTCATGAATGCCAGACCATTATTGACTGACATGAACTCGTGCTGCACCTCTCAGAACATTCCTGATGGCTAAACTACACTTGTGCTAGTCTTATCAGGTTAATTTTAACCACCCACAGATCCCACACTCTCAAGTAAAGGCTGATAGATTTAGCTCAGAAACGTTAGAAGGATGAGAGGGGATCTTATCGAAACGTATAAGATTATTAAGGGGTTGGACACATTAGAGGCAGGAAACATGTTCCCAATGTTGGGGGAGTCCAGAACCAGGGGCCACAGTTTAAGAATAAGGGGTAGGCCATTTAGAACAGAGATGAGGAAAAACTTTTTCAGTCAGAGAGTTGTGAATCTGTGGAATTCTCTGCCTCAGAGGGCAGTGGAGGCCAATTCTCTGAATACATTCAAGAGAGAGCTAGATAGAGCTCTTAAGGATAGCGGAGTCAGGAGGTATGGGGAGAAAGCAGGAACGGGGTACTGATTGAGAATGATCAGCCATGATCACATTGAATGGCGGTGCTGGCTCGAAGGGCCGAATGGCCTCCTCCTGCACCTATTGTCTATTGTCTATTGTTAGTTTTTAGTTTAGTTTGGTCGAGAGATACAGTGTGGAAACAGGCCCTTTAGCCCACCGAGTCGTAGAAACACAGAAACATCAGAAAATAGGTGCAGGAGTAGGCCATTCGGCCTTTCGAGCCAGCACCCTCATTCAATATGATCATGGATGATCGTCCAAAATCAGTACCCCATTCCGGCTTTTACCCCGTTCCCCCCACCCCCAATTTTTACGAGTCCAACAGTTCCTGCACACTTGCGCTATCCTACACTCACTAGGGACAATTTACAATGATACCAAGTCAATGAACCTACAAACCAGTACGTCTTCGGAGAGTGGGAGGAAAGCAGAGCCCCCAGGGAAGCTCATGCGGTCACGGGGAGAACGTACAAACTCTATACAGACAGCACCCATGGCCAGGATTCAGCTTCGATCTCTGGCGCTGAAAGGCAGCAACTCTACCGCTGCGCCACTGTGAGGCCCATACAGAATGAAAAGAACATCAATGAATTACAATTCCTCTTTGACTGTGTCAGACAAGAGGTCATATTGTCCTGGGCTTGAGGATAAGAAGATATTATTATAGGTATTAAAATGGGAGGAGGATTATATTTTGCTGACCTCAGAGAACGTTGGGTAGGTAAGGTACAAGGACTGACCTGGGTCATCGCAAGAAAGACAAAATAAAAGAAATGCTTTGGAAACAAGACAAAGGAAAGAACCAGAGATGGACACAAAATGGTGGAGTAACTCAGCGGGTCAGGCAGCATCTCTGGACAAAAGGAATAGGTGACGTTTCGGGTCGAGACCCAATCTGATGAAGGGACTCATCCAGAAACGTCACCTATTCCTTCTCTCCAGAGATAATGCCTGACATGCTGAGTGACTCCAGCATTTTGTGCCTATCTTCGGTGTAAGCCAGCATCTGCAGTTCCTTCTTACAACAAAGAATCAGTTCAAAGAGTTCAAATATCAGCAAATCTGTTCATGTGCAATTAAAGAACCGAATGAGTTTAAAGCACGGCATTATGGGCAGGCCACACTGTGAAGACTGACCACAGTTAGTAGGAATTCCAAGGGTTAAAGAGATCATTATATGTTTTTGACAAAACAAAGCAAGGACCCTGAAAAAAAAATCAATGATATCAATGCTGTTTGCAACCAGCTTAAAGCCGTGGCAAATCACCATATGCACTCATTGATTTCTCACGCCTGTGTGCTTCCAAATAGCATTAACATGCATGTGTGTTTTCTTTTGTTGAGCTCGGAATGCCTCCTGACAATGATTGACCCAACCTGCACTTGTTGGTGGGATCATTTACAGACAGTGAAATCTTTATGAGAATGTTTGAGTGCGGCTGTTATTAAACTGACATTAATTTTTATATGTCTTTTTTTTTCCTTGAAATATCTCAGACAACTATTGTAGAGCTAGCTGTGAGTCAATTAGATTTAGAGCCCCGTCACCTATTCCTTTTCTCCAGAGACATCACCTATTCCTTTTCTCCAGAGATCATCGCCTATTTATTTTCTCAAGAGATGATCACCTATTCCTCATCTTCAGAGATCATCACTTATTCCTTTTCTCCAGAGACGTCACCCGTTCCTTTCCCCCAGAGGTTGTCACCTTTTCCTTTGCTCCAGGGATCGCTACCTTTCGTATTTCATTTGTTCTACATCTCTCGATGTCACCTTCTATATCTCTATCTTCCCTCTCCCCTGACTCTCAGTCTGAACAAGGGTCTTGACCCGAAACGCATTTTCTCCAGAGATGCTGCCTGACCCGCTGAGTTACTCCAGCTTTTTGTGTTTATCTTAGATTTAGAGGATGTTGATTTGGTTTAGGGGATGGCTGAGTTCATCTTGTAAGATAGAATAAAAGCCGATCTGGTGCTCATACTGTTTTTGTGAGGTGCTGTCCGATGACGTGTATCTTTTTGGGTGCTTGAGGCCTTCAATGGTGCTTTCCTTCAGCAGTGTACCCCACAGCGAATTGTGGACGCATCTCAGACCATCACACAAACCAACCTCCCTTCCATTGACTCCATCTACGCTTCACATTACCACGCTGTATCTCTAAAACGATACCAAACTATCTAAGCTATCCAGCGGCAAGGGCATGCTAGATGATGGGAAACCAATGCCTTCTACTGCAAGGGGCTGCTTTACATGCAGATTACAGGCAGACAGGTGGCTGAAGAGTAGTATTGTTATCAGCTGAATTGGATTTAGTTCAAACCAAGTGGGCGGCAAGGTGGCACAGCGGTAGAGTTGCTGCCTTACAGCGCCAGAGACACAGGTTCGATCCGGACCACGGGTGCTGTCTGAACGTGTGACCATGTGGGTTTTCCCCAGGTGCTCCAGTTTCCTCCAACACTCCAAACACATACAGGTTTGTAGGTTAATTGGCTTCGGTAAAAATTGTAAATTGTCCCCAGTGTGTAGACTTAGATTTAGAGATACAGCGCGGAAACAGGCCCTTCGGCCCACCGAGTCCGCGCCGCCCAGCGATCCCCGCACATTAACACTGTCCCACACACACCAGGGACAATTAAAAAAAAATTTTTTTTACATTTGCCCAGCCAATTAACCTACATACCTGTACGTCTTAGAAGTGTGGGAGGAAACCGAAGATCTCAGAGAAAACCCACACAGGTCACGGGGAGAACGTACAAACTCCGTACAGACGGCGTCCGTAGTCAGGATCGAACGTGAGTCTCCGACGCTGCATTCGCTGTAAGGCAGCAACTCTACCGCTGTGCCACCGTGCCCTAGACAATAGACAATAGACAATAGGTGAAGGAGTAGGCCATTCGACCCTTTGAGCCAGCACCACCATTCAATGGGGAACAAAGAAATGGCAGACGAGTTAAACCGTTACTTTGGATCTGTCTTCACTGAGGAAGATACACACAATCTCCCAAATGTTCTAGGGGCTGGAGAACCTAGGGTGATGGAGGAACTGAAGGAAATCCACATTAGGCAGGAAATGGTTTTGGGTAGACTGATGGGACTGAAGGCTGATAAATCCCCAGGGCCTGATGGTCTGCATCCCAGAGTACTTAAGGAGGTGGCTCTAGAAATAGTGGAAGCATTGGAGATCATTTTTCAATGTTCTATAGATTCAGGATCAGTTCCTGTGGATTGGAGAATAGCAAATGTTATCCCACTTTTTAAGAAAGGAGGGAGAGAGAAAACGGGTAATTATAGACCAGTTAGTCTGACATCAGTGGTGGGGAAAATGCTGGAGTCAATTATAAAAGACGAAATTGCTGAGCATTTGGATAGCAGTAACGGGATCGTTCCGAGTCAGCATGGATTTACGAAGGGGAAATCATGCTTGACAAATCTACTGGAATTTTTTGAGGATGTAACTAGGAAAATTGACAAGGGAGAGTCAGTGGATGTGGTGTACCTCGACTTTCAGAAAGCCTTCGACAAGGTCCCACATAGGAGATTAGTGGGCAAAATTAGGGCACATGGTATTGGGGGTAGGGTACTGACATGGATAGAAAATTGGTTAACAGACAGAAAGCAAAGAGTGGGGATAAATGGGTCCCTTTCGGAATGGCAGGCAGTGACCAGTGGGGTACCGCAAGGTTCGGTGCTGGGACCCCAGCTATTTACGATATACATTAATGACTTAGACGAAGGGATTAAAAGTACCATTAGCAAATTTGCAGATGATACTAAGTTGGGGGGTAGTGTGAATTGTGAGGAAGATGCAATAAGGCTGCAGGGTGACCTGGACAGGTTGTGTGAGTGGGCGGATACATGGCAGATGCAGTTTAATGTAGATAAGTGTGAGGTTATTCACTTTGGAAGTAAGAATAGAAAGGCAGATTATTATCTGAATGGTGTCAAGTTAGGAGGAGGGGGGGTTCAACGAGATCTGGGTGTCCTAGTGCATCAGTCAATGAAAGGAAGCATGCAGGTTCAGCAGGCAGTGAAGAAAGCCAATGGAATGTTGGCCTTCGTAACAAGAGGAGTTGAGTATAGGAGCAAAGAGGTCCTTCTACAGTTGTACCGGGCCCTGGTGAGACCGCACCTGGAGTACTGTGTGCAGTTTTGGTCTCCAAATTTGAGGAAGGATATTCTTGCTATGGAGGGCGTGCAGCGTAGGTTCACTAGATTAATTCCCGGAATGGCGGGACTGTCGTATGTTGAAAGGCTGGAGCGATTGGGCTTGTATACATTGGAATTTAGAAGGATGAGGGGGGATCTTATTGAAACATATAAGATAATTAGGGGATTGGACACATTAGAGGCAGATAACATGTTCCCAATGTTGGGGGAGTCCAGAACAAGGGGCCACAGTTTGAGAATAAGGGGTAGGCCATTTAGAACGGAGATGAGGAAGAACTTTTTCAGTCAGAGGGTGGTGAAGGTGTGGAATTCTCTGCCTCAGAAGGCAGTGGAGGCCAGTTCGTTGGATGCTTTCAAGAGAGAGCTGGATAGAGCTCTTAAGGATAGCGGAGTGAGGGGGTATGGGGAGAAGGCAGGAACGGGGTACTGATTGATAGTGATCTGCCATGATCGCATTGAATGGCGGTGCTGGCTCGAAGGGCTGAATGGCCTACTCCTGCACCTATTGTCTATTGTCTATTGTCTATTGTCTATAATGTGATCGATCATGGCTGATCATTCTCAATCAGTACCCCGTTCCTGCCTTCTCCCCATACCCCCTGTGTCGGGCGATCGCTGGTCGGCACGGACTCGGTGGGCCGAAGGGCTTGTTTCCGCGCAGTAAACTGATCAACTCCACAGTGTAACGCTGAGAATGACATCCGAGGCATTAATTGAAACCTAAATTATCAGTGAAATTTTTGATATTGTTCAAAAAATCATCTACATTATTGCAATACATGCTCGGAATGAAAGATTTGAAAGGTTGTTATTAAGAATTATCCTTGGCAATTTTACAATTATTTATCCAGTGAAGTTTTTTTTGTTGGTCATATTTCCTTGGCTGACACAATTGTTATTGATGACAACAACCGAGGGAAGAGTTTAAAGCCACCAGCTGGTGGAGTAATGGGTGGAAATCAGCAACATAGATGTATTTACAAGGGGCACTTGTTTTCAGTTTGAATGCCCCATTACCATGAGTTTAAAGGGTGGTGATTCAACATGTTCAGTTCTGGACGCCACGTTGTTGGATAGATTTGGTCAAGCTCGAAAGGATTCAGAGAAGATTTACGAAGATTGACTTTATATTGAGTATAGAAGTTGGGAGGTCATGTTGCAGTTGTGTAAGACATTGATGAGACAGCATTTAGAGTATTGTGTTCAGTTCTGGGCACCGTGTTACAGGAAAGATATTGTCAAGCTTGAAATGGTTCAGAGAAGATTTACGAATATGTTGCCCGTACTAAAGGGTCTGAGCTATAGGGAGAGGATGAGCAGGCTGGGACTCTAATCCTAGGAGCACAGGGGAATGAGGAGTGATCTTATAGAGGTGTATAAAATCATGAGAGGAATAGGTTGGGTAGGTGCACAAAGTCTCTTGCCCAGAATAGGAGAATCGAGGACCAGAGGACTTAGGTTTAAGGTGAAGGGGAAAAGATTTAATTGAAATCTGAGGGTAACTTTTTCACACAAAGGGTGGTGGGTGCATGGAACGAGCTGCCAGAGGAGGTAGTTGAGGCAGGGACCATCCCAATATTTAAGAAACAGTTAGACAGGTACATGGATAGGACAGGTTTGGAGAGATATGGACCAAATGCAGGCAGGTGGGACTAGTGTAGCTGGGACATGTTGGCCGGTGTGGACAAGTTGGGCCGAAGGGCCTGTTTCCACAGTGTATCACTCAATGACTCTATTACTGTGGATTATAGTGGCTACGCCGTCCACTGTAACCAAAATCCATGATAAAAACATCCGTAATAACGAGTGTCGACTGTATTTAATTGCCTCAGAGGAAGTGGAAAAACAAAGTTTACTTGACTCACTCACTGAGGCAGTGAACTATCACAGTGTTTAAGAAACAGTTGGATATGTACATGGATGGGACAGGTTTTTTATATGGGCCAAGCGCAGGAAGGTGTGAGTCGTGCAGCTGGGACAGGTTGGCCGGTGTGGGCAAGTTGGGCTGAAGGCCCTGGTTCCACACAATATCACTCTATGACTCTCTATGACTGCATAGATTGAAGCTGGTTGAGAAGAGTCCAGCGATGGCATTGGCAGTTCAATCCAATTTGGCTGACTGCAAGTGTAAGATTGTGTGTGATGATTGACTGACGTGTACAACACAACATACAGATACGACCAAGGAGAACATCTTCATGTGAAGAGAGGAAACGGTAGCCACAATATTCCAACTTACAGAATTTAGAGTAAGCATGAGTAGGTGGTACAGTAGCATAGCTGATTGGTTTAGTTTATTGTCACATGCACCGAGGTACAGTGAAAAGCTTTTGTTGTACAGGTACAGGTTTAGAGGTACAGCGTGGAAACAGGCCCTTCTACCCATCGAGTCCGCTCCGACCAACGATCCCCGCACAGTAACACTGCCCTACACACACTAGGGAACAATTTTACATTTATACCAAGCCAATTAACCTACAAACCTCTACGTCTTTGGAGTGTGGGAGGAAACCGAAGATCTAGGAGAAAACCCACGCAGGTCACGGGGAGAGCGTACAAACTCCTTACTGACAAGCACCCGTAGTCAGGGTCAAACCTGGGCCTATGATGCTGTAAAGCAGCAGCTCTACCGCTAAGCCACTATGGCGCATGTTGTCTGACATGCCAGTGACCCAGGTTCAATTTCTGACCTCTGGTGCTGTCTGTGTGGAGTTTGAACATTCTGGCTGTGACCACGCGGGTTTCCTCCAGGTGCTCTGGCCTCCTCCCACATCTCATGGACATGAAGATAGGTAGGTTAATTGGCTTCTATAAATTGTGCGAGTGAGTGGCAGAATATAGAAACATAGAAACATAGAAAATAGGTGCAGGAGTAGGCCATTCGGCCCTTCGAGCCTGCACCGCCATTCAATATGATCATGGCTGATCATCCAACTCAGTATCCCATACCTGCCTTCTCTCCATACCCCCTGATCCCTTTAGCCACAAGGGCCACATCTAACTCCCTCTTAAATATAGCCAATGAACTGGCCTCAACTACCTTTTGTGGCAGAGAATTCCACAGATTCACCACTCTCTGTGTGAAAAAAAACGTTCTCATCTCGGTCCTAAAAGACTTCCCCCTTATCCTTAAACTGTGACCCCTTGTTCTGGACTTCCCCAACATCGGGAACAATCTTCCTGCATCTATCCTGTCCAACCCCTTAATATGAGGGTGCCCATGAAAATATGGGGAGAATAAAAATGGTATTAAAATAGGAATGGGATGATATATAGTGTGGACATGATGATTCAAAGGGCCTGAGCAATATCTCTCCATAACTCTGACACAATTTCTCAATTGTTTTATTCTGGTGAATAATTGTATTATTTTAATAAATTGATTTTCACAATTTCATAAACCGCAGTTTCACATTCTCATTTCAAGTTAAATGATGTGTTGTACTAATATTTATGCAGACCCTTCAAAGTACATATCCAGAATCACTCGGTTTTGCATACATTTACTGTAGTTAGTCATCATTTTCAGGATGAGAAAATGCTACATTTCTTTAGTGTACATCTAAGGGCAGCACGGTGGCGCAGCGGTAGAGTTGCAGCCTGACACCGCCAGAGACCCCGGTTCGATCATGACCTCGGGTGCTGTCTGTACGTTCTCTCTGTGACCGCGTGGGTTTTCTCTGGGTGCTCCGGTTTTCCTCCAGTACCTCCAAAGACGTATGGATTTGTGGGTTAATTGGCGTCGGTAAATTGTAAATTGTCCCTAGAGTGCAGGATAGTGCTCATGTACGGGGTGATCGCTGGTCGGCGTGATGATTACCAGGAGGAAGAGGAGGTAAAAAGGGTCAGATAAGTAGACCAAAACAAAATTAATGCCAATTTTCTGCAGGGCTAGCAGTGCAGGCTGCCACATTTCAGTAATAAAATTTCATAAGATCATAAATCATATGCGATATGAGAAGAATTAGGCCATTTGGCCCATCAAGTCTACTCCGCCATTCAATCATGGCTGATCTATCTCTCCCTCCTAACACCATTCTCCTGCCTTCTCCCCATTACCCCTGACACCCGTACTAATCAGGAATAAGTTGCAAAGCTACTGGGCAACGGAACTGTTGGGAATCAGCATAAGCCTGATGGGATGAATGGCCTTATTCTATGCCGTGGTAAGAGAATACAGCATTGTCTATGAAGACAATAGTATATATATTTTTTTCTTTATTGTGCAATTGATTTTTTTTCCTTTGGAGTAAAACAACATACAACCACTTTTTGAAGCTTTTGCTTCACTCTGGAAATTCAACTTACAAGTGTGACCAACTGTTGCGTAGATTGTCAAGAATTATGTCTTTCTCAGCTTTCTCAGTGGAATGTTCCTTTTGAGCTCTGAAACTAAGACCTTGGTGTTCCAGGGGTGAATTCTGCCTCAGAAGGCAGTGGAGGACAATTCCCTGGATGGTTTCAAGAGAGAGTTAGATAGTACTCTTAATGATAGCGGAGTCAGGGGATATGGGGAGAAGGCAGGAACGGGGTACTGATTGTGGATGATCAGCCATGATAACGGTGAATGGCGGTGCTGGCTCGAAGGGCCGAATGGCCTACTCCTGCACCTATTGTCTATTGTCTATTGTCTAATGTCTATTGTCTATTGTCTATTGTCTATTATCTATTGAATGACGTTGGGCATTCCCACAATAGCTGGGTCTTTCCAGCTCAGCACCAGCTTGGGATGTGGCCCAAGAAAGTTGTTTAATTATTTCTGGATCTGCACAAGCTCCCTCACGATGCTAGATTTCCATTTCACCTCAACCCCATCCTCACACCCTGACCCCAAGAGCTCTGGAGAGCCAGGCCCTGACTCCTGGATCTCCCAATGAAAAGCTTTCCACTGTGCCTCGACACATGTGCCAATAAACAAAACCAAACTAAACCAGTTTACTTCTTGACCCAACGATGACCCAAGGAATAGGTGACGTTTCGCAGGCCCTTCAGCCCACCGAATCCGCGCCGACCACGATCCCCGCACATTAACACTACCCGATGCACACTGGGGCCAATTTACAATGAATCTGCAAACCTGTACGTCTTTGAAGTGTGCAGAATGAAACGGCAGATCTCGTAGAAACCCCACGCGGTCAGACGCCAATCATCAAGATACTGGGTTTCTTTTATTGAGCCTCTTTTCTTTTTGTCTGTTTATTATATTACTTATTGAGTACAGTGTTTACAATCTGTCGTGCTGTTTCTGCATGCAAGAATTTGATTGTAGACACAAAGTGCTGGAATAACTCAGCGGGTCAGGCAGCATCTCTGGAGAAAAAGGGTGCGCAACTTTCAGGTCGGGACCTTACTTCTGACGCGACGCAAAAAAAGACACCCATCCTTTTTCTCCAGAGATGCTGCCTGACCTATTGAGTTACTCCAGCATTTTGCGTCTATCTTCGGTATATACCAGCAACTGCAGTTCCTTTCTACACAAGAATTAGATTGTTCTGTTTTCAGGACAGATGACAATAAAACACTCTTGACTCACTGGTCTCCTGATTGGGTGCCGTATGACTCTATGATAGGAAACATAGGTAGATCCTGGGATACTGGATCCCCTGATGATTTCCAGTAACCAATTTGTTTAAACTCTGCAGATAGACACAAAATGCTGGAGTCTTCTTCTTGTGTATGGCGTGCACAGCCCAAAGTTGTAGGCCAAGGGTAGACATCCAGGCCAGGGCAGCAGCAGTTGCTGGGTGAATGGCCTTGATGCCACCAGGGAAAAGCCTCAGTGAGCAGTCATTCACGATGTGTGGGATGGTCTGGTCCGGATATCCGCAGTCGCAAGCAGGGCTGTCTTGTGCAGGTGATGGGCTGTTCTTCCATGGAGGGAGCGGATCCTGTTCAGGGTTAGCCATTGCTTGCGATGGAGGTCAAATCCCGGTGGTTTCACTGTGGGGTCTGTGATGACCTCTCTGTTGTTGGTGTTGGCATCTTTCCAGACTCTGCGCCGCTCAGTCTTGGGGCCAAAGTCTTCCAGGGATTTCGCTGAAGACCAGAAGGGTTTGCGGGACTTCAGGCGCATGTTTGGCAGGTGGAGTAACTCAACGGAACAGGCAGCATCTCCGAAGAGAAGGAATGGGTGACCCTTCTTCCGAAACATCACCCATTCCTTCTCTCCAGAGACGCTGCATGTCCCGCTGAGTTAGTCCAGCACTTTGTGTCTTCCTTTGGTGCAACCAGCACCTGCAGTTCCTTCCTACATGTTTGAACTCTGCATCGTGTATAAAATACAAATTAACTGGCTCTGTGTGCTAATAACTGACTGAGCTCCAGATTTGCGATATTGCCGGGAGTTAGCTGGACGATTTGAGCTGTGTGAGAGTCAATTATAAACAATTCCCTCACCGAAAGTCTTGGTGAAATATTTGACCAAGTCACATCTTTCAACTTCCTGGCATGACTGATGAGCTGCCCGACATAGATGTGTAACAGGAGAAACTTAATCAAATATGGATTTAAAGAGAATCCAAAGATCTGAATGTAGTTTGCATGTTCTTGTACGTGACTGATAACCTTTGTGCAAAGTGTGTCAAACCAATCTGAGCAAGATCTGAAGACACCAAGAGATCATCATATTTTGTAGTTCAATATCATTATGTTTTCATTTGAAGTCGTTAATTTTCGTTGCAGTGGTTTGTAGTTACTGAACAACAAAATATTCATAATAATGTCCCTACATGAAAATCACGCTTCTCAGAATTGGCTGGGATCTGCTAAAATGACCATTAAAATAACCGTCTTATGCTCATCATAGGCTTAAAACTGCACTGTCAACTGGGGACAGATTTTGTACATGATCGTTTTTGCTTTTGATTTTGAGACATCCTTCAGCAGGTGTATAACCATAGATAGACACAAAATGCTGGAGTAACTCAGCTGGACAGGCAGCATCTCTGGAGAGAAGGAATGGGTGATGTTTCAGGTTGAGACCCTTTCTCAGACTGAGATTCAGGGGAAAGAGAGACATAGAGATATTGAAGGATAAGCTGTGAAAATGAGAGATCAAAGGGGACCCTCTCCCCTGACTCTCAGTCTGAAGAAGGGTCTCGATCTCCTTCTCTCCAGAGATGCTGCCTGTACCATTCAGTTACTCTAGTATTTTGTGTCTTTCTGCAGAGTTTAAACATTTTGGTTACTGGAAATCATCAGGGGGTCTAGCAGAGAATTTAGAAGGACGTACAGGTATGTAGGTTAATTGGCTGGGTAAAATGTAAAAATTGTCCCTAGTGGGTGTAGGATAATGTTAATGTACGGGGATCGCTGGGCGGCACGGACTTGGTGGGCCGAAAAGGCCTATTTCCGGCTGTATATATATGATATGATATGATATGAGAGGGGATCTTATCGAAACGTATAAGATTATTAAGGGGTTGGACACGTTAGAGACAGGAAACATGTTCCCAATGTTGGGGGAGTCCAGAACCAGGGGCCACAGTTTAAGAATAAGTGGTAGGCCATTTAGAACAGAGATGAGGAAAAACCTTTTCAGTCAGAGAGTTGTGAATCTGTGGAATTCTCTGCCTCAGAGGGCAGTGGAGGCCAATTCTCTGAATACATTCAAGAGAGAGCTAGATAGAGCTCTTAAGGATAGCAGAGTCAGGGGGTATGGGGAGAAAGCAGGAACGGGGTACTGATTGAGAATGATCAGCCATGATCACATTGAATGGCGGTGCTGGCTCGAAGGGCCGAATGGCCTACTCCTGCACCTATTGTCTATTGTCTATTGTCTATCCCAGTATCTACCTATGTTTCCTGGCATCGAGTCATAGAAAATATAGAAAAACATAGAAAATAGGTGCAGGATTAGGTCATTCGGCCCTTCGAACCAGCACTGCCATTCAACATGATCATGGCTGATCATCCAAAATCAGCCGGAGAATGTACAAACTCCGTACAGACAATATCTGTGTTGAACATAATGCTGAGACCAACTCTTATCTGCCTGCACATAATCCATATCCCTCCATTCCTTTGCATATCCGTATCCCAATGCAAAAGACTCTTAAATGCCGCTATCGTATCTGCCTCTGCCACCACCCTAGCAGCGGATCCCAGACACTCGTCACCCTCTCTGTAAAGACGGCCTGCACATCTCCATTAAAGTGTGTCCCTCTCAACTTTAAGTGGTGCCCTCTAGTTTCTGATTTTTCCATTGCCAGTCTTGAAGGTGATGAATTCCCGTTATTTTGTGAGTTCATAGATTAAATGACTCCATTTTAACAAACCTCCTGTTTTTAGTGAATGAACTCAAACTTCTTACTAGCAAATACAATTATCGATTAGAAATAATTAGAAAATTCGAAAATACAGGAAATGTTCAGAACAGACAGCACCAATGGAGAAAGAACAGTGTTAACGTTATTGATGACTATTCATCAGATCTGAGCAAAGTTAGAAATATAAGCAGAATGGAAAGTGGATTTATGGCATGGGTGCGTGTGTGCGTGTGCGTGTGTGTGCGTGTGCATGTGCGTGTGCATGTCCGTGTGCTTGTGTGCGCATGTGTCCATGTGCGTGTGTGTGCGTGCTTGTGTGTGCGTGTGTGCATACATGCATGTATGTGTGTGCGTGTGCATCTGCGTGTGCGTGTCTGTGTGTTCGTGTGTTTGTTATGATATATCAGATGCATGTAATGCATGCCACTAGAGATTGAACGCGCGCTGCCACTGTCCACAATATCAGACAGCCGAGTGGCAAGAGAGGCGCTGCTGTGCACCATCCACACAAGCAAAGCAGTTGGGCTAAGCCAAAGAAAAGCCAAGGCAAGCACAATCAGGAAGGGAAAGCGTGCAAGTATTGTGGCCAGGAGCATGCAATGGACAGACAGCAGTATCCAGCCTACGGGCGGACGTGTAAGGCATGCGGCGGTCGCAACCACTTTGCCAAGCTCCTCCTCGTGATTGTAGTACGCTAAGATCGGCGCTTCAGACACCATCTGTCTGATGATCTTGCACACCGCATTGTCCTGCTCTGCAGACAACTTCCGCGCTATGTCTAGACTCGTCAGATGTCTAAAAGGGCTCTCGGGTACCAGACGGGCTGCGTAGAAAACAGCTCAGTGCCTACTGAAGAGAAAACAGCTACAAAGCAAGCCAACAAAAACAATGAGATTGACATGAACAAAACAATGAAAACTCGTTCAGGTAGCACAGTGAGACCGCCAAAGTGTCTCAGAAACATTGTGGCACATTGATTTTGTCATTATCAATTGTTATATTTGACGATGCATGTTTTTATAAATGACTAAATGAAACGGTCATGGAAAAGGATAGGTACTTTTACTTGAAAAAGGAAAAAAAAAGTTTTTTTTTTCTCACTGGACAGATATATGCCAAGCAAGCATATATTGCACATCTGACAGTTTTTCTCTTTTGGACAAAGGGGGGATGTTATGATATATGATATGCATGTAATGTATGCTACGAGATTTTGAACGACTTAATATTAAGTCCACGCATGCGCGCGAGTTACATATATCGAAAACATGTCTCCAAACAGTGTGCATGTGTGTGTATATGTGTGGTGGACAAAAGGGATGCTCAATAGCAGGATGGAAGCAGGAGTGAATCAAGTGGTGGCAGCAGATAAAAGAGGCGAGAAAAGGGGGGGGGGGGGGGGGAGTTTTAAAGTAGGAGGAAATATGAACGAGCTCTGAAATTACCTGAAGAGTGAGCAAGGAATGAATGGTGGGAATGTGAGATACCGGGCTGGAATCGCTGATTACCTGAAATTGGTGAATTCGGCATTGAGCCTGAACGCCTGTAATGTACTGAGTCCATTAACCGGACCTGATCAGACAAAATCCAAGCTGACTGGTAATGTTATGCTGTTTATCTTCCCATCCTGATAATGTCAAAATCTGTTTATCATTACTAACACACTTTTTATGAGGCTTTCCTGAAATCAGAATCTAAATGTGCACTAGCTGGAAACCTTTGAAATGTTTTGAAGCTTTATCTGAAGTGTCCAGTTGTTGTACAGTCGGGGAAAAAAAAAAGCCTCTTTTCTATTTGATGTAACAAATTTTAGTAAAAAGCAGCCTATTTCTGAAACGTTTACTATTTATTCAGCACAATAGTGGTACAGAAACAACAGATAACTGGTCACAGCCTCAATTTATTACAGTATGTGTTACTTTTTATAATTGCATTTTAAGTAATCTTGTTAGAGCATCACCAGATTTCAAATAGACGTAACTTTGCTTTCACTTAAAGACGAATAACCGGGATGGTACCACACATGGATTACATGTACGAGATCAAGAGGACCTGAAATTCAATTTTATGTGATATTATTTGATATTTAAAAAAAAAATCCTGCACATTTTGTTCAAACGCAGCGAAGAACATTTGTCCCCCAAACGCTGTATCCTCTAATTAACTCGAGTGGCCTCATTGCAGGCTCCAAGTTCTTTCCAAGGCAAAGCAATGCTTGGAATCGGCTTTTTTGTTTATTGTCGGACTGGAGGTTTCAATTTATTCCTTTTGAAGCTTGTAATTCAGCACATCTCTCATTCACAGAATACCGCACAAAGTGTGAACTTTTGGTGGCTGCGATAATAAAACAGGGAGGGCTGCAATCACCAACATCATCACATCAGTTGAAGGGCCCACTTTGACGGTACACGCTGCTTCATGCCACTGCATTGCAGCATGAAGTAGTGCTCCAGCACCCTTCCTTTCAAGCTATTTACACAACCTCATTATCATTATGCATTGATGTATACTCGAGCAAGTATTACCTCAATCTGTTGAATAAACATTGTTGCCATGAAATCCAGAGGCAGTGGAGAAATAATGTACTTAAATATTACCACATGCGCTGTCATATTCCATGAAGATCTCGACAGGAGCTCTGAAACAATGCAAGGTAGGTGTTTCCCTCGCACAGTTTAGTTCAGAGATACAGCGCGGAAACGGGCCCTTCGGCCCACCGAGTCCGCACCGACCAGCGATCCCTGCGCACTAACACGACCCTGTACACACTAGGAACAATTTACATTTACACCAAGCTAATTAACCCGCAAACCTGTACGCCTTTGGAGTGTGGGAGGAAACCGAAGATCTCGGAGAAAACCCAGGCAGGTGGAGAACATACAAACTCCTCACAGGGAGAACGTACAAACACCTGTAATCTAAAAGCCCCCAAAAGGGCTGCAAATTCATCTTGCCTAATGCCAGCGGTCTCCACATGCTTCGAGACCACAACTCTCTCATTGAAACTTACTGAGTAGTGAAATGCCTGGATAGAGTGGATGTGCAGAGGATGTTTCCACCTCTGGGAGAGTCTAGGACCAGAGGCCACAGCCTCAGAATAAAAGGACATACCTTTAGAAAGGAGATGAGGAAGTTCTCTAGCCAGAGGGTGGTGAATCTGTGGAATTCATTGCCGCAGACAGCCGTGGAGGTCAAGCCATCGGGTATTTTTAAAGCGGAGATTGACAGGTTTTTGATTGGTAAGGGTGTTAGGGGTTATGGGGATAAGGCAGGAGAATAGGGTTGAGAGGGAAAGATGTATCAGCCACGACTGATTGGTAAACTGATTGATATACTCGATGGGCTGAATGCACCCAATTCTGTCTCGATGCCCTCTGAACACTTTGAGTGACTACCAACGAGGATTTAGAAGATGACGTTGTATGTTCAGACTCAGATTTTCATGATCAAACTATACATACCATGTCTGAAGGGGTCTGAAGATGGATCTCAACCCAAAACGTCACCTATTCTGTTTTTTCCAGAGATGCTGTCTGACCCGCTGAGTTACTCCAGCATTTTACTCCAGCAGATGCTGCTTTATTTAGAAATAAACCAGCATCTGCAGTTCCTTCCTACACGTTCCTTGTACGATTTGAGGATGTGTTATAGCAACGATTAAATATTTTTTTAATGCAGAAGCTGGAAATCTAACATTTCTGGAAAGAGAATAGATTTTTTTGTTTAGGTTCTGGGACCTGTCGTCACGACTGGGGAAGAGAGGAAACATGTGCGTTTTTTGAGCAGCAGAGAAGGTGGGGGGAGGAATGAGTGGAATGAAGGAAATATATCTGACGGAGCTAGGCTGAGGGAGCAAACCAGCAAAAGTAAAGGCAAAATTAGGAATGGGTGACTAGCAGAAATCGCCAGTTTAGTTTAGTTTAGTTTAGACAGACAGTGCGGAAACAGGCCCTTCGGCCCACCCAGTCCGCACCGACCAGCGATCCCCGCCCATTAACACTATCCTGCACACACTAGGGACAATTTACACTTATACCAGGCCAATTAACCTACAAAACCTGTACCTCTTTGGAGTGTGGGAGGAAACCGAAGATCTCCGACGAAACCCACGCAGGTCACGGGGAGAACGTACAGACTCCGTGCAGACAGCGCCCGTAGTGGACATCGAACACAGGTCTCTGGCGCTGTAAGCGCTGTAAGGCAGCAACTCTACCGCTGCCCTGATTCTGACACAGAAACAAACGGTGATTTCCTAAAGCTGGATGATTTGAATTCGAGAAACGGTTGGGACGCATCACAGCTTAGTTTGGGAACACCTCTGCCCAAGACGGTAAAAGAAATTGCAAAGGGTTGTGAACGTAGCCCAGTCCATCACGCAGACCAGGCACCCCACCATTGACTCCATCTACACTTCACGGGTTGCCTCGGAAAAGCGTCCATCACAGTCAAAGACTTGTCCCACATTCCTTCTTCTCCCCGCCCTTGTGGGGCAAAAGTTACAGAAGTTTGAAACTTAGCAGCACCAGACTAAGGAACAGCTTCTTCCCCTCTGTATGTTGAAAGACTGGAGTGACTAGGCTTGTATACACTGGAATTTAGAAGGATGAGAGGAGATCTTATCGAAACGTATAAGATTATTAAGGGGTTGGACACGTTAGAGGCAGGAAACATGTTCCCAATGTTGGGGGAGTCCAGAACAAGGGGCCACAGTTTAAGAATAAGGGGTAGGCCATTTATAACTGAGATGAGGAAAAACGTTTTCAGTCAGAGAGTTGTGAATCTGTGGAATTCTCTGCCTCAGAAGGCAGTGGAGGCCAATTCTCTGAATGCATTCAAGAGAGAGCTAGATAGAGCTCTTAAGGATAGCGGAGTCAGGGGGTATGGGGAGAAAGCAGGAACGGGGTACTGATTGAGAATGATCAGCCATGATCACATTGAATGGCGGTGCTGGCTCGAAGGGCTGAATGGCCTCCTCCTGCACCTATTGTCTATTGTCTATTGTCTATTGTCTATTGTCTATTGTTATCAGGCTTCTGAACAGTCATTTGATAAACTTACTGGTTGATTTACCGCTACCCTGGACATTGGATTGTATCTATGGAACTGGGCCACTGCAATGCTAATATCTACATTCTGCATTCTGTGTCTACCCCACTGCTCTACCTATTGCACTTAAGTTTGACTTGATTGTATTTATGTATAGAATTATCCTTTTATGTGGCATATATACCAAGAGCCCACTCACTGAGTCATAGTCATTCATCGTGGAACCGGGCCCTTCGGCACAACTTGCCCACACCGACCAACATGTCCCATCTACACTAGTCCCACCTGCCTGCGTTTGGCCCATATCCCTCTAAACCTAAACTATCCATGTACCTGTCTAAACTTTGCGATAGGTCCTGCCTCAACAACCTTCCTCCGGCAGCTTGCTCCACACACCCACCACCACCCTTTGTGCAAACAAGTTACCCTTCAGATTCCCATGACATCTTTCCATCCTCATCTTAAACCAATGTCCTCTGGTTCTCGACTCAAAATGATGTTACTCTGGACTTCTCCAAAGCATCTTTGCGATGAGGTCACACAACCAAACTGCCAATGCTGCAATCTTGAGCTTGCTGCAAGAACTCAGTGGGTCTGTTTTAATTTCAGGTTTCAAGCACCTGCAGAATTTTGCCTTTGTAAATTGCTGCCTATGGACCCCAACGACCAGTTGTCCTGTCCCTGTTCAATGCAGCGTGTACACAGACGTGGGGCAAGTACAACATCTCCTCTCCGGAGGCATCAGCATCTGCCCAGGTTCGGTAATGATTCTAGGTTTTAATTCTGTCAATAATGTATTCCCTTTATCACCCCTCTCCCATGTTTAAACCGTACACCTTTTAGTAATCTACATGCTTTATAGACAATAGACAATAGACAATAGGTGCAGGAGTAGGCCATTCGGCCCTTCGAGCCAGCACCGCCATTCAATGTGATCATGGCTGATCATTCTCAATCAGTACCCCGTTCCTGCTTTCTCCCCATACCCCCTGACTCCGCTATCCTTAAGAGCTCTATCTAGCTCTCTCTTGAATGTATGCAGAGAATTGGCCTCCACTGCCCTCTGAGGCAGAGAATTCCACAGATTCACAACTCTCTGACTAAAAAAGTTTTTCCTCATCTCCGTTCTAAATGGCCTACCCCTTATTCTTAAACTGTGGCCCCTGGTTCTGGACTCCCCCAACATTGTGAACATGTTTCCTGCCTCTAACGTGTCCAACCCCTTAATAATCTTATACGTTTCGATAAGATCCCCTCTCATCCTTCTAAATTCCAGTGTATACAAACCTAGTCGCTCCAGTCTTTCAACATATAACAGTCCCGCCATTCCGGGAATTAACCCAGTAAACCTATGCTGCACGTCCTCAATAGCTCTACAGTACTGGTCCTGCAGGACCCCTTTGACTCGTTGGAAGAGGATTGTGCATCTAAATATGGGTCGGTTCAATTTTGAGTGTGGTGCATATTTTTTTCCCTCCCCATATTGCTCCTGATTTAGAAACATAAGCATAGAACCTTGCTTTAACTTTCTTTCTTTCAAATTACATCCTCGTTTAAAGTCACGTTAGCACCTTCCGGAAATTACCCTTATGCAAATCCCAACACTAATGTGTGAACTTCAGTGTCTGTTTGCACTTCTGTTTTGTTTTTCTTGCGTTCCCTTTCTGTTCCCTGTTTGCAATTATTGTTTTTTTGCCACAAGATGCAGCGACCAGGATGTTTTTACTCTTTAAGTGACTTAGTTCAAAATTATGAAGGAATTTAATTATAAGAGTCGTGTTTAACTAAAAATGGAGCTTGTCATCGTCACTTTTTTGCCTACCTTTCATTCTTTCAGAGTCATAGAGTCATAGAGTGATACAGCGTGGAAACAGGCCCTTTGGCCCAACTTGCCCACACTGGCCAACAATGTCCCAGCTGCACTAGTCCCACCTGCCTGCGTTTGGTCCATATCCCTCCAAACCTGTCCTATCCATGTATCTGTCTAACCTTTTCTTAAACATTGGAATAGTTCCAGCCTCATCTACCTCCTCTGGCAGCACGTTCCATACACCCACCACCCTATGTATGAAAAGGTTACCCCTCAGATTCCTATTCAATCTATTCCCCTTCACCTTAAACCTATGCCCTCTGGTCCTCAATTCACCTATTCTGTGCAAGAGACTCTGTGCATTTACCCAATCTATTCCTCTCATGATTTTATGCACTACTATGTTCTATCTCTCTCTACCTCACTGTCTCTGCCTCTCGTTTCCCTTTCTCCTGACTCTCAGTCTGAAGAAGGGTCTCGGCCCAAAACGACACCTATTCCTTTTCTCCAGAGGTGCTGCCTGACCCGCTGAGTTACTCCAGCTTGCTTGTGTCTGTCTTCGGTCGTAGAGTAAAGGCAGGTCGCGCTTGAGCTTGTGTGCCTGGCATTTTATTTCCGTGGACATGCTTGAAGGTTTGTGTCGGGTGGAAGGCTTACGATTCACAGCCGTGTTGGCCCTGGACAAAAACAGGCGCAGATATCTGCAAGTGATTCACTCCTCTGCAAGGAATGTTTGATATGAAATAGCCTTCAGTCATCGCATAATCTGCCCGTTGAAAGAAGAATATCAGCATTTTAAAAAAACACAGCCTTTTCTGGTTAAGTACTGGAATGCCTAAGAGACTTCTTTTAGGAGTTGTTAAGATCTCTATCCAGATAAATTATGCATGCAGCCCTTAGAAAGGAACCTACAATTTGTGCGTTAGCCTGAGTGCTCTTTAGTTAATAACTGGTACGCTTGTTCTGGAAAGGTGGGGCACTTTCTCCTTTCCAATCCCATTTCTCCGAGTTCGGAGGTCACCCTGCAATTGTGTTCCTTGAGCTGATTAAAATACAAAGCCAAAAGGAGAGAGGGGGGGGGGGGGGGGGGGGGGGGGAGGAGGGGGAATGCATGAAATGATTTCAGATCACATGAAAAGAGGCGATTTGCCTAATGTGGATTTATTAAATGTAATCTGCATGCTTTGCCCTGTAGAAGCAGTATCGTGTTCTGAAGGGGACCGTGCTGTGTTGTTGTGGGACTTGTGTACGCAGAGTAATGAGTGAGATGGTATCACGTTGCAAAACTGAGCCTCGCTGATACGCTGGAGCTCGTTAACAAAATGCAATTGCACGTGCTTACATTGCAGAGCCGGCATTCTCTGGTTCCATCGCTTGTTTCTCAGCAGAGGGGGGTCTGGTGAAACACAGGATATCGACATTGACACTCGTTCCCAAACTGAATGAATAGACGTGCGCAGGAAGGAACTGCAGATATTGGTTTAAACCACAGATAGACACAAAACGCTGGAGTAACTCAGCAGGACAGGCAGCATCTCTGGAGAGAAGGAGTGGGTGGCGTTGCGGGTCGAGACCCTTCTTCAGACTGATGTCAGCGGAGAGGGAGATACTGTGGATAAGGAAATGTAAGGTGTGGAAAGAGGACAAAAGGGAAGAGGCGCAGCAAGAGTTGCAGAACTCTCATCGGAGAGAGGAGGAGAACCTCCTCAAAGTAGACACACCCTTGAGGATATTCCACAGTGGAGGAGACGAAATGTGTAGGAAGGAACTGCAAATGCTGGTTCAAACCGAAGATAGACACAAAATAAATGCTGGAGTAAGATCAATAGAGAGTGAGATTGTATGTGTTGTATTATGAAACGTGCTTGTATGTCGTTGGACGTTGATGTACAGTTAACTTGGAGTTCAGAATGTGTAGGAAGGAACTGCAGATGCTGGCTTACACCGAAGATGCTGGAGTAACTCAACGGGTCAGGCAGCATCTCTGGAGAAAGGGAATAGGTGACGTTTCGGGCCGAGACCCTTCTTCAGTCTGAGAGTCAGGAGAACGGGAAACGAGAGACAGAGACGGTGAGGTAGAGAGATATAGAACATAGCGGTGTAGAAAATCATGAGAGGAATAGATCGGGTAGAATGCCAGACTCTCTTGCACAGAGTAGGTGAATTGAGGACCAGAGGGCATAGGTTTAAGGTGAAGGGGAAAAGATTGAATAGGATTCTGAGGGGTAACCTTTTCACACAAAGGGTGGTGGGTGTATGGAACGTGCTGCCAGAGGAGGTAGATGAGGCCAAGGTGACGTTTCAAGTCGAGAACCTTCTTCAGGCTGAGAGTTGCTGCTGCCTGACCTGCAGAGCCACTCCAGCATTTTGTGCCTATCTTGTAGTTCAGAATGTAGACACAAAATGCTGGAGTAACTCAACGGGACAGGCAGCATCTCTGGAGAGTAGGAATGGGTGACGTTTCGGGTCGAGACCCTTCTTCAGAATGTCTGACTGCTACTGACTGGCACCATTAAATCCCGTTGTGCCTGGACTCCGCTGTTTCTGCTCTTTGTGCTTGCTTTCACTTCTATATTTCTCCCACCCTTTGTTCCAGTTGCATCAAGTATATATATATATATATTCATGTGTAGGAAAGAACTGCAGATGCTGGTTAATACACAAAAGGACACAAAGTGCTGGAGTAACTCAGCGGGTCAAGCACCAACTCTGGAGAACGTGGATAGGTGATGTTTTGGGTCTTTGGACTTTAGAGATACAGCGCAGAAACAGGCCCTTCGGCCCACCGAGTCCATGCTGACCAGCGATCACCACGTACACTGACCTGCACACACTTGGGACAATTTTACAACTTACCAAAGCCAATAAACCTATAAACCTGTACGTCTTTGGAGTGTGGGAGGAAATCAGAGCACCCGGAGAAAACCCACGCAGGTCACAGGGAGAATGTGCAAACTCTGTGCAGACAGCACCCGTAGTCAGGATTGAACCCTGGTCTCTGGCGCTGTAAGGCGGCAACTTCACTGCCGTGCCATTGTGCTGCCAGTGGGGTCCTTTTTCCCGAAGCGTCACCTGTCCATGTTCACCAGAGATGCTGCTGGACCCTCTGAGTTCCTCCAACATTTTGTGTCTTTTTGAGCTATTTCAGATGGTGTTTTTGGAATACTGTTGTGAATCCTAATAACACACCGACTACTCGAATAAAAATTGTTAGCAACTGTAAGTCAGTTAAAGCGTGGAACAAATAAATATAGCCTGCATTTGTATAGTGGCCTTTAGGTTTTGAATTAAGAAGCAATTGGTTTGAAGTACAATTATAATAGTTTCTAATGATAATGTGTGCCCAAAACGAGGAAATGATTGTACTTTCGATCTTTGGTTTAGTTTAGTTTAGAGATACATTAACGGAAGCAGGCCCTTTGGCCCACTGGGTCCGCACCGACCAGCGATCCCTGCACATTAGCACTACCCTACACACGCTAGGGCAATTGTACATTGATACCAAGCTAATTAACTCACAAATCTGTACGTCATTGGAGTGTGGGAGGAAACCGGAGATCCCGGAGAAAACCCACGCAGATCACGGGGAGAACGTACAAACTCCGTACAGACAGGCACCCGTGGTGAGGATTGAACCTGGGTCTCTGGCGCTGTGAGGCAGCAACTCTACCGCTGCGCCACTGTGCCGCACAGATCTGTTGCAGTTTGGGACAAAAATGTGCAGAAAGCTAACACAACTTATTACACTTCAGAGAGTAGCATCACCATGGTATCTTTGCAACAACAGCTAATAAGGCTTCGGCCTTATCTAAAGATAACCCCTCATCTAAAGATTGAGACCTTGAGCAAATAAGTACTTGAGGAATTCACTATAGTGTCTGTTTGGAGTACCCCAACTGTCAGATTGAAACTTTAATTCCGATCTTAATGTCGCTCAAGCCCACTGTTTACTTAGGAGTCAAATTATTAATTCAACCGCAGTAAATTCGGAAGGAAAATTGACAATATTTCCAGTGTAAAACTGGTCGCCGGGTAGGACCTGGTGGTGTATCAATTATGTTTGAACATGTTGGATATTAAATGAAAAAGTGTTACCTGAAAGACACGGTATGCTTGCATTGGTGAGTAATTCAATGCCACCGCTGTGAATAGGAAGTGGCCTGGAATTCAAAGCTTCAGTGGTGTAAATTTATACAAGAACCGGGTGAAAAATGAGATACGGCCTTCTGAGAACGTCCAGCTCTCCCTTCTTGCCAACAGAGTGTGTATAATCCCCATTTACTGTGAACTCTCCGTAACTTAATTATTATCCTTCAATCAATCACGAGTAAACCTTCCAGAAAATCTCCGAATCCTTGAGGTGATTGAATGTAAAATTTCCGGGATATCAGTCGAGCATTTATCTGAAATTGATAGCTTGAGATATTTCATTTGCAAAAAAAATAAATAAAGAAAAATAATAAAATTTGCAGGCTTCGGTGTAATATTTTATGTCCTTGTTGCAGAGAGGAAAGGAGAGTTACGTCGCATCAGGAATTACACGTCGGGTTTACAAGTGAAGTAAGTTTCCTCGTCCTTCTTTAAAGAAAAGAAAAACAATTTTGCGAAACTCCAGAAATATCTTTGTTATAAAATTTGAAGTGGTCTTGCATTTTCAGCTCCTTTACTGATTGTACTGAGATACAGTCGCTATGGTAGCAGTTGCTATGTTAGCACCTCAGCCTGATCTTATACCCCATTTATAGAACCAAATGGGAGTGTAATGAATGGTTGATTCAACTCACACGAGCATCACAAATCAAAAAAATCCAACTTGAATGAAAATCACTCTCTTAATGGGTTTTTAAAGGGGCAGCACTTTATACTCCACCCTCACTCAGCATAAATAAAAGGGGGAAATGAACCCATAAAGATTACGCTCAAGAAACCCGACCTCGACCAGTTCCAAGTTTACGAATTCCTCCTTTTACCTGTAAAAAAAAGTGGTGCTAGTTAGCACTCACTAGTTTTGTGACTCCTTTTTCCACCTCTATCAGGATGTTGTGCTTGTGCAGAGAGCTGCAAAGAGCAATCTCGTCCTCTCTCGTCACGTTACTCCGCAGACAGTGAGATGGTGGGGTGAGGATTGCGGAAGAGTTGGTAAAATAATGTGTTTATGAGATACAGCATGGGAAAAGGCCCTTCAGTCCACCGGGTCCATGCCAACCAGTGATCGCCTGCACACTAGTTCTATCCTACACACTAGGGACAACTTACAGAAGCCAATTAACCTACAGCCCCTGCACGTCCTTGGAGCGTGGGAGGTAACCAGAGCATCCAGAGAAAACCTACGCAATCACAGGGAGAATATACAAGCTCCGCACAGACAGGATCAACCCTGGGTCTCAGATGCTGTAAGGCAGCAACTCTACCGCAGTGTCACTCTGTTACCATCGTACAATGTGAATCATCTATTTATTTATCTATTTATTTTCTTCTCTATGTTCTAGTAATCCCTGTAAAGCGTCTTTGAGTGTTTGAAAAGTGTTATATAAATGTAATGCATTATTATTATTATTATCTTACAATGTTCAACTAGCAATTCTGTGCGGTTGAATGCTCCAAGCTTTCCTAGCATATTTAGTTTAGTTAGTTTGGAGATACAACATGGAAACAGGCCCTTCAACACATGGAGTCCATGCTGACCATCGATCAGTCGTTCATACTAGTTTAGTTTAGTTTAGTTTAGAGATACAGCGTGGAAACAGGCCCTTTCGGCCCACCGGGTCCGCGCCGACCAGCGATCCCCACACAGTAACACTATCCTATACCCACTAGGGACAATTTTTTTTTTGCATTAACCTACAAACCTGTACGTCTTTGGAGTGTGGGAGGAAACCGAAGATCTCGGAGAAAACCCACGCAGGTCACGGGGAGAACGTACAAACTCCGTACAGACAGCACCCGTAGTCGGGATCGAACCCGGGTCTCCAGCGCTGCATTTGCTGTAAGGCAGCTGCTCTATCGCTGCGCAACTGCGCCGCTCGGTTCTATGTTATCCCATTTGCTCATCTACTCCCCACACTCAATGGGCGGTTTACAGGGGCCAGTTAAACTACAAACCTGCACATCTTTGAGATTATGGGAGGAAACTGGAGCACACAGAGGAAACCCAAGTGGACATAGGGAGAACATGCAAACTCCACACAGACAGCACCCGAGGTCAGGATTGTACCCAGTCTCTGGGACTGGGAGACAACAGCTCTACCAACTAAAAGTAGACAGAATCACTCAATCTTTGTTTCTCACTTATGATATTTCAGATTTCAATCTTCTCTTCACATTTCATCCGACCACTGATTTTATACATCCCCAAATGTTACTACCTCCTCCTAGCCCGCATCATCACCAATTGCATAACTCAATTTCTATTTCTTTTCACCCTAGCAAACTTTAGTTTAGTTTAGCGATACAGCATGGAAGCAGGCCCTTCAGCCCGCCGAGTCCACGCCGACCAGCGATCCCCGCACACTAGCACCATCGTACAGACTTTACCGAAGCCAATCAGCCTACAAACCTGTACGTCTTTGGAGTGTGGGAAGAAACTGGAGTAAGAAAACCCATGCGGTCACGGGGAGAACGTACAAAATTCGTACAGGCAGCACCCTTAGTCAGGATCGAACCCAAATCTCCGGAGATGTAAGGCAGCAACTCTACCGCTGTACCACCATGCTGCCCTTATTTCAGTTATAACTTTTTCCCAAATCTGATGGAAGGTCATCAATCTGAAACATCAACTCTGATTCGCCATTGCAGACTCTGCCTGATTAGCTGAATATTTACAGCTTTTTATATTTTTTAATTTCAGATTTCCAGCATCTAAAATATTTTTCCTTTATATTATAAACACAGACCTTCTATTTAAGAAGGTCTCGACCCGAAACGTCGCCCATTCCTTCTCTCCAGAGATGCTGCTTGTCCCGTTAAGTTTCTCCAGCATTTTATGCCTATCTTCTATTTAACTACTTGGTTCAAGCAAATAAGCAAGAAATTATGTTCATACAAATATAATAATCAGCCGTTGTAACAATTAACAAATTCATACCTCTCGATAGTTACAGGAAGTTTGCAATACATTAAATCTGTTCTCTGATGTTATAGTGAGAGAGTCATAAAGTCACACAGTATAGAAACATTCCCTTCATCACAACTTGACCACGTCAACCAAGATGCCCATCTACACTGGTCCCATTTATCTGCATTCAGCACAATTCCTCGTAAACCATTCCTATCCATGTACCTGTCCAAATGTATTTCAAACATCATTATATTACCTGCCTGAACTACTTCCTTCGGCAGATCTTACCATTTACCCACCATCCTCTGAGTGAAAAAGTTGTCCCGCAGTGTCTTCAAAGAGGAAGGTCGTATTTCCCTTAGCAGTGCGTTCGACATTTAGATGGTATGGTTTTAAAATAGGCAGTGCAGTGGCCCAGCTATTAGAACAGCTGCCTCACAGAGCCGTGTTCGATCCTGACCTCGGGTACCGTCTGTGCGGAGTTTGCACCTTCTCCCTGTGACCGCGTGGGCTTGCTCCTGGTGCTCCGGTTTCCTCCCACACCCCAAAGACGTGCCGGTTGATAGATTAATTGGTCCCTGTAAAATTGCCCCTCGTGTGCAGGGAGTGGCATAACATAGAAATAGTGTGAACAGGTAAGTAATTGATGGGCGGTGTGGATTCAGTGAGCTGAAGGATCTGTTTCCATGCTGTATCTTGCAATCGTTCAACCAACTGCATCGTGACTAGAGAGGAGATGAAGAACGAAAGAATCACCACTCTAGATTTTATACTAATCCTTCAGTGTAGGAAATGTTCAACGAATCTGTAATTCTATCAAACTGATACCGACTGGAGCACCTTATGTCATAAGTCCGCAACAGTAGCATTTATTTAATGATCCACATCCGTGTCAGAACTCAGATGTTCTTTTAGACTGAATTCTTGCAGGTAATAAAATTGTTGAAAAGTTGCGAGAGCTGATGGGAAAGTTTACAATACAGTGTCCAAACACTGAATTACCGCAAAAAAATGATGTATGTCATTTTTAGTTCATTGATCATATCAAATGATGAACACAATTAATAAGATGACTTGAAGTAAAGATGATGAACACAAAAAGCTAGAGTAACTCAGCAGGTCAGGCAGCATCTGTGGGGGAAAAGGGAATAGGTGACGATTCAGGTCGGAACCCTTCTTCAGACTGTGAAAGGGTTCCGACCTGAAATGTCACCTATTCCTTTTTTCCAGAGATGCTGCCTGACCTACTGAGTTACTCCAGCATTTTGTGTCTATCTTCGGTGTAAACCAGCTTCTGCGGTTCCTTCCGACACATGAAGTAAAGATGGTTTGACAATAAATTGTAACAGTTTAATAAAATGTCACGGGTAGACTCTCAATGGGTGTAAAAACTGATGGTGAAGATCAAGTCTGAAGAAGGGTCTCGACCCGAAACGTCACCCATTCCTTCTCTCCCGAGATGCTGCCTGACCCGCTGAGTTACTCCAGCATTTTGTGATACCTGTGAAGATCAAATAAATCACTCCTCGTAGAAATGCAATGGATTTCCACTCTCTCTGATTCTGTCTGGGAATCAAGTTGAAATTCTGCCCTTTTTGAATCCTGGGCAAGGAGGAGTTAACGTGAAAGATGATTTTACTGAGCGGATTTTTTTTTTTCTCGAGAAGATACTTTTAGCAGCCTAGCTTTGGGAAAAGGGAATAATTTTAATCTGCTGTTACTACTTAATAAAGATGCAGCAGGCTACTGGAGACTAAAACGGCCTGAATAACATATTGACTGAGCCTCCCGTTAGATGTCTGCTCCCTGCCCAGTCTTTCAGCTGGAGTCAGGGTCATTGGCATGCCAGAAGCATAGCACATTAAAAAGTAATCTCTAGAAAGTGGTTTTGCTTGTGTTTTCACAGTGATTAAATATGCAAAGCAATTTTCCTGATTATCGCCTTTCGATGCTAAATCAGATATGACCGCGGTGTCTTGGTGCAAAGCCTGTTATTGGATCAGATTCCACAAAAAAACCCTCCAAATCCCTTGAAGTCTGCGGATCATCATTTTAAAAGGGGGCTTGTTAAGGCTCTGATTAAATTAAAACACCCCTTAAAGAATATTTAGATCTGGTTCACCAAGCAGAACAGCCTAATGGTTTTTAAATTAGGAGCTATGAGTTTCTGTTGTGGGTCGAGTGGATATTAGCAAAGGCTTATGTTGTCACCTTCACGTATGAAATTAATTCCCTTTTCCGGAATGTGAAGTTGAGCCAGTCTTTGGCCTAAAGGTGGTGGTGCTGTTGCACAAAGCCTTTGCAAGATTAATTCTTTACTCTTCGAAAATAGCTCCAGCTGAAGGTAAAACAAGGAAGATTGGAGGTTGTACTAGAAGACAGAGTAACCCTGGTACTCAGCATTCAATGATGGAAAGCTTTTTTTCGTGTTTATGACGGATACGTTTCATAAGAAGGATCTTCCAACTTTAAAATGCAGTTGCGGAGAATTCCATCTACTTTTCTTATATTTCTGCCATTCTTTAGTTTTGGTCAAATGTTGCTTTTACTTTGCATAGATTTTGTTGCAATCTGTCTTACAGATACAGTATAAAGTGCGTACACAATCTATTTGCATTTAAATCCTTGTAAGATTAAAGGGTGCAGAGGCAAGATAAATTGTATTCACAAAGCAGCCATAATGACATCACACAGCACTTTACAGGCAAAACGCAAAATGCTGGAGTGACTCCGCAGGTCAGGCAGCATCTGTGGATGGAAAGGATAGGTGATATTTCAGGTCAGACTGAAATATTCAGTCCTTCTTCAGACTTGACTTTCGCATCAGGTTCAGTGTACATGAAGAATAGTCAGTGAAGTGATGTCATGGGAGGCACATTGCCGCAGGGGTAGAGTTGCTGCCTTGCAGCGCCAGGGAGGCCCGGTTCGATCCTGACTACGGGTGCTGTCTGTATGGAATTTGTATGTTCTCCCTGTGACTGTGTGGGTTTCCTCCGGGCGCTCCGGTTTCCTCCCACACTTCAAAGACACACAGGTTTGTAAGTTAATTGGCTTCGGTAAAACTGTAAATGGTCGCTAGTGTGTAGGATAATGCTAGCGCACGGGGATGGCTGGTTGGCGTGGACTCGATGGGACGAAGGGCCTGTTTCCGAGCTGTATCTGTCAAGTCTAAAGTAAAGTCTAAAGTAAGGCCATGACCAATTTGATCCAAGAACAGCAATAAGATGAATTAATTGGGGGTAATTTTCGCTTCCATTGTTTAGACGGTGGATCAGTGAAGTGGATCCCAAGTTTTTCATAGAACAGGCTCAGTTTTCATTCATGACTCAGAGGTCTTTCAGACTTTTCAGTGAAGGCAAGCAGGGGATCAGGGTTAGTGCGGGAATTCGCACTGTGATAAAAAGTCAGCCGTGCTCTCATTAAGAACACAAGAAGAAGAGATAGGAATTGATTGCTCAGGTCCTTAGACCTGACCTCCCATTCAATAAGATCATGGCTGTTCTATTTGCAGTCTTCATCCTGTGTGGCACAGATGCGCAGCGGTAGATTTTCTGCCTTACAGAACCAGAGACCTGGGTTCGATCCCGACTACGGTCTGCTGTTTTGTACGTTCTTCCTTGTGACCGCATGGGCTTTCTCCAGGTGCTCTAGTTTCCCCCCACATTCCAAAGACGTGCAGGTTTGTAGGTTTCTGTAAATTGTCCCGAGTGTGTAGGATAGGATTAGTGTGCGGGTGATTGCTGGTCGGCATGAACTTGGTGGGCTGAAGGGCCAGATTCCACGCTGTATCATTAAACTAAACTAGAGTAAACTAAACTAAAACTCTAGATTCCCACCTCCCCAGTTGACTTTTCACCTCCTCACTTATCGTTCCCAACCACCCCGACCCCCCTCCCCAACCCACACCAGCACCTCTACTTTTAGTCTGAAGAAGGGTTCCAACCCAAAATGTCACCTGCTCTTTTCTCCAGAGATGCTGTCTGACCCGTTGAGTTACTCCAGTACCTTGCGTCTAACATCGTCATAAACCAGCATCTGCAGTTCCTTCCTAGATTCCTTCCATCCATATCCCAGTTCGAATCTGTTATGTTTCTATATTCTTAGATGATAGTGGTCTCATGAAGCTGGGGTGGACAGAAGTGGAACCACTTGGATGTCGTCTACGACGCGCTCTCTCAGCTTTCCATTCTCAGATACATCACCAATAAAAATCACAGAGGGGGAGGTCAAGATGTGGTCGTAGAGTAGGAGTCTGAAGAAGGGTCTCGACCCGAAACGTCACCCATTCCTTCTCTCCCGAGATGCTGCCTGACCTGCTGAGTTACTCCAGCATTTTGTGAATAAATTCATCACCAATAAAACGTAGTTGATAATTTTACATGGTCTATATGGACCACTTAGAACGAAACGTAAATGTCATGGGATTTTACGAGAGGAAAATCGTGTCAAAGCCTTTCTCGTCATTCTCAGATGCTTCTCATAACAGTGCGTCGAAGGATTAAATAATTAGAATCTTGGCATCAAGGGCAATTCTAAAACTCAAATGGCCGAGAAGGGCCATCAGTGCCAGATTGGTTCTGGTTTCTGCTGTTGTTTCTGTCTGTTTGTTTTTACTTTTAATGTTTAAATCTAATGGGTATATCTGGGAGGATAGCAGTTTGAGAGCAATTGTTAATGCAAGGGAGTTGAATTAACACATTGCCGCTGCTGTATCATCCCCGGTTTTGTAATTGTATCTGTACTGATAGCAGTTCAACTCCCCTGAGGCCAGCTTCGGTGATTCATTTAACCCAAACAAAAAAAGTAAGATAACCAAACGAACAGATTAAATCAAAATGATGCTGATAAGAATCATAATCCTTTGCAATTATTAGGGGAGTCACAATCCTGCAGCAGATAATTTTTATTTCTGCTTGCTTAGTTTACACCTTTTGTCTCCGTTCTCAATTTTCCATTTTACAAGAATCGTGGCGGGTAAAGGATTTACTTCTACACATTTTAACATTTCAGTGAGTTTTATTTGAACGTTAAGTTGACTACTTAATACAAGGTACCTCCGAATGGCACGATTGCCATCGTGCGTTGTCTTTCCGCTGACTGGTTAGCACGCAACAAAAGCTTTTCACTGTACCTCGGTACATGTGACAATAAGCTAAACTGAACGTTTATCAAAGTTCAAATTCGAAAGCCCAATGAGTACATCTTGGACCATATTAACCTATTGAGGGAAGACTTGATGCTAAAATGTGAGCGGCACAGTGGTGCAGCCTCACAGCACCAGACACCCAGGTTCGATCCTGACCTCGAGTGCTGTCTTTACGGAGTTTGCACATTTTCCCTGTGACTGCGTGGGTTTTCTCCAGGTGCTCTGGTTCCCTCCCACATCACACAAACATGCAGGTTTCAAGGTTAGGTCATCTCTGTGAATTGCCCCTAGGGTGTGTAAGGAGTGGATGATATGAAAGTGGGATAGTTTGAACAGGTGATCAATGGTTAGTGTGGACTCAGTGGACCGAAGGGCCTGTTTCCATGTTGTATCTCTAAGTTAAGTGTCTTCTTAGATCCTTCAGATCCCAAGAATTGTTGATTGAAACTCATTGGAAGCCAGCTGATATCATTTTCTTCTGTAAAAGCTCCTCTAAATTATCAGCAAGATAGAATTTCTCAATCTTGTTTAAGCTAAAGACAATCATTTGAATTTGGAGTACACGATTAGGAATTGTTCAACCAGGGCTGAACACACTTCTCTGCATCTGCACACAATGGCGTCTTGTGCTTCTTGTGCATGGCGGTGGAAAGATTGGTGGAAACAGGGCCGCGACGTGAACGCTCTTTCCTTGACCGCAATGATGCATGTGACTTTGCATCTGTTTATATGTATTCAAGAGAGAGTTAGATATAGCTCTTGGGGCTAACGGAATCAAGGTTATATGGGGAGAAAGCAGGAACGGGGTACTGATTTTCAATGATCAGCCATGATCACATTGAATGGTGGTGCTGGCTCGAGGTGCCGAATGGCCTTACTCCGGCACCTATTTTCTATGTTTACATGGAATGTGTGTAAAATTGCAGATGGGAGCCTGCAGTATCTTGCCTTAGTCACTCTGCAAATGCCACTGCCTGCTGGGGTTGTAGAAGAATTGGCCTTCTGGTCTGGTTCAGCCTCCTTGGTTTTCAAGCTTTGTGCGATATACTGTACTCTCCCAAGACTCTGCTTGCAAAACCAGCTCACAGTCTGTGCACCCTTCCCTTCATATTGGCAGCAGTTTTTGCAAAATGCACCAATATGAATTTAATCCGTAGCTCTCTATTAGGAGTGGATGTGAATAAGATGTCACACCCATGGGCTTTTTAGGAGCCTAGTGAGAACGTGAAGGTGTAAAGTTAAGGCTATGTGTATGAAGAAGAATCTGTGAATCATTGGCAACACAGTATGTGGCTGGTGCGATGAAACCAAGTGAATCACTTGGTTTTTTGTACTCTAAATAAACTGCACTGAAAATGAAGTGTGAACAGAGGCAGGCCTTAGCTAACAGAGACCTGAAATGCTTAAATATCATCAGGACTTTGGGAGCTTCTGCATCATCAACATATATTTATATTAATAGACTTTGCTATAAGTGTAAGCATTATGAAGCTGGACACTGGAGAGTGGCAGAGCAATAATTCAGAGATTGTGAATCCACCTTCCACTACATCACATTGATAATTACAAGTGTGGGAATACTAAAATAACGTTGTTAATAGTGACCTTGAATCTGTCTGACTGATGCAAAAAAAAAAGAGCTTGTTCATTAATATTCAGTGGGCGGCACGGTGGCGCAGCGGTAGAGTTGCTGCTTTTCAGCACCATTTACAGCGGGTTCAATCCTGACTACGGGCGCTGTCCGTACTGAGTTTGTACGTTCTCCCGGTGACCTGCGTGGGCTTTCTCCTGGTGCTCCAGTTTCCTCCCGCACTCCAAAGACGTACAGGTTTGTAAGTTAATTGTCTTCAGTAAAATTGTAAATTTTCCCTCTTGTTTGTAGGATGGTGTTGGTGTGCAGGGATCGCTGGTCGGCGCGGTCTCGGTGGGCCGAAGGCCTGTTTCTGCGCTGTATCTCTAAACTAAACTAAACTAAATATCTAAACTGATATCTTTGATGTAGGAAAACAGCGGCTAAATTCAGTCTGGTTTACAGGTGCCTCCTGTTCAAGCAATAGTTTAAAGTAACTGGAGAAAGGCAATAAATGGCAGTGGCATGTTAGCAGGAGAAGGAATTTAACATAGTCATCTCAGTTTCCATCTCCTGCTCAGTTTGGTGGATTCCGTAAAAAATCTCTGATGCTGCTCACTGATTTTTGAATCATAAGTAGCCAAATAAGGTGCCAGGTGAAACACAGAGGTTAATTATTGAAACATTGCCACCAAAAAATGCCCGACAAGATAATGGATATAAGAAGTGTAAGGAAGGCAACTGCGGCAAATAGTTGACAAGCCAGATTTTCACACAATCCTATTTTACAGAACGGATCATGCAAAGAAATAGCAAGATTGGTCCAAAATGCCTTAGGGTGCGGTAAAGTCACTGTGCTTTGGTGAACAATCAGCATTCACAACAGTGAAGGAACAATGGGCATAGCGGTAGAGCTGCTGCCTTACAGCGCCGGAGACCCGGGTTCGATCCTGACCTCGGGACCTTACTGTGCAGAATTTTTGTACGTTCTCCCTGTGACCATGTGGGTTTTCTCCGGGTGCTCCAGTTTCCTCCCACACTCCAAAGACGTAGAGGTTCATAGATTTATTGGCTTCTGTCGCTCGTGTGTAGGATGGTGCTAGTGTATGAGGTGATCCCTGTCCGGCACACATTCGGTGGGCCAAGGGCCAGTTTCCACGCTGTATCTCTAAAGTCTAAAGATTCCCCCCCCCCCTTAGCCTCATACGCTCCAAGGAATAAAGTCCTAGCTTGCCCACACTCTCTCCACAGCTCGATCCCTTGAGTCCTGGCAACATCCTTATAAATCTTCTCCATGTTCCTTCCAGCTTAATCACATCCTACCTACAGCAGGATGACCAATTTCCTGTCAAATTCCACCCTCATGCAACTGAGGACTTCCTGGTGTCGGACGGCCATTTTGAGTTCATCAGCTGTTTCCATGAGTAAGTATAAAAATTATATTTTAACAGTAAAACAGTAATATTTTCACAGTAAAATAATGACCATGTTCTCCAGAAAGCTGGCAAATAATCATTAAATGTGGAGGCACTCCACTCGTGCACTCATGTTTTATTTTCCTGAAGCTTCTACCAATGTTTTTTTTTAATGCTTCACCTTGTTGACAGAGATTGCAGCATCTCCATAGTAGGCTCCTCAGTACAAGATACTGTGATCACTGGCCTATTGGTGAAGCTACGTTTCACAAGGATAGGGTTATTTGTGATCAATCCAGACCAAGTTCAGCTCGGCGATCATTTCGCTGAACACCTCGGCTCAGTCCGTCTCAACCAACCTGATCTCCCGGTGGCTCAGCACTTCAACTCCCCCTCTCATTCCCAATCTGACCTTTCTGTCCTGGGCCTCCTCCATTGTCAGTGAGGCCCTGCGCAAATTGGAGGAACAGCAACTCATATTTCGCTTGGGTAGCTTACACCCCAGCGGTATCAACATTGACTTCTCCCACTTCAGGTAGTGCCTGCTTCCCCTCTCTATCCCCTCCCCTTCCCAATTCTCCCACTAGTCTTCCTGTCTCCGACTACATCCTATCTTTGTCTCGCCCCCTCCCCTGACACGTCACCCATTCCTTCTCTCCTGAGATGCTGCCTGACCCGCTGAGTTACTCCAGCATTTTGTGTCTACCTTCGATTTAAACCAGCATCTGCAGTTTTTTTTGTCCTACACATGTTATATGTTTTGTTGGGGGTGGTGTTTGGGGGTGGGGGTGGGGGGGGAGGGGGGGTGGAAGGTGTCGGGTGCCCAGGTACACATGGGACTGCACTGCCCCTTCCTCTCTTATCCCCCTTACCTTTACGCCAGTGTTATTTGCGGCCCAACCACACAGACAGTACCTTGCCATCTGGCTCACATCCCTAAGTTCAGAGTGGCAAAGACGCAACAGTTGTGATCTTAGTTTAGTTTAGTTGAGTTTAGTTTATCGTCTTGTGTACCGAGGTACAGTGGAATAGCTTTTGTTGCGTGCTAACCAGTCAGGGGAAAGGCAATACATGATTACAATCGAGCCACCCACAGTGTAGATTTAGAGATATAGCACGGAAACAGGCCCTTCGGCCCACCGAGTCCGCGCCGCCCAGTGATCCCCGCACTTTAACACTACCCTACACACACCAGAGACAATTTTTACATTTACCCAGTCAATTAACCTACATACCTGTACGTCTTTGGAGTGTGGGAGGAAACTGAAGATCTCGGAGAAAACCCACGCAGGTCACGGGGAGAACGTACAAACTCCGTACAGACGGCGCCCGTAGTCAGGATCGAACCTGAGTCTCCGGCGCTGCATTCGCTGTAAGGCAGCAACTCTACCGCTGCGCCACCGTGCCGCCCTACAGGCACATGATAATGGGAATAAAATAATGTGAATAACATGATTGAGGGGAATAAGGGAATAATGTTCAGTGCAAGATAAAGGCCTGCAAAGTCTGATTATAGATAGCCCAAGGGTCTCCAATGAGGTAGATAGGGGCTCAGGACTGCTCTCGAGTTTAGTTTAGTTTAGAGATATAGAGCAGATATAGGGCAGCACGGTGGCGCAGTGGTAGAGTTGCTGCCTTACAGCGAATGCAGCGCCGGAGACTCAGGTTCGATCCCGACTACGGGCGCCGTCTGTACGGAGTTTGTACGTTCTCCCCGTGACTTGCGTGGGTTTTCTCCGAGATCTTCGGTTTCCTCCCACAGTCCAAAGACGTACAGGTATGTAGGTTAATTGGCTGGGCAAATGTAAAAATTGTCCCTAGTGGGTGTAGGATAGTGTTAGTTTGTGGGGATCGCTGGGCGGCGCGGACCCGGTGGGCCGAAGGGCCTGTTTCTGCGCTGTATCTCTATATCTAAAAAAAAAAGAAACAGGCCCTTCGGCCCAACGCGTTTGCGCCGATCAGCGATCCCCACGCATTGACACTATCCTACACACACTAGGGACAATTTACTTTTTATACCAAGCCAATTAACTTACAAACCGGTACGTCTTTGGAGTGTGGGAGGAAAGTGAAGATCTCGGATAAAACCCACGCAGTCACGGGGAGAACGTACAAACTCCTTACAGACAAGCACCCGTAGTCGGGATCGAACCCGGCTCTCTGGCCACGTGAGAGGTCGGTGTAAGGCATCAACTCGATCCCTGCTCCACCGTCTCTGAAGTGCGATGGTAATGTATCATGATGAACAAGAGTGAAAGCCACCCCAAAATCTTAGTGTTGGCTTCCCCCCTTTCCTCCCCCCCCCCCATTCTTTCAGGGTCACATAAGCACCCACCAACACTACAATCAGCGCCTGCTTGAGGCACCAGTCAAAATCTGATCCCTAGTTTCCAGGCAAATGACTCTAAATCGCATTCATTTATTTTCTTTAAAAAGAACTTGTTACGAGTCTATAATTACTTCAAATAAACAGACCTCGGATTGGCACAGAAACATAGAGGCTGCTGCAAGTTTTGAGGGCTGCAAATAATTTGCCGTGCAGCCAGCCTGTGATGTTTTGATCAAGGATTTGTTCAGCTGTGTCAATTAACACAGCAGCCCCTGCGGTTCCCGCTTAAGACCAGCAGAAGGCAGAATAGAGCAGAAGCAGGAAGATCCTTGCAAATGGGAATTTGTTATATGCCAATGGTACATTCAAATTTAACAATAAATTCCTTTCAGGTAACCACTTCCCTGATAGGGTCTCATTGTTGATGTTTTGCAGAGCGTTCATTTTCCAAGTAGTTTAAAAAAAAAAAAATGATTTCACCTTTATTCGGGGGAGGGGGGAGGGGGGAGGGGGGGGGGAGGGGGGGAATCTGCTGGAGTAATAAACCTTAGTATTGATTGCACATATAAAAAAACATAAGAATGCTGTTGCAGGCTTGATGGTTTAGTGCAGCACAAATTGAACTCTCATACACAGGATGATATCCTCACTTCTATTTTTAATGACTTTTTTTTTTGTCTGTGAAGGTGTAAAGGAATAAAGTGATTTTTCTTTTTAACATTTTGTCCCTTCTCTTCCTCAGACTAGCGAGTGTTGTATAAGCTGAGTTGCAAGGCATGGCTTCCTGTTACTTCACCCATTTCGAAATGCTGCACTCAGAAACACACGCTTTCACAAATTCCATGCTCTATGTGAGTGAGATAACTGAGACATTTTGAACTGAGAACATTTTGGTGCTGTCGATTTTTTTGGCACGTGGGGGTATTTCGTGCTGCAATTCTTCAAACTTCAGTTTGAACCTCGAGCAGATATTTGGGAAAGAAAAGGGACTTTCCATCCCTTTTCCCCCTTCATCCGGGCAAACACCAAAGAGACCACTTCTTCCACTGGGGCTCATCTCCGTCGTCGGTAGATTAGTTTTTTTAAAAACCAAACTCGGTTTGTTTTAGTTTAGTTTAGAGATACAACACGGAAACGGGCCATTCGGCCCACCGAGTCCACACTGACCAACAATGACGAGTTTTTTCCTACGCACGAGGGACAATTTACAGAGGATAGTTAACCCACGAAGGGAGTGTGGGAGGGAACCAGAGGTCCCGGAGAAAACCCGCGCAGGTCACGGGTGAGAGCGTTCAAACTCCGTACAGACAAGCACCCGTAGTCTGGATCGAACCTGTGTCTCTGGCGCTATAAGGCAGCAACTCTAGTGGCCTCTCCCTTGTGGTCTCGGCCGCGGGGATTTCCATCGCCCGGTACGGCCGCGGGACGTTTCAGTGCCCGGTGCGGCTCGGCCGCGGGGACTTCCATCCCCTTGCGGGGGCTGTGCGTGTCGGTCACCTCGGTAGGGGTCGAGCTGTCTGTCCGTGGGCGTGGGGAGGAAGAGAGTGGAAGTTTTGTTGCCTTCCATCACAGTGAGGGGGTGTTTGGAGTCACTGTGATGGATGTTTGTGTTTGGGTCGTGTGTCCTGTGTTCTTTTCTTTTTTGTTGTGTTCTGTGACTGCTGGAAATGTAATTTCGTTCAGTATCTCGGTACCGAATGACAATAAAGTTCTGTATATGGGCTCTGATACAAACATTTACCATCCAGTGTTTCCACATAAAGAGATCATTGTAAATTTAATCCAAGGCCCTGCCATCAGTTCTTCAGATTCTCAAGAATGATATTTTTATTCACAGACCTGCCCAGTAAAATGCTTCCAGACTGTTAAAGAACAGCTCTCCCCTAAATTGTGCCGATAAATATCACTTTTCCATATGTGGGGAAGCCAGCGATAAACCTTTCACGTAAAGTGCATTTACTCCTAAAATGCTTTGATCTTCATCTTGGAGCTAAATGCTGATTCTGGTCCTTTGTCATTTGCAGACACATTTAGAATGCCTTGTTTTGACCCAGTGGATCATTTGCATCTAATTCTACACTGTTATCCAGAAGGAACATTCAGGCTGCCTGTTCCAGGCATTCTGTCACTTCAACGACAGTAGATTTGGGAGTTCTGTGCATGTGCTGTCAAATGTTTATGTTCATAAGTGATAGGAGCAGATTAGGCCATTCAGCCCGGTATTCAATCATGGCTGATCTATCTCTCCCTCCTAACCCCATTCTCCTGCCTTCTCCCCATAACCCTTGACACCCGAATTAATCAGGAATCTAACTATCTCTGCCTTTAAAAAATACATTGACTTGGCCTCCACAGCCTTCTGTAGCAATGAATTCCACAGATACACTACCTCTGACTAAATTAATTCCTCCTCATCTCCTTACTAAAGGAACGTCCTTTAATTCTGAGGCTATGACCTCTGGTCCTAGACTCTCCCACTAGTGGAAGCATCCTCTCCACATCCACTCCATCCAGGCCTTTCACTATTCAAGTCACCGTCATACAGTCATACAGCACAGAAACAGGCCCTTTGGCCCAACTTGCCCCATCTACACATATCTGCGTTTAGCCCATATCCCTACAAACCTTTCTTATGGACGTGTCCAAATGTCTTTCAAATGTTGTTATAGTGCCTGCTCAAGAAGGTGTCTTGACCTAAAACGTCACCTATTCCTTTTCTTCAGAGATGCATCCTGACCCGCTGAGTTACTCCAATATTTTGTGTCTATCTTTTGCCTCAACTATTTCCTCAGGCAACTCTTTCCATGTACCTATCATCCTCTGGGTGAAAAAATTGCCCTTCATGATCCCATTGTGTCTACCTTCTCTGAAATCTCTTGGTCAATGGTGAAAGAGAAATGTGGTGCCCGTCCAAGAACTCACCTCCCTTGCCCTCTGAAAGCACCCTGAAGTTCTGTGGTCAGCTCAGGCAGAGCGACATGGCGACCTTGGCACATGGAAGCAGAGGTGACGGATGGCACGTTTGCAATGGCAGTGGATCGTGGTGTCTGTGGGAGTGGCCCGATGTCACATTGTGGCTGGAAGGAGCTGATATCATTTTATGTAGGAAGGAACTGCAGATGCTGGTTTATACCGAAGATAGACAGACGCACAATGCTAGAGTAACTCAGTGGGTCGGGCAACATCTCTGTAGAAAAAGAACAGGTGACATTTCGGGTCAAGACCCTTCTTCAGACTGAGAGTATTGGTCTCCCAGTCTGAAGAAGGGTCTCGACCCGAAACGTCCCTTATTGACTCTCACTCCGAAGAAGGGTCTTAACCCGAATGCCACCTATTTCTTTTCTCCGGAGATGCTGCCTAACCCGCTGAGTTACTCCAACATTATATGTCTATCTCTGGTATCATTTAGCTGGACCAGGCCAACCCTACTTCATCGATCCAATGATGCTATGACATCAGGCCTTAAAATGAGAGAATTAAAAAAAAAAAATTAAATATATTGAAAATACAGATCAGATTTTGAGAGACATTGGCACGATGACACCAGAACATGTTGTGCCAGAGAGGATCTACTTACAATTATTTTGTCCTTTTTTCTCGTGTATGATTGTATTCACGTTTAATATGATTTGCCTGGTTAGCATGCTGAACACGTTTTAGTATCTCAGTACACGTGACATTCGTAAACTTTAGCAACAAAAGCTTTTCACTGTACCTCAGTACACGTGACAATGAACGAAACTGAACTGAACTAGACTAAATTAAACTAAACTAAACTAAATATTATAGCACAAAGTTCTGGAGTAAGTCAGAGGGAATTTGGAAGGATGAGAGGGGATGTTATAGAAACATATAACATTATTAAAGGATTGAACAGGCTAGATGCAGGAAAAATGTTCCCGATGTTGGTGGAGTCCAGAACCAGGGGTCACAGTTTAAGAATAAGGGGTAGGCCATTTAGGACTGAGATGAGGAAAAACATTTTCACCCAGAGAGTTGTGAATCTCTGGAATTCTCAGCCGCAGAAGGCAGTGGAGGCCAATTCACTGGATGTTTTCAAGAGAGATTTAGATATAGTTCTTAGGGCTAATGGAATCAAGGGATATGGGGAAAAAGCAGGAACAGGGTACTGAATTTGGATGATCAGCCATGATCATATTGAATGGCCGTGCTAGCTCGAAGGGCCGAATGACCTACTCCAGCACTATGTTTCTATGGGTCAGGCAGCATCGCTGGAGATAGAGAGAGCTGATGTTTAGGGTCTCTGCCCGAAACGTCACTTATCCATGTTCTCCGCAGATGCTGACTGACCTGCTGAGTTACTCCAGCACTTTGTGTTCTACGCATAGTCCAAGCATCTGTGGTTCCTTGTGTCTCGAAACCCATATTAGGGAGAAAATGCGAAAGGTTAGTTAGTTTGTGAAACATTTGTGAGCTCTGAATGCTCTTGGAATGTTTTGAGTTTGGGGAAATTAACTTTAAATGGAAGAAACTCTTCTTTATGAAAACGTAGAATTTATTATACGATAAATAAATTCAGGTGGTCCGATGACTGTAGCTCATTATTAGTGATCCTCTATTCAATTCCAAACCATGTTATTAGACCAAAGAACAAAGTAAAATCTTCTTACCATTTCTTTTCAAGTTCTGTTTTCACTTGAGGTGCAGGAACTTGATAAAATGCTCAGAGAATATCAAAGGTAATAAGAAGGTAAGAAATAGAACATGGGGTAGGTCATTTGGTCCATCAGGTCTGCTCCATCAGTCATTAAGTTCATGATTCAATCAAAGGTCCAGTGGTTCTTTATTGACACGCATGCACTGCACAATAACATTCTTTTTACATTGCTCACACATGCACGAGTCGCCATATTTTGGCGCCATTAACAAACAAAAGTCTAAAGTCTGGTCCATGTGCTTGTTGTATTGCAGTGGCCCCCAATCCAGGAGAGCCCAGGTAAGCCCCAGGCTGCTGCGAAGAAGAGGCGTCTAAAGAAGGGTCCTGACCCGAAACATCGCCTATCCATTTTCTCATGTGATGCTGCCTGACCCACCGAGTTACTCCAGCACTCTGTGTCTTCTCTTCTAGCTGATTGCTTGCTTCTCCAGATTCCAATATCAGCGGACTCTTATGTTTCCTTGTTCCCTTCCCTTTCCTTCGGGCAGCACAGTGGCTCCACAGCGCCAGAGATCCTGACTATGGGTGCTTTCTGTACAGAGTTTGTACGTTCTCCCTGTGGCCACGTGGGTTTTCTGTGGGTGCTCCGGTTTCCTCCAACACCCCAAAGACATACAGGTTTGTAGGTTAATTGACTTTGGTAAAAAAAATAGTAAATTGTCCCTGGTGTGTAGTGTGTGCTAGTGTAAGAAGGATTGCTGGTCGGTGGGCCTAAGGCCCTGTTTCCACACTGTATCTCTGAACTAAACTAAACTAAACTAAACAAAACAGTCATGCAAAGCAGGCTAAATAATTGGATTAAGGCGATGCAATCTGCTGCTGAGATTCATCATGTTCTCTGCTGATCACTAGGACAGATTTTAGAAGGTAACAATTTTTCACTGGACATTTTCTTTCCCTATTCCGTACTGATTTTTTAAATTGTTGGAATGCTGTTTTCACTGGTAAATGGCATTGACATCGTTACAGATAGAACATAGATTTAGCCCAAAGAAAAATTCAGCTGCATCTATAGATGGCCTTCACCCCCTTCAGAAAACAAAACCATGAAGGATGTTTTGTACAAATAGTTTGAAGTGGTCTTTGCGTAAAAAGCATGGATGGTTAATACCCATTTTTAGGTAGAATAAAGGCCCTTGGAACTCCAGGTCGGTTGCTATGGGGATGCAAGGAACTGCAGATATCGGTTTACAAATTTAAAAAAACACACAAAGTGCTTGAGGGACTCAGCAGGTCCGGCAGCATCTCCGGAGGACATGGATAGGTGATGTTCTGGGTCGGGATTCCTATTCTCAAGGTGGATTCCTTTAAAGTTATGGACATTAGAATTAGGCTCAGCAGCGTGAGATGTCTGTTGGGGAATGTTGCCGACTGGCCTGCTGCAGACTGCAGGAGTACGTACTGAGGGGTGCACTGAAGCTTGGTGCAGCCAACGCCAAGGCTTTGTGGGGGAGGTCCACAGTCCAGGGTCCTTCCGCCGCTGAACATTGAGGGGCAGAGTCCGATGGGGACATCCCTCAAACAAGGGAAGGGGTATCACATAAGTGACAAGGGTGCCTGGTGCAATGTAATATTTTCTGTGAACACTACCAAATACAACGCTAATGTATCTATGTACTGAATAGCCGTTGAAAATGTCGGAAGAATTATTGCACAGTTCTTGCTTCGTATATATTTTTTATTCGGAATAAGGTTTATTTTGGTTAAAAAAATTAAATGGTGATGAGTTTTCATGCATCTGTCCCCTTCTGCGATAACGATGAACATATTTGCCCAAGCATACATTTTGCCTTTCAACGTAGCTAAAGTGTCCACAAAAGTAGTTAGATTTAAAAATCAGAGCACAATCTGCAGTCTCTGACGTATTGTAGAATTGGTACCACAGGCTAAGGGTGAATATTCCATTGATGGAGGCCAACAGGTTCATTGTGCTTGCCCTGGCTTTTTGAAAGACCAATCGAATCAATCCCACCCCCCTGGGATTTGCTCGTAACCCTCATTACAGAGCTATTGCTCTGCGACGGAGCAATTTGGGAAATTCAATGGCAAGCACAAGTGCGAGAAAGCTTTTTTAAACTTCAGTAACAATAAGTTCAGAAAAAGCATTGACTGATGAGTTGTCCAAACCCATATCATTTACCAAACAGCGCTGGATTCTCAGAAAGCGCAGCGGTAGAGTTGCCGCCTTACAATGCCAGGCACCCAGGTTCCATCCTGACTCCAGGTGCTTGTCTGTACGGAGCTTTTACCATCTCCCCGTGATCTCCGTGGGCTTTCTTCCAGGAGTTCCGGTTTCCACCCACTCTCCAAAGACATACAGGTTTGCGGGTTAATTGGCTTCGGTAAAATAGTACATTGTCCGCCAGTGTGTGTAGGATAGTGTTAGTGTGCGGGGATCGCTGGTCGGCGTGGACTCAGTGGGCCGAAGGGCCTGTTTCCCTGCTGTATCTCTGAACAAAACTAAACTAAACTGTCGTTTTGAACAAGGCAGATTATAATTGTATAAATTATAATTGTTTTGTCCACGCCCTCAGGTGCCCGTCCTACATCTGTACTAGTGGGGAAAAAAATCAGATACAGTCCAACTCATTCTAACACTGAGAACATCTACATCCATAGAAACCATCGACATGAGGAGCTGCCTTGAGGCGGTGGCATCTATCATCGAGGATTGCCACCATCCAGCCCATGCCCTCTTCTCACTGTTACCACCAGGCAGGAGGTACAGAAGCCTGAAGTTCCACACCACCAGGTTCAGGGGCAGCCACTTTCCTGCAACTCTCAGGATTTTGAACCGTCCCGCACAGGCCTAATCCAAACTCAACAAACGTAAACTGTGGACCATCTCATGCACTACAATGACATTGTATTTTTTTATCTAATTATGTTTTTGCACTAATATCTTGTTTATTGCATGAAAAGATATTCTATATATAGAATATACATATATATATATATATATATTCTATGATGAAAAAATTGGTCGACTGGGTATGAATTCACTGGAATTTAGGATGAGAACGGATCTGACAGAAACATATAAAATTCTTGAAGGATTGGGCAGGCTAGATGCAGGAAAAATGTTCCCGATGTTGGGGGAGTCCAGAACCAGGGGGTCACAGTTTAAGAATAAGGGGTAGGCCATATAGGACTGAGATGAGGAAAAACTTCTTCACCCAGAGAGTTGTGAATCTGTGGAATTCTCTGCCACAGAAGGCAGTGGAGGCCAATTCACTGGATGCTTCCAAGAGAGAGTTAGATTTAGCTCTTGGGGCTAACAGAATCAAGGGATATGGGGAAAAAGTAGGAATGGCGTACTGATTTTAGATGATCAGCCATGATCATATTGAATGGCAGGGCCGAATGGCCTACTCCTGCACATATTTTTCTATGTTTTCTTTTTTTTTTGGTGCTTTTTAAAGGAATGTTATATGTCATTTATATACAATTCATGTACAATTTGTTTTTCATGTTCATGAGTTATGGGAGCAAAATTAGGCCATTCGGCCCATCAAGTCTACTCCACCATTCAATCCTGACTGATCTATCTTTCCCTCTCAACCCCATTCTCCTGCCTTCCCCCCATAACCCCTGACGCCCTTACTAATCAAGGTTCTGTCAATCTACGCCTTAAAAATATCCATTGACTTGGCCTCCACAGCCATCTGTGGCAATGAATTCCACAAATTGGACACCCTCTGACTAAAGACTAAAGTTTTTGTGTATTTGTCTGAGTCTATGTGGTTGTGATACTGCTACAAGCAAGATTATTATTGTACCTGTACTTCACGTACATATGACAAACTCAACTAGACTTGAATAAAATCTCTTTTTCTCAAAATGGGGAACTATGAGAGGATCTATGAAAGGAACTATATCTCGGTCAGCTAGGCAAATCTGCAGTATTACACAAAATAGCAACAGTTGCAGAATATTAAGCTCCCTGCCATTAAAAAATATTTACTGCTTCACTTTAAATACATTCATTTTAGTTGCTTCTAGTGCAAAAAAAAATTAGTCTTTAAAATGTTAAGCCCAGGATAAGGATTCTAATAAGGCAGAAAACTGTAGAGACAAGGAATTTCAGATGCTGGTTTATAAATAAAGACTCAGAGTTCTGCAGTAGCTCAACAGTTCAGGCAGCAACTCAGGAGAACATAGGTAGGTGATGTTTCGGGTTGGGACCCTTCGTCAGGGTCTTGACCCAAAATGTCACCTATCCGTGTTCTCCTGAGATGCTGCCTGACCTGCTGAGCTAATCCAGCGCTCCGAGTCTTTTCCTAACAAGGCAGTATCAATTGTGGTTCACTGTCACAGAGTCATAGAGCACAGAAACCGGCCCTTGGGCCCGCTGAGTCTACGTGACTATCAACCCTTCATTTTTACACCAATCCCTTCGGTTCACTCATCCCCTTCGGTTCTTCTCACATTCCTGTCAACCACGCGCTGATTCCACCACTCTTCTCCACACTGGAGCGCTTTTACTTTCAGTGGCTGACTAATTACCAACAAAGGAATATTTAACCTGATGGTGACCAACTTCTCCCGCATCTCCCACGGCATCCGAGCAGTTACATTTACCTTTTGCGGTGGTACATCTCGGAATGCCCCTGACCGTACGCCGTCTCATGACATCAGAAGACCTTTCCGCGCAGTTACGAGGCATGGAAACAGGCCCTTCAGCCCACTGAGTCCGTGCCAACCATCAACCGCCCATTTATACTAAACCGACTCCACTGACGCACATTCCCATCACTTTCCCCAGATTCTGTTCATCTGCACATGTGACGAATGCACTGACAAATGCTTTGGAGGTGTCAGGAAGGTGTTTAGATTTTTTTTAGATTTAGATTTCGAGACACAGCGCGGAAACAGGCCCTTCGGCCCACTGGGTCCGCGCCGCCCAGCGAGCCCCGCACATTAACACTATCCTACACGCACTAGATTAATTCCCGGAATGGCGGGACTGTCGTATGTTGAAAGGCTGGAGCGATTGGGCTTGTATACACTGGAATTTAGAAGGATGAGGGGGGATCTTATTGAAACATATAAGATAATTAGGGGATTGGACACATTAGAGGCAGATAACATGTTCCCAATGTTGGGGGAGTCCAGAACAAGGGGCCACAGTTTGAGAATAAGGGGTAGGCCATTTAGAACGGAGATGAGGAAGAACTTTTTCAGTCAGAGGGTGGTGAAGGTGTGGAATTCTCTGCCTCAGAAGGCAGTGGAGGCCAGTTCGTTGGATGCTTTCAAGAGAGAGCTGGATAGAGCTCTTAAGGATAGCGGAGTGAGGGGGTATGGGGAGAAGGCAGGAACGGGGTACTGATTGATAGTGATCAGCCATGATCGCATTGAATGGCGGTGCTGGCTCGAAGGGCTGAATGGCCTACTCCTGCACCTATTGTCTATTGTCTATTGTCTATTGTCTATTGTCTATTGTCACTAGGGACAATTGTTTTTTTTTAATTAGCCCAGCCAATTAACCTACATACCTGTACGTCTTTGGAGTGTGGGAGGAAACCGAAGATCTCGGAGAAAACCCACGCAGGTCACGGGGAGAACGTACAAACTCCGTACAGACGGCGCCCGTGGTCAGGATCGAACCTGATTCTGCGGCACTGCATTCGCAGTAAGGCAGCAACTCTACCGCTGCGCCACCGTGCGGACGTGTTCACACAACCGTGCAATGCAACTCACTTGTGTTTGCCCCATTCCCTGGGATTCATGGGGCTTTTTATGTCCCCCTTCTCGGCCGATTAAACGTCGGAACGATCATGGGGATGCTCACATTCTGCCATCTGCACCGTACGGAAAACTCAGTCCACTTGCTTTCATCTGAGCTGACCCAGTGCCATGAATATATTTCCTGCCGAGCTCGGTAACATCTCTAAGTGTCAGTAATAATCTGTCTTTCTATTGATTTTGGTTAGACTTATTGACAGGAGGAAAGATTAAGGTTTAATTAGTGACTGAGAGGATGAATTTTTAAAACTTGGTGCTTTAGGACGCGTTACAGAGATGGCCCGTGATTGTTATTGAACTTGAATGAAATGGATACCGTGGTGACTCTCATTTCCTATGATCTCTTGCAGGCTACAGTAGTCCAGGGTGGTCAGTTTGACACCAGAGAAGATAGAATTCCATTTAAAAGCTCGCAGAGTCAGCAAGTGATATGGAGAATGCTGAAATGGGGGTCAAAGCAAGGGCAAAGTTGAAATGATTGAAGTCACTCTACTCACTGGTAAAAGGGAGTCTTCAGAAAAAAGGTTACCAATTTTAGAGTACACTTTCTATCTATAATAGATGCCGCTATCCTCCAGTGTAACAAGTCATGAACACACACATTTTCCTCTGTGCCTCCCTTGCGCAATGGTACCGTGCACAACTTAAAATGCAAAGTTGGAATAAATATCCAGGAAAATAAAATGACCAAAGTGGCAAGGGCTTTGTTTCTTTTTCAGTTTATTACCGATAATTATCACCAGATTTAACTGAAAAATAATCCCCAAATAATCTCCCTGCCCCTATCCTGAGTTCTGACCACCACGAGGAGTGGCGGAACAGTGGTGCGGCGGTAGAGTTGCTGCCTCGCAACGCCACAGACCCCGGTTCGATCCTGGCCACGCCGCTTGTCCGTGCAGAGTTTGTACATTCTCCCTGTGACCACGTGGGTTTTCTCCCGGTGCTCCGGTTTCCTGCCACGCTGCAAAGACGTGCAGGTTTGCAGATTGTGTAGGTTTCTGAAGAAGGGTCTCGAACCCGAAACGTCAGCCATTCCTTCTCTCGTAGATGCTGCCTGTCCCACTGAGTTACTCCATCATTTTAGAAAACATAGAAAAAACATAGAAAATAGGTGCAGAAGGAGGCCTTTCGGCCCTTTGAGCCAGCACCGCCATTCATTGTGATCATGGCTGTCACAGCACGGTGGCGCAGCGGTAGAGTTGCTGCCTTACAGCGAATGCAGCGCCGGTGACTCAGGTTCGATCCTGACTACGGGCGCCGTCTGTACGGAGTTTGTACGTTCTCCCCGTGACCTGCGTGGGTTTTCTCCGAGATCTTCGGTTTCCTCCCACACTCCAAAGACGTACAGGTATGTAGGTTAATTGGCTGGGCAAATGTAAAATTGTCCCTAGTGTGTGTAGGATAGTGTTAATGTGCGGGGATCGCTGGGCGGCGCGGACTTGGTGGGCCTAAGGGCCTGTTTCCGCGCTGTATCTCTAAATGTAAAAAAAAATCTAATCCACAATATTTTGTGTCTACCAGGTTTGTAAATTAATTGGCTTCGGTAAAATTGTAAATTCTACCTAGTGTATTGGGTGATCGCTGGTCGGCACGGACTCGGTGGACCGAAGGGCCTGTTTCCGCACTGTACCTCTAAACTAAACTAATCCACCAATAAGACTTAGAACAGTACAGCACAGAAACAGGCAATTCGGGCCACGATGTCTGTGCCAATAGAACTTCTTGCTTGCATTACCATCATGAATATAAACTTTACATCTTTGTTCATTTTTTATTTAAAGAGATCAGAAGCAACCTTTAAACATACATTTAGAATGCAAAGCAAACCCACTTGTTTGTCTGATGAAGTTGGTGGCTGTGTGATAATGGTAGCCTCGGAGGTGGGGGTAAATTTTACTTTAGTTTAGTTTATTTTTGGAGATACAGCGTGGAAACAGACCCTTCGGCACACCAAGTCCACGCCAACCAGCGATCCCCGCACATTGACACTACCCTAAACACACTAGGGACAATTTACACATACACCAAGCCAATTAACCTACAAACCTGTACGTCTTCGGATTGTGGGAGGAAACCGAACATCTCGGAGCAATCCCACGCGGTCACGGGGAGAACGGACAAACTCCGTACCTAGAGCACCCGTAGTCAGGATCGAACCTGGGTCTCCGGCGCTGCAAGCGCTGTAAAGCAGCAACTCTACCGCTGCGCCACTGTGCCGCCCTAACTTTCAAAAAGAACTTTGGATGTGGAACTGTCGTTAACGTCATCAATTTCAATTTGTTGGACTTCAATGAAAACAAGAGTTAATGTTTCCCTTCAGTGAATTTTCTTTTTTAATCAAAAGCATTAAATTTGCCCAATTTACCAATTGAGAACTGAAAGTCAAACACCCTCAAACTAAATCAAAAACTGATGGGTGAATTAGAATCATGATTTAAAATTCTGAAAATCCGCATTTATGTACGGAAAGGATGGCACGGCACTCACTCTGCGGAACTGTTTCACGCACACAGTCACATCAAATGAAAATAAAAATCATTGTACGTGCTGTTAATTTGAAATGAAAACAGAAAATGTTAGGCAGGTACGTGGAATGGACAGGTTTAGAGGGATAGGGACCAAACGTGGGCAGGTCGGCCTAATGCAGCTGGGACAGGTTGGCCAGGACAGTAGGAAAATAACTGCAGATGCTGGTACAAATCGAAGGTATCACAAAATGCTGGAGTAACTCAGCGGGCCAGGCAGCATCTCTGGAGAGAAGGAATGGATGACGTTTCGGGTCGAGACCCTTCTTCAGGCTGATATCAAGGGGGGGGGCGGGACAAAGAGAGGATATAGGCGGAGACAGGCAGTGGGAGAACTGGGAAGGGGGAGGGGAAGAGAGGGACAGAGGTACTATCTAAAGTTAGAGAAGTCAATGCTCATACCGCTGGGCTGTCAGCTGCCCAAGCGAAATATGAGGTGCTGTTCCTCCAATTTGTGGTGGGCCTCATTATGACACTGGAGGAGGCCCATGACAGAAAGGTCAGACTGGGAATGGGAGGGGGAGTTGAAGTGCTCAGTGTTGGCCGGTGTGGGCATGTTGGGTCGAAGGGCCTGTTTCCACACGGTATCATTCTATGACTCTACGACTCCATGTTGGAGACTCCAAACAAGGCTGGCTGTAGTTGTGGAAAGAGAAACAGAGTGAATATTTTGAAGAGAGTACAGAGTACGGAGACATGGCCCACAGCAGATCATCCAGGTTATGAAAGATTTTGATGGGGTAGATTTTGGTAGACGTTTCCATGGATATGCAAGCAAACTCAGGGCAAAACATATAAGGAGTCTACTAATTCAATAAGGAGCTGATAAGAAACACCTTGAGCAGCAGAGATGATGTGCTCCACCATTGTAGGAGATCTTATCGAAACGTATAAGATTATGGAGATCTTATCGAAACGTATGTTGAAAGGCTGGAGCAATTAGGCTTGTATACACTGGAATTTAGAAGGATGAGGGGGGATCTTATTGAAACATATAAGATAATTAGGGGATTGGACACATTAGAGGCAGGAAACATGTTCCCAATGTTGGGGGAGTCCAGAACAAGGGGCCACAGTTTAAGAATAAGGGGTAGGCCATTTAGAACGGAGATAAGGAAGAACTTTTTCAGTCAGAGAGTGGTGAAGGTGTGGAATTCTCTGCCTCAGAAGGCAGTGGAGGCCAGTTCGTTGGATGCTTTCAAGAGAGAGCTGGATAGAGCTCTTAAGGATAGCGGAGTGAGGGGGGTATGGGGAGAAGGCAGGAACGGGGTACTGATTGATAGTGATCAGCCATGATCGCATTGAATGGCGGTGCTGGCTCGAAGGGCTGAATGGCCTACTCCTGCACCTATTGTCTATTGTCTATTGTCTATTATTATGGGGTTGGACATGTTAGAGGCAGGAAACATGTTCCCAATGTTGGGGGAGTCCAGAACAAGGGGCCACAGTTTAAGAATAAGGGGTAGGCCATTTAGAACTGAGATGAGGAAAAACTTTTTCAGTAAGAGAGTTGTGAATCTGTGGAATTCTCTGCCTCAGAAGGCAGTGGAGGCCAATTCTCTGAATGCATTCAAGAGAGAGCTAGATAGAGCTCTTAAGGATAGCGGAGTCAGGGGGTATGGGGAGAAGGCAGGAACGGGGTACTGATTGGGAATGATCAGCCATGATCACATTGAATGGCGGTGCTGGCTCGAAGGGCCGAATGGCCTCCTCCTGCACCTATTGTCTATTGTCTATTTCTGAGTTACAATGTTAGCCCAACATGACTCCCAAAGATTCCTCTGCCGCACACATAGAGTTGAAGTAACTCAACGGGTCCGGGTCCAGGTCCAGACCAGAAACGTTATCTGTCCATCCGTTGCCAATCCACAGTTGCTGCATGAACCGTTGAGTTACTCTTGCACTTAGTGTTCTACGCAAGATTCCAGTATCTGCAGTGTGTAGGATAGTGTTAGTGTACGGGGACTCGGTGTGCCGAAGGGCCTGTTTCCACGCCGTATCTCTAAAGTAAACTAAATCAAACAAAGCATTTCACCGTACCTAATTTTCCCTGTTGTTTTGTCCAAAAACTACCTCTCAACCAGTGCATCTAATATCAACGCCCATTCACTTTACTTGCTCTGTTTCTGGCACCTTGTATACCAACTTGTTGCTTTCCTTTCCGATGTTGCAACAGTGACACAACTGGATCCTCACCTAAAATATGCAGAACAAAATCACATAAAATTGACCAGAAAGTCAAACGCTAATTGCTCCGTCGTACTTGTGCTAGCCCAAAAAGAGTTAACTAGCCTAATTTTAATTTTCATCGCTAACAGGTACATGGATATGGACAGGTGTGGAGTGATATGGGCCAAACACAGGCAGGTGGGCTAGTGTAGCTGGAACATGTTGGCCGGTGCCGGTAAGTTGGGCCAAAGGGCCTGTTTCTTTTTTAGATTTAGATTTAGAGATACAGCGCAGAAACAGGCCCTTCGGCCCACCGGGTCCGCGCCGCCCAGCGATCCCCGCACATTAAAACTATCCTACACCCACTAGGGACAATTTAAACATTTGCCCAGCCAATTAACCTACATACCTGCACGTCTTTGGAGTGTGGGAGGAAACCGAAGATCTCGGAGAAAACCCACGCAGGTCCCGGGGAGAACGTACAAACTCCGTACAGACGGCCCCCGTAGTCAGGATCGAACCTGAGACTCCGGCGCTGCACTCACTGTAAGGCAGCAACTCTACCGCTGCGCCACCGTGCCGTTTCTTGTAAGGGCTGTAAGACTCTATGACTCTTGAGCGCTGAAGGTCATGGCATTTTTTTAAAAAATGCCATGGAAGCAAGGTTTGATGCTTCATAAAAGTGGGCAAGTTTCCCATATCATCATCTCACCTGCTCCCCTATGGAAAGATCAATGGATGAGGTCAAGAAAAATTGAAGCATTCCTGCCTCCCGCTGGGATGAGAAATGTAAGTACAAAATCACATTATAAAACAGATATTAAATTGCAAATTAAATTTGGAACATTATTTTTATCTATAATTAATGGGGCATGAACTTTGGTGCATGGATCTCCATTTCTATTTAATTCTGGAATGCAAATTTAATTACATTTAGTGCCATGAAAATAAACAGGCAAAATTCTGTATGGGGGATTAAAATGGCCTTTAAATAAATTTACTCTTAATTCGTTGAGCTTAATTATTAATGGTTTTTATAGCAGACATTTTTTTACAGGAGCCAATTTCACCTTTTTGTTATTTTAAACTAATTCATAGCGGCCATTTTTACCTCTCTGGAGGTGACCCTAAGGAGATTGCTGGTTTTCAATCCAGTTACAGTTGTATGGGGCTTTGGTGAGGCTACTCCTGAACCACAGAGGACCGACAAAAAAAGCTGGAGAAACTCATAAGGTCATAAGGAATAGTAGAATTGGCCATCCGGCCCATCAAGGGCTTGTATTCACTGGAATTTAGGATGAGAGGGGATCTTATAGAGACATATAAAATTCTTAAAGGATTGGATGGGCTAGATGCAGGAAAAATGGTCCTGATGTTGGGGGAGTCCAGAACCAGGGGTCACAGTTTAAGAATAAGGGACTGACTTTTTCACCATGAGAGTTGTGAATCTGTGGAATTCTCTGCCACAGGAGGCCAATTCTCTGATTGTTTTCAAGAGAGAGTTAGATTTAGCTCTTAGGACTAACGGAATCAAAGGAAATGGGAAAAAAGCAGGAACTGGGTACTGATTTGAGATGATCAGCCATGATCATATTGAATGGCGGTGCTGAATCGAAGGGCTGAATGGCCTATTCCTGCACTTATTTTTCTGTTCCTATGTTTCTCTGTCTGCTCTGAAATTCAATCATGGCTGGTCTATCTCTCCCTCCTAACCCCATTCTCCTGCCTTCTCCACATAACCTCTGACACCTGTACTAATCAAGAATCTATCTATCTATGCCTTAAAAATATCCACTGACGGCCTCCACAGCCTTCTGTGGCAAAGAATTTCACCGATTCACCACCCTCTGACTAAAGAAATTTCTCCTCATCTCCTTCCTAAAAGAACATCCTTTAATTCTGAGGTTATGACCTCTAGTCCTAAACTCTCCCACTAGTGGAAACATTCTCTCCACATCCACTCTGTCCAAGCCTTTCACTGTTCTGGATGTTTCAATGAGGTCCCCCCTCATTCTTCGAAACTCCAGCGAGTACAGGCCAAGTGCTGACAAACGCTCATCGTAGGTTAACCGACTCATTCCTGGGATCATTCTTGTAAACCTCCTCTGGATCCTCTCCAGAGCCAGCACACCCTTCCTCAGATATGGTGCCCAAAATTGCTCACAATATTCCACATGCGGCCTTACCAGTGCCTTATGGAGCCTCAACATTACATCTCTGTTTGGTATATAAGCCCTATTGAAATAAATGTTAGCGTTCAGTTTGCTTTCTTTACTACCGATTCGACTTACAGATGAACCTTTTGGGAATCCTGCACCAGCACTCCCAAGTCCCTTTGCACCTCCGATTTCTGGATTCTCACCCCATTTAGAAAATAGTCTTCGTCTTTATTCCTACTACCAAAATGCACGAGTCCACACTTTGCCACTCTATTTTCCAGCGGGCCAGGCAGCATCTCTGGAGAAAAGGTTTCGGGTCGAGACCTTTCTTCAGACCAAGAGTCAGGGGAAAGGGGAACAAGAGATATAAATTATACTTAGGACAAATGAATGGAAGATATGCAGAAAGCAACCACAATCTAGGAAATGTGGAGCCCACAATGGTCTACTGTTGGCGACTTAATACAGACAGTGAAACTCAACAGGACGACAGTAACTACTGAGCACAGTTTTAGTATCCTTACCTATAAAAAGCAGTCCAAAGAAGATGTTACTGCACATGCATTTCAAAGAGCATAATCAATTTATTTCCAATCTCTATTTGGAAGGGTGGCACGGTGGCGCAGCGGTAGAGTTGCTGCCTTACAGCGAATGCAGCGCCGGAGACTCAGTTTCGATCCTGACTGCGGGCGCCGTCTGTACAGAGTTTGTACGTTCTCCCCATGACCTGCGTGGGTTTTCTACGAGATCTTCGGTTTCCTCCCACACTCCAAAGACGTACAGGTATGTAGGTTAATTGGCTGGGCAAATGTAAAAATTGTCCCTAGTGGGTGTAGGATAGTTTTAATGTGCGGGGATCGCTGGGCGGCGCGGACCCGGTGGGCCGAAGGGCCTGTTTCCGCGCTGTATCTCTAAATCTAAATCTAAAAAAAAATCTAAAAATCTATATCTATTATTCGTGTTGTACTTTGCTTGTATTTCTGATTAAGCATGTGACAACTGTACTTCTACAGAATGGGAACGGTTGCCGACAGTGTTAAAAGGGAAAACACTTAATGACATTTTATTGCACCTTGTGATTGTAACATAACTGATACATGCGCAGAACCTCTGAAGTGTGCTGCAACAGAAACATTTGAAAGACTTACATTTATGTGATGCCTTATCATATCTTTCCGAAATGCCTCAAAGCACTTCACCAATCCACCAACGTGCAGCATCCAAACAACAATAAAGGCAATCAATGTCATTGTCTAGGAGACCATCTCTATTCCCTTCACACACTTATGCCTATAGTATGGCTCTGTTATGTTGAATTGCTCATTTAACCCTCATCGCTGTATTTTTTTCACAGAAGTTTCTCACTGAATCTTGGTACACCTGACAATAATAAACCAATACTAATGCCAATATCATTTGAAACGCAGCCTAATTGGCTCCTATCAATTTAGTTTCAACAAGCCATTAACTTAAAATACTGATTCCTTACTTGCATTGAATTATATGCGAGATCAAACTATGTAATAAAAGAAGTAGATACACAAGGAACTGCAGATGCTGATATATTTGTGGGGGGGGGGGAGGGGGGTGTGTGTGGGGATATTTATGATCTAAAACTAGAGAATTCCAGATAATAGTCAGAAGGAGGATTCCCACCTGAAACGTCACCTATCCATGTCTTCTACAGATGAGAGGAATAAATTGGGTAGACGCACAGAATCTCTTGCCTAGAGTAGGGAAATCGGGGACTAGAGGACATAGGTTCAAGGTGAAGGGGAAAAGATTTAATAGGAATCTGAGGGGTAACTTTTTCCACACAAAGGGTGGTGGGTGTATGGGACAAGCTGCCAGTGGAGGCAGTTAAGGCTGGGACTATCCCAACGTTTAAGAAACAGTTAGACAGGTGTATGGATAGGACACGTTTGGAGGGATATGGACCAAGCGCAGGCAGGTGGGACCAATGTAGCTGGGACGTGTTGGCCAGTGTGGGCAGGTTGGGCTGAAGGGCCTGCTTCCATGCTGTGTCACTCTATGATTCTCTGTGCTGCCTGATCGTTGAGGCACTCCAGCACTTTGTGATCTTTTCTGGAGAATTCAATGTTCATACTGTTGTAAGCTGCTCAGGTGGAATATGAGTTGTTGTTCCTCCAGCATATCCAACATGATTCGTTCCTTCATGACCTCACCACAGTATCAGGCTTCACTATCATGCTCGAGACTCTGATGTGGGGCTGAAACTCATAATAAAGTTGTTAACAGTTAAAGTGGCCATGTGCATTTAAATCCAGCTAACAGCGATTTAAAATAATTTTCTTCACATTAGCCTGTGTATAAAACTGATAATGTTATCAAATTGCAGCCTTCACCGCACTTGAAAGCAGAAGACAACTTCTGATAGAACTAAATAGAGAAGAAGTTCTGCATTTAACAACCTTGGGACAAATGAAGCATTTTTGAGACAATAAAATATTTTTGGAACATGGCCACACCTATGTTGCAAAAAGTAAGAGCTGCTAATTTGTGATCTTATAGCGGTGTATGAAATCATGCGGGGAATGGACAAATATGGTGTGAGAGGGGAGGTGAATACCGAAGTTAAAGTGTTGTACTTAAATGCGCAAAGTATAAAACATAAAGTGGATGAGCTTGAGGCTCAGTTAGACATTGGTAAGTATGATGTTGTGGGAATTACAGAGACTTGGCTACAAGAGGACCAGGGCTGGGAACTGAATATTCAGGGGTACACAACGTATAGAAAAGACAGACAGGTGGGCAGAGGGGGTGGGGTCGCTCTGTTAGTAAGGAATGGTGGATGTAGTGTACCTTGACTTTCAGAAAGCCTTCGACAAGGTCCCTCATAGGAGATTAGTGGGCAAAATTAGAGCACATAGTATTGGGGGTAGGGTACTGACATGGATAGAAAATTGGTTGGCAGACAGAAAGCAAAGAGTGGGGATAAATGGGACCTTTTCAGAATGGCAGGCAGTGATTAGTGGGGTACCGCAAGGCTCGGTGCTGGGACCGCAGCTATTTACAATATACATTAATGACTTGGATGAAGGGATTAAAAGTACCATTAGCAAATTTGCAGATGATACAAAGCTGGGTGACAGTGTGAACTGTGAGGAAGATGCTATGAGGTTGCAGGGTGACTTGGACAGGTTGTGTGAGTGGGCGGATGCATGGCAGATGCAGTTTAATGTGGATAAGTGTGAGGTTATCCACTTTGGTGGTAAGAATAGGAAGGCAGATTATTATCTGAATGGTGTCAAGTTAGGAAAAGGGGACGTACAATGAGATCTGGGTGTCCTCGTGCATCAGTCACTAAAAGGAAGCATGCAGGTACAGCAGGCAATGAAGAAAGCCAATGGAATGTTGGTCTTCATAACAAGAGGAGTTGAGTATAAGAGCAAAGAGGTCCTTCTGCAGTTGTACCGGGCCCTAGTGAGACCACACCTGGAGTATAAGAAAATAACTGCAGATGCTGGTACAAATCGAAGGTATTTATTCACAAAATGCTGGAGTAACTCAGCAGGTCAGGCAGCATCTCAGGAGAGAAGGAATGGGTGACATTTCGGGTCGAGACCGTTCTTCAGACCCGCACCTGGAGTACTGTGTACAGTTTTGGTCTACAAATTTGAGGAAGGATATTCTTGCTATTGAGGGCGTGCAGCGTAGGTTTAATAGGTTAATTCCCGGAATGGCGGGACTGTCATATGTTGAAAGACTGGAGCGGCTAGGCTTGTATACATTGGAATTTAGAAGGATGAGAGGGGATCTTATCAATACATATAAGATTATTAAGGGGTTGGACGCATTAGAGGCGGGAAACATGTTCCCAATGTTGGGGGAGTCCAGAACCGGGGGCCACAGTTTAAGAATAAGGGGTAAGCCATTTTGAACGGAGATGAGGAAAAACATTTTCAGTCAGAGAGTTGTAAATCTGTGGAATTCTCTGCCTCAGAAGGCAGTGGAGGCCAATTCTCTGAATGCATTCAAGAGAGAGCTAGATAGAGCCCTTAAGGATAGCGGAGTCAGGGGGTATGGGGAGATGGCAGGGACGGGGTACTGATTGAGAATGATCAGCCATGTTCACATTGAATGGCGGTGCTGGCTCGAAGGGCCAAATGGCCTACTCCTGCACCTATTGTCTATTGTCTAAAAGGGTGAATGCACAAAGTCTTTTACACAGAGTAGGGGGATTAAGAACCAGACCTCATAAGTTTAAGGCACGAGGGGCAACTTTAATAGTGATCTGAGGGCTAACTTTTTCACACAGAGAGTGGTGGGTATATGGAAGAAGCTGACAGAGAAGGTATTTTAGGCAGATACTATAACAACATTATAGATCATAAAATCATAAGTGAAATAGGAGTAGAATTAAGCCATTCGGCCCATCGAGTCTACTCCACCATTCAATCATGGCTGATCTATATCTCCCTCTTCATCCCCATTCCCCCGCCTTGTCCCCATAATCTCTGACACCCGCAATAATTAAGAAAAATCATTATAAATACATTTAGACGTGTACAAGGACAGGAAAGCTTCAGAGGGATATGGGTCAAAGGTTTAGAGGGACCAGAGGGCAGGCAGGTGGGACTGGTGTAGATGGGGCACCTTGGTCGCCACGGGCAAGTCGGGGTGTTTCCACACCGACTCTATGACTCTATCTCGACCCGAAACGTCACCCATTCCTTCTCTCCCGAGATGCTGCCTGACCTGCTGAGTTACTCCAGCATTTTGTGAATAAATACCTTCGATTTGTACCAGCATTTGCAGTTATCTTCTTATACTCTGAATATTCTCCGATTTGTTGAACGCATCGCTCAGCTCTCTCGCTGTCCTTCAGCAACTTTGGTGTTCCAAATTATGAATTGCATCTGTAAATGTTTTGTGAAATCTGCCACAATCTGTTTGTGTTTAATGGAAGGAACATTCCATAGTAAGTAGTGGAATATATTCTACCAGGATAGTCTGAGAGCTTTTTATTACGTACAGGAACACCCGAACAGATTTCTCAGAAGCAACCCAAAGTGCAGGTGCTTTATTAAGAAGGTAAATAACCAATCTCAGGAACTTAATAGCCCTATTTGGCGTGTCAAAGGTCTGATGGCTCGCACAATTAGTGGATCAGCGCATGCTAGATTTTTGTTCATTACCGGGAATCCTCGAGGTTTAGCCTCAGTCAGAGTTTTATTCTGAAGGCAGCTGCCTTTGCTCTGAAGAAAGAGCTAAAATAAAAGATGACAGGAAATACACGATTCTCGACCGGTTCACAATCTTATTGTGATAAGAAACCTCTTGGCACTTTGGGATCCTCACCTCTCTAAAACCCATGTCAATTCTTAAGGGGTTGGAGAGGCTAGATGCGGGAAGATTGTTCCCGATGTTGGGGAAGTCCAGAACCAGGGGTCACAGCTTAAGGATAAGGGGGAAGTCTTTTAGGACCGAGATGAGAAAACATTTCTTCACACAGAGAGTAGTGAGTCTGTGGAATTCTCTGCCACAGAAGGTAGTTGAGGCCAGTTCATTGGCTATATTTAAGAGGGAGTTAGATGTGGCCCTTGTGGCTAAAGGGATCAGGAGGTATGGAGAGAAGGCAGGTACAGGTTACTGAGCTGGATGATCAGCCATGATCATATTGAATGGCGGTGCAGGCTCGAAGGGCCGAATGGCCTACTCCTGCACCTATTTTCTGTTTCTATGTTTCTATGTGACGTTTCGGGTCAGAACCCTTCTTCATTCAGCTAATTCTGAAGATGGTCATTCTGAAGAAGGGTCTCGATCTGATGTACTGCTGAGTTACTCCAGCATTTTGTCTCTCTTCAAAACTGGAGCACCCGGGAGAAAACCCACAGGATCACAAGGAGAAAGTGCAACCACACAGATGTCGCCCGAGGTCAGGATTGAACCAGGATTTACTCACATCATCATCATCATCATATATATACAGCCGGAAACAGGCCTTTTCGGCCCTCCAAGTCCGTGCCGCCCAGCGATCCCCGTACATTTACACTATCCTACACCCACTAAGGACAATTTTTACATTTACCCAGCCAATTAACCTACAAACCTGTACGTCTTTGGAGTGTGGGAGGAAACCGAAGATCTCGGAGAAAACCCACGCAGGTCACGGGGAGAACGTACAAACTCCTTACATCTAGTTATCCTGAATAGCTTGCCTTTTTAGGCCGCTCACTAAATGATTAGCAGTGATAGGGATTGGGGGGGGGGGGGGGGGGGGGAGTGGGGGTGGGCCCAGCTTTGCCTGATCGATTGGGCTGTGTTCAAATTCAGATTGCTCTATGCAATTTCTTGCAGCCTTGGTCAGTGCGGTTTCTAAACCATGCTGCAATGCAGTCCGATAACACTTTCTATTATCTGTACCTTTGGTTTTATAGACGTTGAGGGAGAAGCTGTTGTCTTGTCACCGTGACAGTCAGCTCCCCCTCAGTCCCTCCTGTACTCCACCTTGCCATTGTTTGTGATCCCGCCAGTTCTGGCGAAGTTACCTGCAAGTGGAGTTAGAGCGTGGGCTGGCACGCCTTCGTACGAAATGTAGAAGTTTGTGGCCTGGCTGATCAATGCCAGCCTGGCACTTCCACCGCTCTGTCAAACAGGTAACAGTTCAAACGTGAAGGCAAAGATTCCCGAATCTCTTACTACGGTGGCGCAGCGGTAGAGTTGCTGACTTACAGCGCTTACTGCACCAGCGATCCGGGTTCGATCCCGACCGCGGGTGCTGTTTGTACAGAGTTTGTAAGGTTCTCCCCGTGACCGCGATGGTTTTCTCCGAGATCCTCGTTTCTTGTCTTACATTCTTTGTCTTTGTTGATGTTGCAAGTGGAGCTGCTGAGATGCAAGTAACATTTCTGACTTGATCTGACAATAAAGTATTATCGTATCGTATCGTATCTTCGACTTCCTTCCACACTCTAAAGATGTACAGGTTTCGAGGTTAATTGGCTTGGGATCAAATGTAAATTGTCCCTAGTGTGTGTAGGATAGTGTTAATGTCTCTAGTGTGTGTAGGATAGTGTTGGTGTGCGGGGATCGCTGGTCGGTGCGGACTCGATGGGCCGAAGGGCCTGTTTCCGTGCTGTAGTTCTAAACTAAACTAAACTAAACTAAACTAAACTAAACTAAACTAAACTAAACTAAACTAAACTAAACTAAACTAAACTAAACTAAACTAAACTAAACTAAACTAAACTAAACTAAACTAAACTAAACTGAACTAAACTGAACTGAACTTAACAAAACTACCAGAGAGTAAGACCAAAACCATGGAGTACAAGAATGGCATTGCAGTGCTCAATAGTAATAAAGGGCAGATTCCCTGATAACAGATAGGCAATGTACATCAAAGAAAACAAATTAATTTCTCAGTTGATAGTTAATGAAATGCATTCAGTGATCAGCATACCTGGGAAAGAATATAATGCAATACATCTAATTTGATTCAAAATAAGGAAGATTGTGCACAACCGATGGTTTGGATAGCACTGTTTAGTTTAGTTAAGAGATATAGCGCAGAAACAGGCCCCTTGGCACACCGATTCCGCCCCGTCCGAGAATCCCTGCATACTAACACTATCCTACATACGCAGGGACAATTTTACAATTTTACCAAGCCAATTAACTTACATACCTGTCCGTCTTTGGAGTGTGGAAGGAAACCGAAGATCTCGGAGAAAACCCACGCAGGTCACGGGGAGAACGTACAAACTCCGTACAGACAGTACGGGATCGAACCCGGGTCTCCGGTGTTGTGAGCGCTGTAAGGCGGCAACTCTACCGCTGCATCACTGTGCTGCCCGTCGAATGATTTGCATCATCAAACTCACAGCCAAACCCTCAGATCCACCACAATCTGAATTTGGAAACTTTGGAACACTGTTCACGACCAACACAATTGTGCAAACTAACAATTATCATATCATATCATATCATCATATCATATACAGCCGGAAACAGGCCATTTCGGCCCACCAAGTCCGTGCCGCCCAGCGATCCCCGTACATTAACACTATCCTACACCCACTAGGGACAATTTTTACATTTACCCAGCCAATTAACCTACATACCTGTACGTCTTTGGAGTGTGGGAGGAAACCGAAGATCTCGGAGAAAACCCACGCAGGTCACGGGGAGAACGTACAAACTCCTTACAGTACAGCGCCCGTAGTCAGGATCGAACCTGAGTCTCCGGCGCTGCATTCGCTGTAAAGCAGCAACTCTACCGCTGCGCTACCGTGCCGCCCCTTCTAGTCATAATTTCACCAGACAAGCGAAAACCAGCTCCAAAATCCAGCGCTCTCAAACATTTTAGGCTGGGTTGCCAATTCATTAGACTCAAGGGGATCTGAATTTGGATTGCTGCCTCAGACAACATTCATGCTCGGCCATTAAACAGGCAGCAAGGCATCGATCCCTGCCAACTTATTAAATAAAGCACTGGGCAGAAATGAGGATTGGGCAATGAAGGAAAGGGAAAATCAGCAGGGGGTTGGGGAGTCTCACTTCAGGATACACTTTGCCCCTCTGTCTGGCATTCCAGTGTGTAATGCTGGAACGCTAGGAAGATGCCCATTAATATTATGCCCCATACTTATTTAGAGATGAGGGCTGAAATCAAGATGGCATAAAGCAGTGTGCTTCGTCATTTTATGGACAAATGTTAGCCACGCCAGTGCATCCAGTTAAGCATGCCGCGTGTCCAGTTAGAAAAGGAGAGGGGAAATGGGGATGACGAGTTTTGTGTCCATCTTCGGATTAAACCAGCATCTGCACTTCCTTCCGACACAGTTTGTTCCGCTGTGAGCTGGCATGGACCCATCGGGCTGAATGGGTCAAAATGGTAACTAAATGCGTAAAAGTTAAACTTCAATTGCAATGACGTTTTTATTCGTTTCAATGATTAGTTTAGTTTAGTTCATTGCCATGTGTACAGTGAAAAGCTTTTGTTGCGTGCTAACCAGTCAGCGGAAAGACAAAACGTGATTACAATCGAGCCGTCCACAGTGTGCAGGTAAACGATAAAGGGAATAATGTTTAGCGCAAGATAAACCCAGTAAAGTCCGATCGAAGATAGTCCGAGGGTCTCCAACGAGGTCGGAAGGCAATAATGCATTCAAGTTTCATTAGCAGTGTGTAATCTAACAACTCTTAGCAAACCAGTTGAGAGCTAACCGTGCAGGAAGGAACTGCAGATGCTGGTTTAAACTGAAGATAGGCACAAAATGCTGGAGTAACTCAGCGGGACAGGCAGCATCTCTGGAGAGAAGGAATGGGTGACGTTTCTTCGGGCCTGAAGAAGGGTCTCGACCCGAAACGTCACATATTCCTTCTCTCCAGAGATGCTGCCTGTCCCGCTGAGTTACTCCAGCATTCTGTGCCTATCTTAGAGCTAACCGCACCTACTTTCCAATGAAAATAAAAGACAATTAAACAAGTTAAGGCCGCACGTAGCGGGTTGCTGGGGAAAACTCTTGCAGGCAAAGATGAAATGCGTTGGCAAGGCATGCAAACGGCCCCGGACCATTCTGATTTAACGCTGATATTCACGTTGTTGCTGGGTGCACAAATACAGGGAGATTATTTCTATTCTTTTGAACTGACATCCCTTACTTTGATAAGTTGACAAAGAAAGAGAGAGAGAGGGAGAAATCAAATCAGCCATATATTGCCTTTTTAATATATGCAAGGTAGTGTGTATATCGTGTAAAACACATCAACGGTTTCATTATTACTGTTTATTAAAAGATACCTAAACGTGTCGTTTCTATTATGAGGGAATCAACTAGATTAATGATTAATTCTCATTTGCAGATGTGTGATAGGGTGTCAGGTGAGCAGTACTACAGTGTTGGAACTGATAAATGATAGCATCTCCCTTGCACTGATCAAATTTAATTTGACCTCCAATTATATTACACTGTTGCAACTGAACTGTCAATTTTTTGTCAGGCAATTAGAGGCTATAAGCTGTAAAGTTAAGTTTGATAGGCATTGTAATTGGTTTGTCACTGTAAGGAGGTCTGTCTGCTTTCAGTCATATTCCATAAAAATGCATTCTGAAGATCTTTTTTTTTTTTTTTGCTTTGTGTACTCGTAGGGGTTGGGTGTGACAGTGTAGAAAGAAATAAAACCCTTACTTTTCCGGCTAGCCTGATTAGATTAATATCACCATAAAAGGACAGGGGCAGTCACCGCCATCCTGTGCATGTGCTTGATAGTGGCAAGAGCGCTTTATTCTCATACTAGACCAAGTGGACCCGTTGGGCCTAAACCTCTCCTGCATTGGTGCAGCACCCTCTCCTCCCCCCTTTCCCCCTCCCCCCTCCCTCCCCACTCCCTCCTCCCTCCCCATCCCTCCCTCCCTCCCCTCCCCCTCCACTCCATCCCCCTCAATCCCCCTTATCCTCCCTCCTTCCCCCCCCTCCCTCTCCCACTCCCCTCCCCCTCCCCCTTCCCCATCCATCCCATATCTATCCTCCTTCCCTCTCCCACTCCCCTCCCCCTCCCCCCCCCCACTCCATCCCCCTACCCTCCCTCACTCCCCCCTCCCTCCCTCCCCCCACCCCCTCCACTCCCTCCCCCCACTCCCTCCCCCCTAGGAGATAGATTTAAACTTTAAAATGTGAATAACTTTAAAAATATAACACCAATTTCAATGAGACTTCTTCCATTAGCACCAAAGGGCCTAAAATTATTGTGCTATCGTGTACCGTTTTGGCTGTAGTGGGGGGGGTGGGTGTGGGGGGGGGGGGGGGGGGGGGGGGAAGGTAGGGGGGGAGGGGATGCAATGTGTTGGTGCAGGCCAGGATTACACAGCTCACATTGGCTAGTTACAAGCTTACTTTGCTACTGACCTAGACATCTGCTTACAGCTTGTTCACCCAGCCAAGGATGGCAAACTCCACACACAAACAAAAAAGAGATGTATAAAATGTCCTTCGTTGCCTTTGGGTGGAGAACCTCGACGAAAACTGCAGGTGAAGCCTTAAATGCATGCATATGTTTTTAATTAAGCAGTGATAGACGCGTATGCAGTGCTCTGCCAAGTGTGAATGACTGGGGTTAATTCAACATGATTCAGCACACATGCTAGCATTGCAATTCAATCAGACCTCCAAAAAAAAAGTGTTTGTGTTGCTGTCCAGGTATTCTACTTATTTTTTAAATTAAAGTTGTTGGCAGATATGGGAGATTACCTTGAGGTTTAAGCAATTTCCCGTCTACCATGTCTCCGGTGTGGCACCATATAGAAGATGTGATACGGGACATATTGGACTGTGCTCTCTCGGGTATTGACAATTACTTTCACAAGCGACATATTAAATATTTCCAGTTATGTCACAAACGTAAATGATGTTTAAATTATACATTTAGAGAACCACAGCAGTTGAACCGTTACACGGGCGGGTGTTCTCAACTCGTGTTACCGGCGCGCGCAGATGAGCCAACATAACGATTCATGTTGTATAAAATCGGATTGCTGCGATCTTCAGCCCAGGCTTGAAGTCCATGTCAAACAAAACTGGCTCCCCTCAAAGCTGTCGCCCCTCCTCCGCGCCTCTCACCTCTCATCGGGCAGGTGGGACTAGTGTAGCAGGGACATGCTGGCCGGTGTGGCCAAGTTGGGCCGAAGGGCCTGTTTCTACACTGCATCACTCTTGTTAACTGTATGTTTGTGTTGTCAAAGGTATTTATTCACAAAATGCTGGAGTAACTCAGCAGGTCAGGCAGCATCTCGGGAGAGAGGGAATGGGTGACGTTTCGGGTCGAGACCCTTCTTCAGACATCAGTCACCCGAAACATCACCCATTCCCTCTCTCCCGAGATGCTGCCTGACCTGCTGAGTTACTCCAGCATTTTGTGAATAAATACCTTCGATTTGTACCAGCATCTGCAGTTATCTTCTTATACTGTTTGTGTTGTCATTTGTGAGCAGAGCACCAAGGCACCTTCCTTGTACATGCACATACTTGGCCAATAAACGTATTCATTCATTCATGACTCCATGACTCTGTCAAGATTTAGTTTAGTTCTGAAGAAGGTCCTCGACCCGAAACGTCACCTATTCCTTCTCTCCAGAGATGCTGTCTGACCCGCTGAGTTACTCCAGCCTTTTGTGTCTATCTTTAGTTTAGTTTAGTGTAGAGATACAGCATGGAAACAGGCCCTTCGGCCCACTGAGTCCGCGCCGACCAGCGATCCCCGCACACTAACACTATCCTACACACACTAGGGACAATTTACAATTATACCAAGCCAATTAACCTTCAAATCTGTATGTCTTTGGAGTGTGGGAAGAAACCAGGAGCACCCGGGAAAACCATGCGGGTCACGGGGAGAACGTACAAACTCCATACAGACAGCACCCATAGTCAGGATCGAACCCGTGTCTCTGGCGCTGTAAGATGGCAATTCTACCACTGCTCCACCCTGTTGCCCAGAAAAGGCCGTCAGATGCCGCCAAGATAACCAGGATGATAGTTTCCACTGATTGCAGTTGTTAGGAAGGCTTTTAAAAATTAACAGTATATTTAAGTGTACACAGTGACCTGTTTGAAAAGTTTTCAGATGTTAAAAAGTGCTTAATATTCTTTTCCTTAGCAGACGCTTGGGATTGAGGATGGCTTGCTTCCACCCCTGATTTTGTGGTACATAATACATTCACAAATTTGTTTACTATGGGTGTCAGGGGTTATGGGGAGAAGAATACAGAATACAGAATACAGAATACAGAGCTTTATTTGTCATTCGGTACCGAGGTACCGAACGAAATTACGTTACCAGCAGTCACACAAAAAAAAAAGAAACACAAGACACATGACCCCAACACAAACATCCATCACAGTGACTCCAAACACCCCCTCACTGTGATGGAGGCAACAGAAGGCAGGAGAATGGGGTTAGGAGGGAGGGATAGACCAGCCATGATTAAATGGCGGAGTAGACTTGATGGGCCGAATAGCCTAATTCTGCTCCTATCACATATGATCTTATAGAATTAACTAGAGGATCATTTGCTAAAGTGTTCTTACATCAGTTTCAATGATTTCAAACTCGGTTACTCATTGAATGCTTCCTTTGCTGTGAGTCATGTATTTTCACTTGCATTTCGAATGCTGTTCTTGATTACCACTATTTAGTACATAAATGAACACTTTCAACTCAAGGAAAATAAAAATGAACATTATTACTAATCTTACTACATTGGCTTGTGGGTGGCTCTGGGGCTGTAGTTCAGCAAATTGATCCTAGCGGAAGCTTGAACTGTGAACTGAGCACTTTGTAACGACATGGTGGCGCAGCGATCGAGTTGCCCCCTTAAAGCGCCAGAGACCCGGGTCCGATCCTGACCACAGGTACTGTACGGAGTTTGTACGTTCTCCCCATGACCAGCGAGGGTTTTCTCCGAGATCTTTGGTTTCCCCCCCACACTCCAAAGCCGTGCAGTTTTGTAGGTTAATTGGCTTTGTATAAATGTAAAATTGTCAACCTATTTGTGTGCAGGGTAGTGTTAATGTGCGGCGATCTCTGGTTGTGGACTTGGTCGGCCGAAGGGCCTGTTTCACAAAACTGAGAACTAATTTGTACATATATATATATATAGATAGACATAAAATATGAATGAGTTTTCAGTTTAGTTTATGAGATACAGTGTGGAAGCAGGCAGCATCTCTGGGGAGAAGGAATAGGTGACATTTTGGGTCGAGACCCTTTGGTGGAACCCCTTATGTTTTGTATGCGACGGCTGATGGGGTGAAAGACAATAGACAATAGACAACAGACAATAGGTGCAGGAGTAGGCCATTCGGCCCTTTGAGCCAGCACCGCCATGCAATGTGATCATGGCTGATCATTCTCAAAAGGTAAGGACTAGGGGTTCCTGTTATGACACACACACGCCACACACACATACACACACACACGCACGCACGCACACACACACACACACACACACACACACACACGCCACACACACACACACACACACACACACACACACACACACACGCCCCACACACACACACACACACACACACACACACACGCACACACGCACACACACATATATATATATATACATTATATATATATATATACAATATATATATATTATATATATATATATATATATAATGTATATATATATATTTATATATCTACATGTGTGTGTTTGTGTGGCGTGTGTGTGCGTGTGTGCGTGTGTGGGCATGTGCGTGTGCACGTGTGTGTGTATATGTATACTGAAATTCTTGTGCGCTGCTGCAAGTAAGATTTTCATTTACTCTGTTTGGGACATATGACAATAAAACACACTTGACTCTTGATATTATTCTCCACTGCTAACATGGCTGTGAAGGTATTGTCAAAAAAGACATTAAAAATGTTGGAGTAACTCTGCGGGTCAGGCAGCTTCTCTGAAGAACATGGATAACACGTCTTGATCGGGACACTTCCTCAGACTGGAGAAGGTCACATTTTCAAGAACTTGTCTGTGGCACGATACTGTTGCAATAACACATGTCTAAGGCGTAGGAAGAGAACATTTGGTCCATTATGTCTATGCAATCCCAGAAAGGTCTACTCCACTTTCTGCCGCCTCATAGTTTATGCTCCTTCCAATGAAAAGTCAGGTTTCTCTTTAGATACTTTGAGGCGTTCTACTTCCACAGTCGGTGAGTCTCAGATCTCTCCAATAACTGCGCTCACTGACAAAGGACTGTGGAAGTAGAGAGCCTCAAAATATCTTCTTAACCCTCAAATCCTTCTGCCAATTACTTAAGGTCTAGCTCTCTGGTTATTGATCTTTCCACGGAGGGAAATGAATCCTTCCTCTCGACGTTATCTCGGAATCGCTAAATTTTACAAATTTCAGCTAAGTTTTCCTTCAGCTGCCTCTGTCCCAGAGGAACTAACGTCAGCCCAACTAACTAAATGTGTAGGAGGGAACTTCAGATGCTGGTTTAAACCGACGATGGACACAAAAAGCTGGAGGAACTCAGCGGGTCAGACAGCGGGTCAGTCTAAAGAAGGGTCTCGACCCGAAACTTCACCTATTCCTTTTAGACAATAGACAATAGACACTAGACAATAGACAATAGGTGCAGGAGTAGGCCGTTCGACCCCTCGAGCCAGCACTGTCATTCAATGTGATCATGGCTGATCATCCACAATCAGTATCTCGTTCCTGCCCTCTCCCCATACCCCCTGACTCTGCTAGGGCCTACCCCTTATTCTTAAACTGTGGCCCCTGGTTCTGGACTCCCCCAACATTGGGAACATGTTTCCTGCCTCTAACGTCCCCAACCCCTTAATAATCTTATATGTTTCGATAAGATCCCCTCTCATCCTTCTAAATTCCAGTGTATACAAGCTTAGTTGCTCCAGTCTTTCAACATATGGCAGTCCCGCCATTCCGGGAATTAACCTAGCAAACCTATGCTGCACGTCCTCAATAGCAAGAATATCCTTCCTCAAAATTGGAGACCAAAACTGCACACAGTACTCCAGGTGCGGTCTCACTAGGGCCTTGTACAACTGCAGAAGGACCTCTTTGCTCTTATACTCAACTCCTCTTGTTATGAAGGCAAACATTCCATTGGCTTTCTTCACTGCCTGCTGTACCTGCATGCTTCCTTTCAGTGACTGATGCACTCGGACACCCAGATCTCGTTGTACGTCCCCTTTTCCTAACTTGACACCATTCAGATAATAATCTGCCTTCCTATTCTTACCAACAAAGTGGATAACCTCACACTTATCCACATTAAACTGCATCTGCCATGCATCCGCCCACTCACACAACCTGTCCAAGTCACCCTGCAACCTCATAGCATCTTCCTCACAGTTCACACTACCACCCAGCTTTGTATCATCTGCAAATTTGCTAATGGTACTTTTAATCCCTTCATCCAAGTCACCAATGTTTGTTACATAAAACTGTATAAGAGGGAGAAAATAAATCACGAATGAATGAATGACACGTTATTCTCACATGTGAGATTCTTTGTTTTGCTTACACAAGGTATGCAAACAGTTGCCACATAAAGGGCATCGACAACGTTACAAAGTATTCCATTTATTCCCCAATAGTCCCCCTTTGTTCCTGGCGGCCCCCCACGCCAAGTCCCTCTATGTACTTAGTGCCCCTCCCCCCCTCACTCCCCACACTGGGTCCCCCTTAACTCAAATGATTTAGCCTCCACAGAAATCTCCACTTCATCCACTATTTCCAGAAAAGAAAGGAGTATTTGCATTTATCCAGTTCCTTTAGCATTCCTTTCAGTGCATTCCAAAATGTTTTACATCCAATGAAAGACTTTTGAAGCTTTGTCACTGGAAACAAATCAGTCAATGTGTTCACTGCAAGCCTACACAAAAAAAAGTGATGAGATCGTGACTATATATTTGCTTTAGTTTTATTGAATGCGGGATTAAGTTTAGCTAAAACACCAATGGTCGTCCTTTTTCAACGTAGTGCCACAGTCCAACAGCTGTGCGTCTACCTCCCAAAAGAAGACAATCAACCTTCATTCTGATTTCTTTCTCCCTCATGTGCTTATCAAGGGAGAAAGTACTGAAACTCAAGGAGGCATAGTGGTTTGCGCAGCGGTAGAGCTACTGCCTTGTGGCGCCAGAGACCCAGGTTTGATCCCGACTACGGGTGCTGTCTGTACCGGGTTTGTACGTTCTCCCTGTGACCTGCCTGTGTTTTCTCCGAGATCTTCGGTTTCCTCCCACACTCCAATGACAATAGACAGTAGACAATAGGTGCAGAAGTAGGGCATTCGGCCCTTCGAGCCAGCACCACCATTCAATGTGATCATGGCTGATCATTCACAATCAGTACCCCGTTCCTGCCTTCTCCCCATACCCCCTGACTCCGCTATCCTTAAGACCTACAGGTTTGTGTGGTTAATTGGTATAAATGTATAAATGTAAAAATTGTCCCTCGTGCGTGTGGGATAGTGTCAGTGTACGGGGACCGCTGGCCCGTGCGGACGCGGTGGGGCGAGAGGTCTGTTTCCGCGCTGTGTCTCTAAACTATAAAAAAACTAAAAAATACAAACAAAGCTCATTCAAGCCGATTAAAAGCTCCCTGAGCCCTGAAGTGGTGTCACACCACCAATGGATGGTGCAATTGCAAAGTTTTGAGGACATCGTCGAAAATTGAGGCAGGATTTGAATTTTTTTAGCTGGGTATTGATAGAATTCAGCGTGGTGCAGTGCGCTGAGAGAAAAAAAAAACGGGGCGCAGACCGAAGTGGTCGCGGGAATGGAGCGGGGGGTTTTGGATGATTCAAGCTGGGCTCGGAAACAAAAGAGCAGATTGTGGAGCTGAGCCAAGAGTCTGATTTGAGCCATTGATATCGGTGGTTTGCGGAAGACCCGATGGCACTCCGATTCACTAATGCGGGCCTTAACGCCGCTTCAAAACCTGAAGAGCACTGAGTGTCCCCCCAGCAGTCGTATTGCTGGGCTGAAAATCACCCTACTCTGCCCTGAGGTGTGATACTTCACTTCCTCCATTTCTGCGAGGTGTCCCAGTTAGCAGCTGAAAGAGCTGCTGAAACTCCTGACACGTGTGGCTGGCAGAGTGGAGTGTCAGCCACAGATGGGGCTCGAACCTGTGACTGCCGCAGTGTGAAATAAAAGCTCAAATGTTTTGATTGATAATTAAGCTCGTATTTTCCTTGAAGGTTGTTTAGCTTTCAATGTGAACTCCCGAAGACGGATCTTTGGTGGGAATGTAATTCCGTCGCTGGAAAGAAAAACTTTGCAAAATACAAAACATAAAACTTTTTTTAATTAACTGAGGAGAATATCATTAACAGTTCAAATTCCCGCTGTTAATAATTGGTTTGGGGCTGGCAGATTGACGTGAATTGCTCTTCTGTAAAGCTAACACCCACCTTTTCTCATTGCCCAGCTTCGAAAGGCCACCTTTGACCACAGGAGTCCATGGAATTATAAATTAGTGCCACAAAGAAGCCTGCTTTCAATGTTGTAAGGATGGAGTAATAAAAGACACTGCAAACAAACGAAAGCTGCCTTTAAATCTTTCAGTTTTATAAGTTTTTTTTCTACAGAAATCACTCCCTCTTATGCACTGATGGCTAAAACAAAATTATTGCATTTATTATTTTCCGATCATCCCAAAGGTTGCATTATTAAGTGGATATATCTGCGAGCTTTGTTATTTTCGTGGTTTTTTCCTGCCGCAATCTATCTTGGCTGGTCTGGAGGTAAGAATCCGTCTATATTCAGATATGGAAAGGATATCAGTTTACTCAGCGGCCTACACTGGTTTTGGTGCAGAGGGAGGAAATGGTATCTGATTTTTGACATTCTCGTCATACTTTAACTTTAATTTGCTGGCTGCTACAGCAGGAATATATGTCGCTGGCATTGCAACAATGGTGTGTATCCAAGTCTTTATGGTGAAACTCAATCAACTCCTTTCCACTGCAGTGCAATGTATGAGAATCTTTGGCAGCGCAATGGCGATGCACGGCACCATCCCTGCCAATCTCGCAGCAACCTTGGTCCCAGTACTTAGATGTATAGTGGAATGTGTACCTCCGCAGGTTTGGTGATGACATATGTCTGAGCGTTTGACAGGCAGAATCTTCGCTACTCTGTCAAACATATCGAAAAAGTTGAATTTCAAAATTGCAGAAGTCAGAATTTCGAACTCTCCCGGTCGGAAGGGTGAATTTATCTAAATGCTCATTTCCACTCTTTTAAGCTTGGCACGGTGGCGCAGCAGTAGAGTTGCTGCCTTACAGCGCCAGAGACCTGGGTTCGATCCTGACTATGGGTGCTGTCTGTAGGGAGTTTGTACGTTCTCTCCGTGGCCACGTGGGTTTTCTCCTGGTGCTCTGGTTTCCTCGCACATTCCAAAGATGTGCAGGTTTATAGGTTAATTGGCTTCTGAAAATTGTCCCTCGTGTGCAGGATAGAGTTAGCGTGGACATGGTGAGCCGAAGCGATTGAGAGGATTGAACCCAGGTTTCTGGCGCTGTAAGGCAGCAACTCGACCGCCACGCCACTGTGCCGCCCCAAAAGACATTTGGATAGACACATGGGTAGGAAATGTTTAGAGAGGTATGGGCAAAACATGGGCACGAGGGACTAGTTTAGATGGGGCATGTTCTTGTGCGTGGATGAGTTGTGCCCAAGGACCTCTTTCTGTGGTGTGTGACTCTTTGGCTCTCTGACTCTGAAATAGCATTGCAAAGCAGTACATTTGAGGCAGTTTGGGATGAGCAATAAACATTGGCTTGGCCACGACATTGATGCATCAGGTATGAATACAGGTGTCAGAGGTTATGGGGAGAAGGCAGGAGAATGGGGTTTGGAGGGAGAGATAGATCAGCCATGATTGAATGGCGGAGTAGACTTGATGGACCAAATGGCCTAATTCTACTCCTATTCCTTATGACCTTATGAACAAATTAAAATAGAGGAGAAAGTAGCAACAGTCAGTGACGTAGAAAGTAAGGAACTGCAAATGTTGATCTATTTTTAAAAAGTGCCACTGGTGGGTCAAGGACTCTTGGTGCTGATTGATGCCCAAAGACTGTGTGACCTTTGTGGGCTGGATAAGTCCACAGTCCTGGTTAAACAAGGAAAATAATCAGCATGCAGAGCCCTGGGGGGTGGGGGCTGCAATGTGTCGCAGCGGTAGAGTTGCTGCCTTACAGCGCGAGAGACTCCGATTCGATCCTGACAACGGGTGCTGTCTGTACGGAGTTATAACCAGCTTCTGTCGTTCTTTGTTTCTGCAGATGTTGGAATACTGACCAAATAAGTAAGAGCTGGCGGATAGACACAAAAATCTGGAGTAACTCAGCGAGTCAGGCAACATCTCTGGAGAGAAGGAACAAGTGACGTTTCGGGTCGAGACCCTTCTTCAGACTGAGAGTCAGTGGAGAGGGAAACGAGACGTATAAAAAGGTGCAAAGAGCAAATGAATAAAAGGTATGCTGGAGAAACTTGCAGCATGTGTGGAGAGAATGAAGAAGGGTCCCAACATGAAAAGTTGTCAATCCTTTCTCTCCTCAGATGCTGCCTGACCCGTTGAATTCCACCAGCATTGTTGCATTAATAAGAGCTCTTTCTTTCATTTACATCATCTTGATTGACTTCCATTTTTGCTCGCCTTGCTTTCCATTTGTGAAGAAGTCCACGGTCATGGAAGAAACGCACAAGGATTACTCCTTCATCTACATTTCTCAGTTTCAAATATCTGGCTCCTGAGTTTCTGATAATTTTAGTTTAGAGATACAGCGCAGAAACAGGCCCTTCGGCCCACCGAGTCCACACTGACCAGCGATTGCCATACACCAGCACTATCCTAAACGCCAAGGTCAATTTACAATTTTTACTAAAGCCAAATTAACCTACAAACCCATACGTCTTTATACATATGGGGGGGGGGAACCGGAGCACTCGGGGAAAACCCACGCAGGTCACGGGGAAAACGTACAAACTCCACACAGTCAGCACCTGCAATCAGGATTGAACCTGGGTCTCTGGCGCTGTAAGGCAGCAACTCTACCGCTGCGCCACCGTGCCGCCCTTTTAATGTTGGCCTTAACAAAGCCTTTGAGACTTTTCACGGGTTGTCCCTGCCTGCTTTCTGTTTTGATCGATTTTGTTGCTGTTAACAGAAAGGGAATCTTGATTAGCCTTCCTACAATTCAGCAAGAGTTTCCACAATGTGAATCACGCCACTCCGGATCGTTCGAAGGTTTAGCTTGTCTCTGCTGGTTTTAAATGTTTTTGCATTCAGTGGGAATTATGCTCGCAGATATGTTGTAAAACTGTGTTGGCAACATCTGGCGTGCACTCTCAGCCTTGGAATTAGACAAGTAGCACAGCCTGAACGGAGATTGTGTGGGACGTATCCCGAGGATATTTCTGGGGGGAGAAACAGAGAGGGACTCACAATGCCCTTTGCAGTGCAAGACCTTTCCTCTCTCTCCAGCCCTCCCCCACCCGCATTCTCCTACTAGTTCGCACTGTCCTCCTGATTAATTTTCCTCTTTGTATGCCTCGTTGTCACCTCCCTCTCAGCCGACAATGAACCATTGTACATTTCCTTGATCATTGGCTGCTTTGATCCATTCCTTCGCTCCAGAGATACTGCCTGTCCGACTGAGTTACTCCAGCATTTTGTGTCTCTCTTCGGTGTAAACCAGCATCTGCCGTTCCTTCCGACACATTTTGTCTGGTTTGATCTGTCCATTCCGCACCTTCTATGGTCTTTGTACCCTTCCATACCTCTAGTTTCCCTCTCCCCTGACTCTCAGTCCGAGGAAGGGTCTCGACCCGAAACGCCACCCATTCCGTCTCTCCAGAGATGCTGCCTGTCCCGCCCGCTGAGTCACTCCAGCATTTTGCGTCTATCTTCGGTGTAAACCAGCGTCTGCAGTTCCTACCTACATACTTAAAAGAAAACTGATCAATGTGTGCTATCAGGAAATAAGCAGCCATTAATATGCAGCCATTACCAGACATGATAATATTAATATTTTTAAAATTAATAGCAAACAAAGGGAACATCCACACCATAAGGTTGTTGCTTTTACAAATAGTAATTTACTGAAGTTCACTGTTGGACCCATTGTCTCATGGAATAGATTAAAAGATTGCAGATAAATGGAAATTATTCATATTTGTTGTGGAGCCATTGTGGAATATATGAATTCCAGAGGGAAATGTTCTTTGCTGCTAATACTTTCCAAGGTTTTTTAGGGGGAAGAGTACTTTCTCCTCTGCTTTGCAGGCTACTCTGAAAACAACAAAAAAAGGTTCCTTATCAACACAATACCACAGATAGTAGACCGAAGTTGTATTACAGTGACACCATGAAGCAAGAAAACATTTTATGCTGCAAACATTCATCCTCGTAAGGTTTAAATTCCCACCCGACTACACTGACATAGAAAATGACATGGGGCGGCACGGTGGCACGGTGGCACAGCGGTAGAGCTACTGCCTTGCAGCATCAGAGGCTCGGGTTCGATCCTGACACCGGGTGCTGTCTGTGCAGAGTTTGTCACCTTCTCCCTGTGTTCTGCATGGGTTTTTCTCCAAGATGGTCGGTGTCCTCCCACACTCCAAAGACGTACGGCTTTGTAGATGAATTGGCTTGAAATAAATGTGAAATTGTCAACCTATTTGTGTGCAGGGTAGTGTTAATGTGCAGGGGATCGCTGGTCGGTGCAGGCTCGGTGGGCCGAAGGGCCTGCGTCTCTAAACTGAACATAAAATCATCGTCTCAAGATGGCAAATGGATGCTGGCTTTTCAAGTCATGCTCACCATCTATAAAATAATTAAAGATTTGAATCGTTAAGTGTGATATAATCAAGAATAAGGAGGGGGGGTGTACCGAGGCCAAAGAGGGATCTGGCAGGGGGGGTGAGGGGGGGGGGGTGGGGGGAGGTGGGAGTACTCTGTAACTTTGTCGGCACCAGATACGTCGAGTCTCTTTGCCAACGTTTGTGTATTAAAGGCAAAAAAAATTTTTTTAAATCACTGCACCTAGGTACATGTGACAATAAAGTTTCATTGAATTAAATTGCCTTGAGAGGAAAGTAAAGATTTTTTTTTAAATTAGAAATGGAAAGAAGGCAATGAAGGAAGGGGGAAATATGTTAAAAAAAGAAAGGTAAAGAAATAAAAATGATAAGGAAAACTGAGAAAGAAATTAAAAGAAAAATGAAAAAGGAAGGTGGCTTGTTATTAATTTTCATATAACTTTAAGCAATTTTAAATGTTTTGAAAATATTTAAGCTTTTAATACTTTAATTTTATTTGAGACTTTTAGTTTTGGCGTCTTTAGACGCTTTTGTGTCTTTTATGTGGGATTCTAATGAGGGTCTTCTGGAAATCTAAATGTAAGAGGACAATGGGAGTATCAATGGGGGACTTTAACAGCTCCATCTAGGTTGGTGGTTGGATTTCACTGATTGCCAAATTTAGTGTTGGCCACCTCAAGTCATGGGAGGAGATAGAGAGCAATTGATTTCTTTCGCTGTGTTGCAACTCATTAGAATTCTCTGACCAGACATTAACTGTCAATGAATATATTCAAAGTCCGAAACGACAGACATTTGAACCACCAGGATGTCAGACTGAAGAAGGGTCTCGACCCGAAAGGTCACCCATTCCTTTCTCTCCGGAGATGCTGCCTGTCCCGCTGAGTTACTCCAGCATTTTGTGTCTATCTATGGCGTAAACCAGCACCTGCAGTTCCTTCCTACACAGGAAGTCACGGGGGAACGGGGAGGCAGAGGAAAAGCGATGTTGTCATAAGGTCATAAGGTAATAAGTGATGGGAACAGAATTAGACAATAGACAATAGACAATAGGTGCAGGAGGAGGCCATTCGGCCCTTCGAGCCAGCACCGCCATTCAATGTGATTATGGCTGATCATTCTCAATCAGTACCCCGTTCCTGCCTTCTCCCCATGCCCCCTGACTCCGCTATCATTTAGAGCTCTATCCAGCTCTCTCTTGAATGCATTCAGAGAATTGGCCTCCACTGCCTTCTGAGGCAGAGAATTCCACAGATTCACAACTTTCTGACTGAAAAAGTTTTTCCTCATCTCAGTTCTAAATGGCCTACCCCTTATTGTTAAACTGTGGCCCCTTGTTCTGGACTCATCTCGGCCCATCTACTCCACCATTCAACCATGGCTGATCTATCTCTCCCTCCTAACCCCATTCTCCTGCCTTCTCCCCATAACCCCTGACAACTCGTACTAATCAACTGCCCAAGATTGGATCAACCATGATCTTCCTGAGTGGAGGTTCAGGCTTAAGAGGTTGAATGGCCAACTCTCCATAATCTTGAGACCATCTGAAATCTGCTACCTTTCACCTAACTCGCAATCTTCTGTTCATAAACAACACCCTCGTGCTTGCACTGGCTCCCGGGAAAACAGCTTGGTTTTACCATCTTCGTCTGTTATTTCAAATCCCTCCAAGGCATTCTCCTTCCCATCGCCTTCACTCTGCCAGCTCGGAAATGCATAACTCAACCTCCTCCAATTCTCACTTCAAATCCATCCCTAAATTTACTCTGTCCGTCCGTTAGGCTCTTATGCCTCTAAGCCTTTCCGATCCATGTACCTGGCAGAATATCTTTGAAATGTTACCTGCCTCTAGTACTTCCTCTGGTACTCGTTCCATGTACTTACCACCCTCTGTATAAAAAAGTTGCCCCTCGGGTTTGTGCTAAATATTTTCCCTCTCACCTTAAACCTATGCCCTCTAATTCTTGATTCCCTTACCCTGGGGAAAAAAAACGTGCATTCATCCTATCTATTGCCTGCATGATTTTATACACCTCGTCTCACTTGGTGATTTACCCTATTGCCTCCATACATGCCTTGGTATACAATTTGAATGATCACATTGCTGTGTACAAAACTGAGACATTTGCTCTGTGACAGATGCTGCAGGAAATGTTGCTTAGTTTAGTTTAGTCTGGAGATACAGCACGGAAACTGGCCCTTCAGCCCACCAGATCCGCGCCGACCATCGATCCCCGCACATCAACACTATCCTACACACAACAGGGCCAATTTATATTTATACCAAGCCAATTAACCTATAAACCTGTACGTCTTTCGAGTGTGGGAGGAAACGTGAAGATCTCGGAGAAAACCCATACCTCACAGGGAGAACGTACAAACTCCGTACAGACAAGCACCCATCAAAGGATCAAACAAGGACCCAGACATGATCAAACCCGGGTCTCTGGCACTATAAAGCAGTAGCTCTACTGCTGCACCACCGTGCCGCCCTGTTTTGTAGAAGAGCAAGTTCAGGCATTTAATGAATTAGACTAAATTAGACTGATCACGAGTACTTTGATTTTGGAACTTTGATGCACTTTCATACCAATATAAATACACATGCCTGACTTCAGAAAGCGCCTTATTAATCTATAACCTCAGTGTGAACTCTGACCTAGAGGTTGTCGGCCCCGTTGGCGTATATTCCTCGATCCCTAGTCATTTGTACAATCTGCCTAACCTTTTTGACTTCAATTATTACAGCTGTGGAATTGTCTTCTGGGAAAGTCAGTGATGAGGCTTATACGGGACGTCACAATTCATTTTTAATAAAGTCGCACGGAATGCAGTGGAGGCGAAACTAAAGGCCATTTGCACCACATCTGGCCAGTCTGCCACTCATCCCCGACATTCAATGGCACAAAAGGAAAAGAGAACGGTTGCTGGGAACACACTCGACAGGTCATGCAGTCGCATTGAAGATAGACACAAAAAGCTGGAGTAACTGGGTCAGGCGGCAAAAAGCTGGAGCTGGGTCAGGCGGCATCTCTGGAGGGCAGGAATGCGTACCGTTTCGGGTCGAGACCCTTCTTCAGACTGAGAGTCAGGGGAAAGGGAAACGAGACCTATTAAAAGGTACGTGGAACAAATTTATGAAAGACATGCAAAAGGACAAATCATAGTCAGCAATCCATCTTTTTGCATTCATTTCATTCATAGAAACATAGAAACATAGACAATAGGTGCAGGAGTAGGCCATTCGGCCCTTCGAGCCTGTACGCACCGCCATTCAATATGATCATGGCTGATCATCCAGCTCAGTATCCCGTACCTGCCTTCTCTCCATACCCCCTGATCCCTTTAGCCACAAGGGCCACATCTAACTCCCTCTTAAATATAGCCAATGAACTGGCCTCAACTACCTTCTGTGGCAGAGAATTCCACAGACTCACCACTCTCTGTGTGAAAAAAAACGTTCTCATCTCGGTCCTAAAAGACTTCCCCCTTATCCTTAAACTGTGACCCCATGTACCTTTTCAAACCTCCTGTTTCCCTCTCCCCCGATTCTCAGAATACAGGCAAAATGGGATTTAATGTTGCCGTACCAGTCCGATATTCCAAACTACAGGATGGACACAAAATGCTGGAGCGACTCAGGGGACCAAGCAGCATCTACTCTCAGTCTGAAGAAGGGTCTCGGCCTGAAGCTTCACCCATTCCTTCTCTCCAGAGATGCTGCCTGTCCCGCTGAGTTACTCCAGCATTTTGTGTCTATCCTGGGTGTAAACTGCAAGGTCATTGACCCAGAATATTAATTCAGCTTCTCTTTCCACAGACAATTGTGGTGAGCAATGGTGGTCACCACACTTGCCCGCCTCCATTTTACGACCCACATTTCAGCAAACTCCCCTGCAAGATCAAAAGCCATGTTGAAAAAAACAACGAAATAAATCTCCCAATTATGCCTGCTCACTGGAGAAAATCACATTCAAACACGATTGTTGATTTGCCAGCTGGGGGCAGAATAGCATTTTAAGTAGAACAACCAGTTATTTGTTTTTGCCAAAACAATCTTGTGAGAACTGATTGCTGAAATTTCAAACTCTAGAACTCCTTTTTAGAAATATAGAAAAATAGGTGCAGGAGTAGGCCATTGGACCCTTCGAGCCAGCACCGCCATTCATTAATAGACAATAGGTGCAGGTGTAGGCCATTCGGCCCTTCGAGCCAGCACCGCCATTCAATGAGATCATGGCTGATCATTCACAATCAGTACCCCGTTCCTGCCTTCTCCCCATACCCCCTGACTCCGCTATCATTAAGAGCTCTATCTAACTCTCTCTTGAAAGCATTCAGAGAATTGGCCTCCACTGCCATCTGAGGCAGAGAATTCCACAACTCTCTGAGTGAAAAAGTTTTTCCTCATCTCTGTTCTAAATGGCCTACCCCTTATTCTTAAACTGTGGCCCCTGGTTCCGGACTCTCCCAACATTGGGAACATGTTTCCTGCATAAATATGATCATGGCTGATGATCTAAAATCAGTACCCCATTCCTGCTTTTTGCCGAATTTCTGTCAAGCTTCGGACGATGAATATTGTTGTGCTGCTTTTGGACTGTGCCTTCTCTCTCTAGCGACAGAAGTCCCATGCTGGACATAATCGGGGTTGACAAAACTGGTGATCTTATAGAGGTGCATGAAATCATGAAAGGAATAGATCGGGTAGATGCACAGAGTCTCCTGCCCAGAGTAGGGGAATCGAGGACCAGAGGACATAGGTTCAAGGAGAAGGGGAAAGATTTAATAGGAATCTGAGGGGTAACTTTTTCACACAACGGGTGGTGGGTGCATGGAACAAGCTGCCAGAAGGGGTAGTTGAGACTGGGACTATCCCGACCTTTAAGAAACAGTTAGACAGGTACATGGATAGGACAAGTTTCATTGCGTCATAAAGTCAGACAGCTGGCTCGAAGGGCCAAATGGCCTCCTACTGCACCTATTTTCTACGTTTTTCTATTTTCTATGTATCTCCCCATATACTTGTGCATGTGTCCTTAAGCTCGATTTGAATTGGACTGTCGTACGTAATGGATCTTGGCAGTACTGACCAAAGATCATCCCTTTTATTGGGCTTCATATTACCCACCTTTGGCTGATGGTTCTCTCCAGGGCCGCCAGCTGTCCTCCGCTCATTGTTCAGCTTGTCTTAGACCTTTGTGCCTGTGCTTTGTATTGTGGAAACTGGAAATGAGTGGTGGCTCAAGTGCAGTGCATCCGAACATTCACTCCACCGCTGGACTCATCAATGAGTCAAATGATTGAAAGAGTGGGCCTGGATGTAATCAAGAAGAGTGGAGCACAAGGATGAATACACAAACAAATCTCCACAGCTGTACTTAGTTTAGTTTCAGAGAGAGTGCGTGGAAACGGGCCCTCCGGCCCACCAAGTCCACGCCGGCCAGTGATCCCCGCACACCAACGCTGCCCTACACACACTAGGGACAATTTACAATGATACCAAGCCAATTAACCTACAAACCTGGACGTCTTTGAAATGTGGGAGGAAACTGGAAATCCCGGAGAAAACCCAGGCAGGTCACGGGGAGAACGTACAAACTCTGTACAGACCAACGATTGCAGATCAGAGCAAGATAGACCATTCGACCCTAAAAACCGTAGTATTTCATGACGCCATTTTAGTAGGCAGAAATTTGCAGAAACATTTTAAAAGAAAAATAACAAAAATCTGTGAATTGATAGATGAGATATATTCTGCAGTTTTATGGTATCATTTAGATTTAGAGATACAGCGCGGAAACAGGCCCTTCGGCCCACCGAGTCCGTGCCGCCCAGCGATCCCCACACATTAACACTATCCTACACACACTAGGGACAATTTTTACATTTTACCCAGTCAATTAACCTACATACCTGTACGTCTTTGGAGTGTGGGAGGAAACCGAAGATCTCGGAGAAAACCCACGCAGGTCACGGGGAGAACGTACAAACTCCGTACAGACAGCGCTCGTAGTCAGGATCGAACCTGAGTCTCCGGCGCTGCATTCGCTGTAAGGCAGCAACTCTACCGCTGCGCCACCGTGCCGCCCTGACTAACACCTACTTGCTTTGTACCGGAGAAGTGTGACCCCATTTCTTTGAATGGTGCTTTCAAATGAAAAGGCTGTTTTATTTTTTCCTTGTTTGTTTTAATTATTTAACTTTATTTGAACAGCTTTTAAATGTCCATGATTATAAGTGACATTTTAAACCGATTAAATACCTTTAGGCTATAAGGATGTTTTGGGGACATGGTTCAACTGCGATCGCCTGAGGCCCAGTTGTAGCTGGCAGCCAGGTCTGCTTTGCTGGATGACTCTTGGGTATGGAGGATTGACTTGGCTGCTCCATTACACGTCGATCAGGTTAGTGTGAACAGGGCATCACTGAGCTTAGCGAGTTCAAGAAAGCGGTCAGATCCAGATAGGGTTGCCAACTGTCCCGTATTAGCCGAGACATCGTGTATATTGGACTAAATTTGTTTGTCCCGTAGGGAACCGCCCTTGTCCCGTATTAGGCCAGGGGGCGCTGTAGGCCTGGACACTGCAGGCCCGGACACTAAAGGCCTGGGGGCCGCTGTGGGCCTGACAGTGTAGGCCCGAAGGCCCAGGCGCCGCCTAACGGAGCAGGAGCACGTGGTCACTGACTGGGTGAGGTCACGTGGGGCACGGGGCGGTGAGTCACCCTTTGTCCCTTATTTGGGAGTAAAAAAGTTGGCAACCCTAGATCCAGACAACGTCTGGCCCAATGTGTGAATCTGTGCTCTTTTAGACTTTAGTCTTTAGAGATACAGCATGGAATCAAGCCCTTCGGCCCATCCAGTCCGTGCCAACCAGCGATCACACTGGCACTGTCCTGCGCACTAGGGACAATTTACAGCTTTTACCAAAGGCAATTAACCCATGAACCTGTACGTCTTTGGAATGTGGGAGGAAATCGGAGCACCCGGAGAAACCCCACGTGATCACAGGGAGAACGTACAAACTCCATACAGACTGCACCCGTAGTCAGGATGGAACCCGGGAGTTTGGCGCTGTAAGGCAGCAATGGTACCGCTGCGCCAATGTGCCATCCAATATTGGCCCGAATACAACGATAAAGAAATGTTGATATTGTAAAAGTCTATATTGAACTGAACTATTTTTGCTCAACTGATGATAATTAATTCAAATGTCTCTTCTTTCCCAGATGTTTGAGGAGATTCAGCCTGTTACCGAATATCCTGTCGAACTGCTACAGGCGTACGGTGGAGAGCTGTACTGACTGGTTACATCGTGGATTGGTTCAGTACTTTGAATGCTCCAGAGTGAAGAAGGATGCAGAAGCTGATGGACATTGCCCGGTCCATCATGGGAACTGACCTTGCCACCATTGTAGAGATCTACAGGAGGCGCTGCATCAAGAAGGCAACTAATATATCATCGTATCTCGTAAAAAACAGTTATTATCCATATACTAAAACACTCGTTTGTTTGTTTGTTTGTTTGTTCCTGAACTACAGCCAATACGGTACACGATAGCGTGACAATTTTAGGTCCACCTTACTCACCGTTGTCCCTTTGGTGCTAATGGAATAAGTTTCATTGAAATCGGTGTTATATTTTTTAAGTTATTTGCATTTTAAAGTTTAAATCTATCTCCTAGGGAGGGAGGGGGGAGGGGGGAGGGAGGAAGGGAGGGGGAAAGGGAGGTAGGAGGGAGGATAAGGGGGGTTGAGGGGGATGGACTGGGGGGGAGTGGAAGGGAGGGAAAGGAAGGGGGGCAGGAGGGGGAGAAGGGGAGGGGAGGAGGGAGGGGGAGGGGAGGAGGGAGGTGGAGGAGTTAGGGAGGGGACGGGAGGAGGGAGAGGAGATGGGGGAGTGGGGGAGGAGTGAGGGAGGAGAGGGTGCTGCACCAATGCAAGAGAGGTTTAGGCCCACTTGGCCTAGTATGAACATAAAATCATGATCGGGTAGACCCATAGTCTCTTGCCCAGAGTTGGGGAATCGAGGACCAGAGGACATCGGGATATATGTGAAGGGAAAAAGATTTAATAGAAATCTGAGGGGTAACGTTTTCACACAGAAGGTGGTGGGTGTATGGGACAAGCTGCTAGAGGAGGTAGTTGAGGCAGGGACTATCCCATTGGTTAAGAAACAGTTAGACAGGTACCATGGATAGGAGGTACCTGTCCATAGATAGGCTAGCTCTCTATCTAGCATTCAAGAGAGCTAGATAGAGCTCTTAAGGATAGCAGAGTCAGGGGGTATGGGGAGAAGGCAGGAACGGGGTACTGAGAATGATCAGCCATGATCACATTGAATGGCGGTGCTGGCTCGAAGGGCCGAATGGCCTCCTCCTGCGCCTATTGCCTATTGTCTATTGTCTATTGTGTCTGTCTGCGACACAAATTGTCCGGATAGCACTCAAAACAAAGTTTTGTCTCCGTATTCTCAGCACACATGACAATAATAAGCCAATACCAATACCAAATAAACTGCTTGAACTGCTGAACTTTAAACAAGCCACTTTTAAAACTCTGTCGGGAATATTTAGCCTTAACATTTTCATGGTTAAAGAATTAATGTTTTAGATGCAGAGTGCAGGTTTTAAATCATTGGTTTTGATTCAGACTGGATCTCGAACAAATCTGTCATGCTCAGAGTGAAGCAGTGAAGCACAAATATCATTAGAATCTCTGCTGTGTGACAACTTACCCTCCTGTACATGATTATATAGATGCTTCACCATGGCAACGTCACCTTCTAAGAATAGTAAATTTTTGCCAAGAGATATCCCAAATTATTCTTATTCAGTATTTCCTTTTTTTTCTCTAATTGAGTGTAGTGTTAATTTAGATGGATAATATTGTTCTTATTTTGGTGAATTGAAAACTATAATACACATTGAAGGAACCTCAACAAATTAGATGTAATATCGACAGCCACTGTGGCCTTAAACATTTCAATCAAATAAAATCCCTGACCTCCCCTGTCATTACAATTTGTAAAGTGGAAAACCAAAGATTTACTTTATAAAGGGATTTTTTTTTTCAATGGTATTTATTCAAGAGCTCATCATTTCAACGTTAAAATAGTCGAACTGACTTCTTATTTGAATTTCTCCATCCTTCTGGATTAAGATTTTTTTTTCCTCTTCTTGCTAGTAGAGTTTCCATCTGTATAGCCAACATTTCCATGCAAGAAGGAACTGCAGATGCTGGTTTACACCGAAGATAGACACAAAATGCTGGAGTAACTCAGCGGGTCAGGCAGCATCTCTGGAGAAAAGGAATAGGTGATGTTTCGGGTCGAGACCCTTCTTCAGACTCAAGAGGACCCAAGAGGAATCTGAGGAAGGGTCTCGACCCGAAACGTCACCTATTCCTTTTCTCCAGAGATGCTGCCTGACCCGCTGAGTTACTCCAGTGTTTTGATCCAATGTTTCCCTTCAGTTCAGATGCTGACTGCAGGTCCTACAAATCTTCTTTTCACGTCAAAATGCCCTCACTGTTGAGCACAATTGTTGTTCCTCGAAAACTAAGGTGCGTTGGTGTCATGGAGTCATAAAGAGATACCACAATGAGACACATCCTTGGCTCACTGGATCTGCAGCAACCACCTATTTACATTAACCTGACATTAATCCTATTATATAATCCTTGTATTCTCATCATCTCCTCACAGTCCCTGCCACTCACCTTTGGAATGTGGGAGAAAACCAGAACACCAGGAGGAAGCCCATGTAGGTAAAAAAACATGCAAATCCGCACAAACACCACCAGGGGGCTACAATCTAAAGCGGTTCGCAAGCACTCTGAGGCAGTGGTTCTACTACCTGTGCCACCATAATTCATGGCGTGTGAGTTTTAAGGACGAGTCTGTGAGATAATTCCACAGTTAAGAAAAATCCATTTGTGTTAAACATTTCCAAGGCTTTTTAATATGGATGCCTATCCGTATGTGGAATTCTCAGTGAATTTCTTGTTTAATCTGTTTCACTGGTGTTCTGGATGGTATGTTAACGTCCTCTTCAGTCTTTCACTATACAGCTTCCATTGATTTCATAACTGATGAATACAAGGTGAATTAGTTAAAGGCTAATATTCATCCCACTATCAGTCCCAAAGTAGAAGCATCCACGTCGCGGGGCTGGAAGGAATGGGTGACGTTTCAGGTCGAGACCCTTCTTCAGGTTTGTAGGTTAATTGGATTGGTAAAAATTGTAAATTGTCCCTAGTGTGTAAGATAGTGTTAATGTGCGGGGATCGCCGGTCGGTGCGGACTCTATTTCTGGGCTAAACTGAACTCAACTAAACTAAACTTGCAAACTTGCATATCTTTCTGATCTTGAAGAAGACTGGAGCATACGGAGGAAACGCACAAGGTCACAGAGAGAATGTGAAAACTCCATATTGACATCACCCGAGGTTAGGATCGAACCTGGGTCTCTAGCGCTGTGAGGCAGGGGTTGTACCAGATGCCCCTCCGTGCCGTTCCTTTGTGAGTTGTGATGTGAGCCACCAACATTGCAGACTCCTCTACAGTGGGAAAAATAGCGTGACCATTTACCATGTCTATGCCTCCCCCCACCAATTTTATTTAGCGAGTAGCTAGGAATGTCCTGTAAGAATGCAACAACTTGAAACCGTGGGAAGTGATTCTGTGGCAGTGCTTTTGCCTTGTGGGACTGGAAGGGAACTCCTAATCCTCAAAGTAAAATAACAGCAAAATGGCTATTGGGCTTCTTCTGCTCTTCACATGCTGTGCTCACTTTTGCAGTCAGGTCTCAAAGATTGCATGGTGAATCAGACTCTTCATGTTGACTTTGAATGGCTAAACCTACCACCTATTCAACTGAGCAATTCATAACCAGCAACAATCACAACCCTTTTCAGCTCTGGTTGATTATGTACCTGTAGGGTGACTTTAACTGTTTGTCAACCTTGTTTTACCAGTTTAAGTTACAGGGTCATAGAGTTCTACAGCACAACAGCAGAGCCTTTGGCCTAACTTGTCTATGCTGACTAAGTTGGCATATTGGGGTAATGACATTTGCCTGGATTTTGGACCATAGCCCTCAAAATCCTTCCTTATACATAAACCAGTCCGAATCTCTTTTAAACAAAGGCATTGTATATGCTTCTTCTGGCAAGTGGACAACTTCTTTACATCGGCGAAACCAAGCGCAGGCTCGGCGATCGTTTCGCTCAACACCTTCGCTCAGTCCGCCTTGACCAACCTGATCTCCCGGTGGCTGAGCACTTCAACTCCCCCTCCCACTCCCAGTCTGACCTTCCTGTCATGGGCCTCCTCCAGTGCCATAGTGAGGCCCACCGGAAATTGGAGGAACAGCACCTCATATTTCGCTTGGGCAGCTTGCAGCCCAGCGGTATGAACATTGACTTCTCCAACTTTAGATAGTTCCTCTGTCCCTCTCTTTCCCTCCCCTTCCCAGTTCTCCCTCTATCTTCTTGTCTCCACCTATATCCTTCCTTTGTCCCACCCCCCTGACATCAGTCTGAAGAAGGGTCTCGACCCGAAACGTCACCCATTCCTTCTCTCCAAGATGCTGCCTGACCTGCTGAGTTACTCCAGCATTTTGTGATACCTTCTGAGTGAAAATATTTCCCTCTTTCATCTCTACCCTCTCACCTTAAGCCTATGCTCCCTTGTTTTAGAATCCTGTGAAAAAGAATGCTTGTATCCATATTCCACACCTCAATAAGGTCATCCTTCATACTCCAAAAGTCTCCAAAAGTCTCAGTCTATCCAACCTTTCTATATAAACTCAAGCTCAAAAGTCCAGTAATGTCCGGGTGAATCTCTTCTGCAACCTTCCTTTAGCTAGGTGACCAGAACAGCACACAGTACTCTGAATGTTTTTGGGTATGTAGGCTAAAAATAGTTCCTAGCTCTCAAAAATTGATAATTTGTGTATAAAATGGGAATCTTGTTGGTAGCTACAGGAACAATATTGTGCTCGAAGTGAACCCTGCAGTGATTCCCTCTATATACATCCACCAATAACCCCCTCTATCCATTCCTCATCACTCTTGCTATCTCAGCTTGTTTTAACAAGGAACCGCAGATGCTGGTTTACAACAAAAAAAAGACACAAAGTGCTGGAGTAACTCAACGGGTCAGGCAGCATCTCTGGAGAACATGGATAGGTGGCATTCCGGGTCAGGACCCTTCGTACTAAAGACAAGGATGGAGTTTGAATAAGGGTTGTGACCTGAAACGCCACCCATCCATGTTTTTCCGAGATGCCGCCTGGCCCGCTGGGTTACTCCTGCATGCTGTGTATTTTTTCTTAGCCCGTTCAATCTTGTGGTATTCTGGAATTGAACAGACACTAGGAACAGGAAGAATTTCCCGCGGGCCAAAACTTGTCATTTGCTTAGCACCTCCGGGGTTAGCCTAGGTGAGAACAGGAAATCGTGGGTCCAAAGTGGTTTCCCTGCCACCTCCTGTGCTCCTGGACAATTGTGTTGTGCCATTTCCACCAGCGTGCAGTGCCATTCTGTTCACTTGGCTGCGTCGCTGAGTGGTTCATTAAATTACCGCAAGATAAGTGTGGACAGTTTTGTCTCTGGATTCAAGTCCAATAGATCCTGGCCTGAATATTTTATTGGGAGATGGGGTTTCCATCCCATCTGTCCCCATGGAATGAGTGATGAACTAAGGCAGACTTCCTTCGCAGATGCTAAAGTAATTCTCAAGCTGAACAACCTGACCTATTAAACCAGAGCCCATTACACCATGGCTTCACTCTGAAAAGGTTAACCAATTAGAAAATAATAGTCTCTGGAAATGATTTTCAGTTGCTTGGATAAACTGCGATGTTTGTTTCCAAATCTACAGTGGTTTCAAGACGCTGAACCCAAGATACATTGAGAGCGATTAAAGTGACACATTGTCATTTTTAAGTAAGGGGGACTTGTGCTGATATAACATGCCCCTTTAAGGGAAGGAGGGCTTTGAAGTGGTCTATTTGAACTGACAAGTGATACCCTGCATCTTTGTTTATTGTTGAGCATGCTGATATGGTCCAAAAATTCTAGCTTACAAGCCGAGAACGTTATTAGCAAAGTGACAGCCCGGTGATATGATGTTACTTAGAAGAACAAGTACTTAGTTGACTAACATTAAAGATAAACTCCTAAAGCTTAAAATTGTCTTCTTTTATTTCAGATTTGTTTGTCTCCTGTGTGATTATCTGGAATGGAGGTATTGAATTTTCACATGATGCAGTTTCAAGTTCAAGCATCGAGAGTATTTTGTAGTCATATATCCTGAAATGGAACAATCAAATTCTTACTTGCAGCTGCACAAAATATATGTAAACATAGTACTCTGTAAAACCCTTAATAAACATTTAAAAAGTTCAGTGTATATGAAAAAACACAGACAAATAAATAGACAATGGAGCAAAAGTCAAACATAAGGTCCCCAAGTCTTATCTTATACACCTGAGCATCCTGTACTCCAAAGAATAAAGTACCTAGCCTGCTCAACGTCTCCCGATAACTCAGGCCCTCAAGTCCTAGCACATCCTTGTAAATCTTCTCTGCACCCTTTCCAGCTTAACAACATCTTTCCTATAAGCAGGGTGACCAAAACAGGTAGCATCCTTAATGCCAATGTGGCCTCTCCAATGCCTTGTACACTTCAGGTAGATCAATATGGTTAACTCTTAATTTCGCCAGGAAAGTTAAGTTATAGGGCATGGATTCTTACTTGATATTCCTTCTAGGTTGACAGTCTCATTCAGCTCGACACAACTCACTTCTACATTGAGCATACATAGTGGCGCAGCTGGTAGAGCTGCTACATCACAGTGCCAGAGACCCTGGTTTAATCCTCGCCTCGGGTGCTAGTTGTGTGGAGTTTGCATGTTCTCCCTGTGGCTGCATGGGTTTCTTCTGGATTTTCTGCTTTCCTCCCACATGTCAGAGGCATGTGGGTTAATTGGCCTCTCTAAATTGCCCCTAGTGTGCAAAGAATGGATGAGAAAGTGGGATAATACAGAACTAGTGTGAACGAGTGGTCAGAGTGGACTCATTGGGCTGAAGGGCCTGTTTCTGTGCTGTACCTCTAACCTAAACTAAACTAAGATTCCATAATTATGGATGGACAAAAATAATTGCCCAACATTAATGCCATATATGTAACATTATATCCCTGTAGTCTTTCCTAGTTTGGAACTTACTTTGCACTTAATGTGCTTTGCAGCTTTTGGTTTTTTTTAATGCATGTTAAGTAGTTACGATGAACTAGGGGTGAGATTTCAACCCAATAGCCTATATATTCCCTACCTGTGATATAACACGAATGATTAGTATTTATGTAGCACCTTTATTTTTCGATAATACCTGTATATCTTCAAGCAAGGCTCCTTTGAAAACGGAAATCACTCCTGCATTAAATTAATTTGCACAGTTCTAATCCAGTTTCTCAACCACAAAACCAGCCCTAATTCAATAGTCTTTCATTGAGGGCAGTTGCAATCGAAAAGGAACAGCATACTTGTTGCAATGTTTTTTTTATTGGTGCATTTTATTGACTTTGGTCTTGCAAGTATTCTGCTCCACATATTATAACTGAGGGAACAGTATGTCTATTGTTGACTGATGTCTTCACCATATTTCATCATATTTCTCAAATAATTTAAATTCAAGGGAGTCACGGTGGGCGCAGCGGTAGAGTTGCTGCCTTACAGCGCCAGAGATCCGGGTTCGATCCTGACTGCAGATGCTGTCTGTACGGAGTTTATACATTCTCTCCGTGACCGGGTAGGTTTTTTCCGGGTGCTCCGGTTTCCTCCCACACTCCAAGTCAAGTCAAGTCAAGTCAAGTAAAGTCAAGTCAAGTTTATTTGTCACATGCACATACACGATGTGCAGTGAAATGAAAGTGGCAATGCCTGCGGATTGTGCAAAAAAAAGAATTACAGTTACAGCATATAAATAAAGGTTAATACAGAGAAGACAAAATTTAGTCCCTGGAGTTATAAAAGTTAACAGTCCTGATGACCTGTGGGAAGAAACTCCGTCTCATCCTCTCCATTTTCACAGCGTGACAGCGGAGGCGTTTGCCTGACCGTAGCATCTGGAACAGTCCGTTACTGGGGTGGCAGGGGTCCCTCATAATCTTGCTTGCTCTTGGTCTACACCTCCTGATGTATAGGTCCTGCAGGGGGGCGAGTGTAGTTCCCATGGTGCGTTCTGCCAAACGCACTACTCGCTGCAGGGCCTTCCTGTCCTGGGCAGAGCTGTTCCCAAACCAGACTGTAATGTTGCCAGACAGGATGCTCTCTACAGCCCCAGAGTAGAAGCAATGAAGGATCCTCAGAGACACTCTGAATTTCCTCAGCTGTCTAAGGTGGTAAAGGCGCTGCTTTGCCTTACCCACCAGTGCAGCAATGTGCGTTGCCCATGTCAGATCCTCTTTGATGTGGACTCCCAAGTATTTAAAACTGCTCACCCTATCCACAGTAGACCCATTTATCTCCAGTGGCGTGTACGTCCTTGGATGTTGAGCCCTTCTAAAGTCCACAATCAGCTCCTTCGTTTTTTTGACATTCGAGAGGAGGCTGTTGTCCTGACACCAGAGTGCCAGATCAGCCACCTCCTCCCGGTATGCCTTCTCATCATTGTCGGAGATCCAGCCCACCACCACAGTGTCATCAGCAAACTTGATGATGAAGTTTGAGCTGAACTTGGCCACACAGTCATGTGTGTACAGGGAGTACAGTAGGGTGCTAAGGACGCAACCCTGAGGTTATCCTATGTTCAGGGTGAGGGGGTTGGAGGTGTGTTCTCCCATCCTGACCACTTGGGGCCTGGCGGTGAGAAAGTCCAGGACCCAGGCACACAGAGGGGTGTTAAGCCCCAATTCCAGCAGCTTCTCAGCCAGACTGCTGGGGACTATTGTGTATCCAAAAAGACGTGCAGGACTTGATGAGCCAAAGGGCAGTTTCCGTGCTGTATCTCTAAAGCAAACTAACCTAATAAAATTACCTACGTCGGAAGGAGTGCCAGCCTGAGAAAAAGAGTAAACAACACCTCAAACACAACACTGAGCTCATTATTTACTCAACACTTGTAAACCCTTCCCTTCTGGGTGCATTGGAGACAGAGCAACTCAGTCAGCTTGTCAATCTATTGAGGTACCACTGTAAATGCGATCTTAGAAAAATACTCGCCATCTTCTGGTGGGATAGATGAGCTGATGAGAACATTATTTCCAAGGTGAACATCTCTGGAAACAGAGGTTAAGTGCAAACATCCCGAAGCCGAAGGAGGAATAAAATCAATTCAACCATCCACCCCAGCAAACTCTGTGCACTCAGCTCAGAAACATCTGATGTACCCTTTGTGGTACTCATTCATCAACTAAGAAAGCATAAAGGTGGGAACAAATCATCTACAACCTCAAGACTGCCACTCATTCTGAAGATTGTGGGCGGCACGGTGGCGCAGCGGTAGAGTTGCTACATTACAGTCCCTGAGACCGGGTTTGATCGTGAACACGGGTGATGTCTGCAAGGAGTTTGTACGTTCTCCCCTGTGACCTGCGTGGGTTTTCACCGGGAGCTCTGGTTTCTTCCCACACTCCAAAGACGCACTTGGCTTAGTAAAGTCGTAAACTGTCCCTTTTGTGTGCAGGATAGTGTTAGTGTGCAGGGATCGCTGGTCGGCGTGGACTCAGTGGGCCGAAGGGCCTCTTTAAACTAAACTAAAACTAAAATACCCTAATATATTCCTTCCATCTAAAGCCTTCCACTTTGATGCCAGCAAATCACTTGTTTAACCAGAACGTGTTCCAAATTGAGATTCTATCTGAAAGACCAATTTGATGTAATGGCCACCTTGATTTATAATGAAAGACAGAGACATCCTGGCCCATATCAGATACATTTAAATTAATGGGCATTTGATTATACACAGTGCAGGGAAACATAATCTTTCTTATCATTAGTGATATTTCTCACTGACAGTATGAATTGCAATATTAACTGCAAGTTATTTTCCTTGTTGCATTTAGCCAAAGAATTCAGCCAGCTTTCTCGTTTTGTTTAGTTTAGTTTGGTTTAGTTTAGAGATACAGCGCAGGAACAGGCCCTTCGGCCCACTGAGTCCGCACCAACCAGCAGTCCCCGCACATTAACACTATCCTACACACACTAGGGACAATTTTACAATTATATATTCATACCAAGCCAATTAACCTACAAACCTGTACGTCTTTGGAGTGTAGGAAGAAACTGGAGACCTTGAACAAAACCCATGCATGTCACGGGGATAACGTACAAACTCCGTACAGACAAGCATCCGTAGTCAGGATCGAACCTGGGACTCTGGGGCTGTGAGGCAACAGTTCTACCGCCACGCCACCGTGCAACCCTGTGTTGTTGCTGTTGTGTTTTGTACAATTCTTGCAACCTTTGTCAAGTCTCCCAAGATAGTTATGCGCATCTTGAATCATTTTCAAATAGGCTCAGGTTAAAATTTCAGAGACGGACACAAAATGCTGGAGTAACTCAACGGGTCAGACAGCATCTTTGGAGAAAAAGGATAGGTGATGTTTCGGGTCGGAACCCTTCTTCAGACTTGAACTAACAAAGGTTTGCGGTACCAATGTTGGGCTGAAAATGTGAATTCGGTGGGTTAGAAGCATAAACCAGGGTGCATTGGGTTCCTTCAAATTAAACCAAGAAAGCCACTACCTCAAAATCTGTATGTTTGGTCAGAAGGAATCCATTTCAGAACACATTCTGAGCATCAAGTTACAAGTTACAAGTTACAAGTTACAAGCAGGAAGGAGATGAGGAGAAATTTCTTTAGTCAGAGGGTGGTGAATCTGTGGAACTCATTACCACAGATGGCTGCGGAGGCCAGGTCAATGGATATTTTTAAGGCAGAGATTGATAGATTCTCGATTAGCACGGGTGTCAGGGCTTATGGGGTGAAGGCAGGAGAATGGATGTGGAGAGGGGAAAGATAGATCAGCCATGATTGAATGGTGGAGTAGACTGATGGGCTGAATTCTGCTCCCATCACTAATGAACTGAACTTACGAAGAAAGTGGTTTTTGGACTTCAATTGGGAAGAATAAGTTGGGGATTCTTTCGAATGACTTCCGAGGAAAAAGTCGCTGGATAGCTGAAAATCTAAAACCTGCGGAAAGGAAGTTTAACGATCTGAGCTCCACGGGAAACCAGGTTGTACATTGTATCACAGCAATGGTTGTTGTACGTTTGTGGCTAAGTAACAGCCCTGCATTTGGACAACACACTCAAGGGTGAACCACGAGGAATCGAGTTTAAAGAGAGCTCCTTACAATTGGTTCCTAACCTCCCAGTGTTCCTTACAATAAGCCTAACTCTCCACATATCCTATCCCCTCCCATCCTTGCAGACTCGCTTTATCTTTGCAAGTTACATTCATTTTCATCACCCTGGGTTGGCCATGTCTTTGTGATTCCGATGACAAGATAATCACCAGTTGCAAACAATGCCTCAAGTTCAACCACTTTATTCCAAATGCTCCTGACAATTCTTCAGCTACACATCTAATTTTAGTCTCTGTCCCCTTAACCTTCCTGCTTAATTGCCTAGCCTTGATAATCGTGGTAATGTGATACTCCTTAGGTTGCTGTATTTATGGCCCAGTCCCGATCACTTCCATTATCCTGTCTGCTCTTCTATCTGGCCCTGACCCCACAAATCCATCTCACCACCCACCCCCCCCCACCCCCCCCCCCACCTCCCTCCGCCCTTCCCCATCCCCCCCCCCCAACCATCTAACGTGAAGTGTTTCGAGTATCTGTTTCCATGGATACGGTGACAATACGGTTACATTAGTGGCCTAGAATCATGAGGCCCTGTCTATAGTGGTCACATTCCAGAGAAGTGAGCTTAAATTCTCAGGCAGCAGAGGGGAATTTTAAATTTGAGTAATTCATTAAATCGGGACTTGAGAGGAAGAAAGCTGGTCTTCATAGACAATAGACAGTAGACAATAGGTGCAGGAGGAGGCCATTCGGCCCCTCGAGCCAGCACCGCCATTCAATGTGATCATGGCTGATCATTCTCAATCAGTACCCCGTTCCTGCCTTCTCCCCATACCCCCTGACTCCGTGATGGCAGCCATGGCAGAACCGAACCATTGTACAAAGCTGCGGGTCAGGCTGCATCTCTGGAGAAAAGGGATGGGTGGCCTTTCGGGTCGAGACCCTTCTTCGGACTGAGAGTCGGGGGGAGAGGGAAACTGGAGATACGAAAAGTCACAAGGAACGTACGAATAAAAGGGTATAAAAGGACAAATCGAAGATCAAAAATGGATCCGTTCCCATGGCCGACTTCCGAGGCCGAAATGACGGGCTGATAACTCAGTCCCTCGGCGGCCTGGGCTGACCGTTGAACTCCTCGCGGGGTGATCGTGACTTCTGCAAAACGGATAATCCAGAAAGGCTCCCGGACCCGAGGTTTATGAGAAATCGGTGATGGGCCTGCATCATGAAATCTTATTCTAAATCATGACGTACCTTTTGGTAGCCTATCCATGGTCATCGACACAATGAAGCCATGGAGTAGATCAACAAGCTTCATTGGCGCACACGAGAAGATGGCCAAGGCTGAACGAGGAAGGATTCAGTCAACAGCGGAGGCAGGTTTTTACACAATGTACCGAATATCTTCCCACAAACAAAATTGACCCACTTGTTTGGAAAAAAAGACGAAATTTAAAAAAACTGATTCTGAAGACAAATAAAAAGGGGATAAAACTCAAAGAAAAATCTCAATGAGTAAAAAAACAACAAAAAATAAATCCCTAATGAATATAAAAATGAAAAAAACAGATTTATAGATACAGAAATAATTAGTTTTATGTTATAATACATTAATTTATATTAATGTATCAATATTGATTAACCTTAGAATTATAAGAAAATAACTGCAGATGCTGGTACAAATCAAAGGTATTTATTCACAAAATGCTGGAGTAACTCAACAGGTCAGGCAGCATCTCAGGAGAGAAGGAATGGGTGACGTTTCGGGTCGAGACCCTTCTTCAGTAACTCAGCAGGTCAGGCAGCATCTCAGGAGAGAAGGAATGGGTGACGTTTCGGGCCGAGACCCTTCTTCAGAAGGGTCTCGGCCCGAAACGTCACCCATTCCTTCTCTCCTGAGATGCTGCCTGACCTGCTGAGTTACTCCAGCATTTTGTGAATAAATACCTTCGACATGTTAGAATTGATGTGCAATATATCAATATCAAACGGTGCTTGCTGAATCATTGTAACAAGAATTTCAAAGCATTCTTGTTTTTCTGTAACAACTTCGTATATATTTAGACACAAAATGCTGGAGCGACTCAATGGGACAGGCAGAATCTCTGGATAGAACGAATGGGTCGACCCAGAACGTCACCCATCCCTCCTATCCAGAGATGCTGCCCTTCCCGCTGAGTTACTCCAGCATTTTGTGTGAACCAGCATTTGCATGCAGTTCCTTCTTACACAAACTTCCTTGTATTTTATGTCCGTGGAGTGCGTGGAGGTAGGGGGAGTTGAAGGATGTTCAGGGTGCTGCAAGTTTATGGCAAGAGTAGGTGATGAGCTAACAACCTTCCACACAAGTGCTCGAGGGTTCCTAACACGTTTCTGGGTGTGTGTGAGTGTGCAACACTAGCTCTGTTGACCCATTGCTGAAAAGGAGAAGAAGACGATTTGCTATGGAGGGCGTGCAGCGTAGGTTCACTAGGTTGATTCCCGGAATGGCGGGACTGTCGTATGTTGAAAGGCTGGAGCAATTAGGCTTGTATACACTGGAATTTAGAAGGATGAGGGGGGATCTTATTGAAACATATAAGATAATTAGGGGATTGGACACATTAGAGGCAGGAAACATGTTCCCAATGTTGGGGGAGTCCAGAACAAGGGGCCACAGTTTAAGAATAAGGGGTAGGCCATTTAGAACGGAGATGAGGAAGAACTTTTTCAGTCAGAGAGTGGTGAAGGTGTGGAATTCTCTGCCTCAGAAGGCAGTGGAGGCCAGTTCGTTGGATGCTTTCAAGAGAGAGCTGGATAGAGCTCTTAAGGATAGCGGAGTGAGGGGGTATGGGGAGAAGGCAGGAACGGAGTACTGATTGAGAGTGATCAGCCATGATCGCATTGAATGGCGGTGCTGGCTCGAAGGGCTGAATGGCCTACTCCTGCACCTATTGTCTATTGTCTATTGTCTATTGTCTATTGTCTATTGTGACGATGACCCCCCGGGAGGCTGCTGTTTCACCAGCAAAGGAGTTCCCGGCAAGTTATCTGTAAACCTTTTGCAAATGCTATTGACAGAATAAGTAGGATGAAGGGCACTGAATACTCAGTGGGGAATCTGCACTGACAAGCAAGTCTAAGTGTGTCCAGGTCAACACAATGCTCCACGGCAGATTTCAGCATAAAAGGGGTTGTCTCAAGGAGACTTGGTGAGGATCAATAAAGAAAGGAATGAAGACTCATGACCTGATGTGGGTCAGCTTCATTAAAGGTTAAGATTCGAAGGAATGTGACTCCACTTATCCAAAGGTAAACTTTGAGTGTCAGGGACATTGTTTTGCCATTAAGGCTTATCAGAAACATATTTACACCGTGGAATGTGGAAACTTAAACATTTCTGGGAAAGAGAGGCAAAAAGAGTTTGGATCTGCGTCCCTTGGAGTTTAGAAGAGTGAAGGTGACCTTCTTCAAACATATCAGTTCCCAAGGGGCACAGAGAGCTGGGGTAACTCAGCAAGTCATCCCTGACTCTCAGTTTGCAGAAGGGTCTTGAGGACTTTTAAAGGGGGAGGCCATTTAAAACTGAGGTGAGAAGAATTTTTTCACCCAGAGAATTGTGAATTTGTGGAATCCTCTGCCACAGAGGGCAGTGGAGGCCAATTCACTGGATGAATTTAAGAGAGAGTTAGATAGAGCTCTTGGGGCTAGTGGAATCGAGGGATAAGGGGAGAAGGCAGGCACGGGTTACTGATTGTGGATGATCAGTCATGGTCACGATGAATGGCGGTGCTGGCTCGAAGGGCCAAATGGCCTCCTCCTGCACCTATTGATCATGTTTCTATGTTTTGTATGAAACACCACCTATTCCTTTTCTCCAGAGATGCTGTTTGACCAGCTGAGTTACTCCTGATTTTTTAAATATCAATCTTTGGTTTAAACCAGCATCTGCAGTTCCATCCTACACACACAAGTCATCACTCCAGCACTTTGGGTCTTTTCTTTAAATCTAGCATTTGCAGTTCCTTGCATCCACAAGTTCCTAAGGGGTCTTGACACATTCGACATTGAGATGGTTTCACTACTGCAAAAGTTTAAAAGCAGGGGACATAATTATAAGGTTAAGGATTCACAAAATACTGGAGTAACAGCAGGTCAGGCAGCATCTAGGAGAGAGGGAATGGGTGATGTTTCGGATCGAGACCCTTCTTCAGACTGATGTCAGGGGGGGCGGGACAAAGAAAGGATATAGGTGGAGAAAGGAAGACAGTGGGAGAACTGGGAAGGGGGGGGGAAGAGAGGGACAGAGGAACTATCTAAAGTTAGAGAAGTCAATGTTCATACCGCTGGGCTGTAAGCTCCCCAAGCGAAATATGAGGTGCTGTTCCTCCAATTTCCGGTGGGCCTCACTATGGCACTGGAGGAGGCCCATGACAGAAAGGTCAGACTGGGAGTGTGAGGGGGAGTTGAAGTGCTCAACCACCGGGAGATCAGGTTGGTTAAGGTGGACTGAGCGATGGGGGTTGAGCGAAACGATCACCGAGCCTGCGTTTGGTCTCGCTGATGTAGAGAAGTTGACATCTGGAGCAGCGTATGCATTAGATGAGATTGGAGGAGGTGCAGGTGAACCTCTGTCTCACCTGGAAAGACTGTTTGGGTCCTTGGATGGAGTTGAGGGGGGAGGTAAAGAGACAGGTGTTGCACCTCCTGCGGTTGCAGAGGAAAGTACCTGGGGAGGGGGTGGTTTAGGTAGGTAATGGTCATTTAAAACAGAGTGGTGTAGAAATGTCTTCCCTCACAAGGTGTTAAATCTCTGGAATTCTCTGCCACTGAGGGCTGTGGAGGACAGATCATTTGAAATATTTAATGTGGAGAAGAGATAAATTTTTGAAAGATCGAGGAATCGAACGTCATGGGAAAACAGGGAACTGGCACAGAAGAGGAATTGAGGCCAGCGTCGATCCATTGTAATCGTATTAAAGTGCTGGAAGCATTCAATAGTTCAAGGAATATCGAGAAACAATTAGCATTTCAGGACAACGATCCTGCATCAGAAACATTTCAATGTCCACAGAAGCTGTCTGATTTACCGTGTGTTTTCAGCTATTGCAGATGTCATGTTATCTTCACGTTTGATCTCCAATGTTTTTCTCTCCAGTCTTCACTTATCGATATTTATATATAATAACTATTAATTAATCAAAACTTGTTACAATATTGAGTGAGGCTTCTGAGTGATCTCTGAACCTTCTCTGTGGCCAGAGTAGTTTAGTTTAGTTTAGAGATACAGCATAGTTTAGTTCAGTTTAGTTTATTGTCACGTGTACCGAGGTACAGTGAAAAGCTTTTGTTGCGTGCTATCCAGTCAGCGGAAAGACAGTACATGATTTCAATCGAGCCTTTTACAGTGTGCAGATACATGATAAGGGCATAATGTTGAATGCAAGGTAAAGCCAGCCAAGTCCGATCAAGTCCGATAGTCCGAGGGTCCCAGTTCTTTCAGCTCATCGACTCCATATCTACCATCAATCACCCGTTCGCATCAGTGCTATGTTACCCCAATTCCGCCTCCACTCTCTACACACTTAGACAATAGACAATAGGTGCAGGAGGAGGCCATGCGGCCCTTCGAGCCAGCACCACCATTCAATGTGATCATGGCTGATCATTCTCAATCAGTACCCCGTTCCTGCCTTCTCCCCATACCCCCTGACTCCGCTATCCTTAAGAGCTCTATCTAGCTCTCTCTTGAATGCATTCAGAGAATTGGCCTCAACAGCCTTCTGAGGCAAAGAATTCCACAGATTCACAACTCTCTGACTGAAAAAGTTTTTCCTCATCTCAGTTCTAAATGGCCTACCCCTTATTCTTAAACTGTGGCCCCTTGTTCTGGACTCCCCAAACATTGGGAACATGTTTCCTACCTCTAACGTGTCCAACCCCTTAATAATCTTATACGTTTCGATAAGACCGCCTCTCATCCTTCTAAATTACAGTGTATACAAGCCTAGTCGCTCCAGCCTTTCAACATATGATTGTCCCGCCATTCCGGGAATTAACCTAGCAAACCTACGCTGCACTTAAGGGCAATTTACAGAGGGCCAATGAACCGTCAATCCTTTCAGATTTGGGAGGAAAGTGGAGCACCTGGAGGAAACCCACGTGGTCACAGGGAGAACGTGCAAACTCTACACAGATAGCACCCAAGGTCAGGATCGAACCTGGGACTCTGACGCTGTGAGGCAGCGGGTCGACCATTTGAGTCACATTGTGCTGCCCTGGACTACTATTGCTAGAAGTCTGTGTGCCGACATACTTTCATCTGCGTGAACTCTTTCTATATCAGCAACGTACGGCAATATCAGCAGAGTTCCTGACTTATTTTGAAACACATTTGCAAATGTTAGCGAAGATGTGTGGCAGTTATGGCTGACCCATGCTGTTTTTTTGTTTTTTCACCATGCATTTGGCTTATATTAGCTGAATTGCCTTGAACGAGTAAAAAAAAAAGCTAATGTAGGCCACCACATTAATAATTGTTTTAATGGAAGGGGTCAGATGGAGCCTGTTTAATGATATAATTTATACATTGATGTTTGCCTTGTGTGCATGAAGCCGACACCAGCCATCAGATCTGAAGTCAAATTGCCCATGAGTAATAGTGTGTTACAGTAACAAATTACCACAGTCATTTTAAAATCATTTTATCTTGATGGAATTTCAAATCAGTAAATTGTGCACATATAAAGGTTGCTGTCTGTACTCTTTGCTCTCCATACTATTTATTCTGTCAATACTGTTCGCTCTGTCAGTACTACATTCTCCCAGTATTATTTCCAATAGTGGTAGTGGTTGAGAAGGAACTGCAGACCAAGGGAGGAGAGGGGCACTTTGCTGGCAAGAGACAGAGGGTGAAAGTGGAGAAGTGGAAGGATATCATCAGTCGGGGCATTGAGTGTAAAAGTTGGATGCTCCAAGCTTTCCTAGCATATTTAGTTTAGTTTAGTTTGGATTTACAACATGGAAACAGGCCCTTCAGCACATGGAGTCCATGCTGACCATCGATCAGTCGTTCATACTAGTTTAGTTCAGTTTAGTTTAGAGATACAGCGCGGAAAAAGGCCCTTCAGCCCAACGGGTCCGCGCCGACCAGCGATCCCCGCACATTAACACTATCCTACACCCGCAAGGGACAATTTTTTACATTTACCAAACCAATTAACCTACAAACCTGTACGTCTTTGGAGTGTGGGAGCAAACCGAAGATCTCGGAGAAAACCCACGCAGGTTACGGGGAGAACGTACAAACTCCGTACAGGCAGCACCCATAGTCGGGATCGAACTGGGGTCTCCGGCGCTGCATTCGCTGTAAGGCAGCAACTCTGCCGCTGCGCCACTGTGACCATGATGTTGCAGCTGTATAAAACTTTGAGTAGGAAGCAACTGCAGATGCTGGCTCACATCGAAGATAGACACCAAATGCTGGAGTAACCCAGCGGGACAGTCGGGTGGTCTCGACCTGAAACGTCACCCATTCCTTCTCTCCAGAGATGCTGCCTGTCCCGCTCAGTTACTCCAGCATTTCGTGTCTCTGTTCTCTTTAAAACTTTGGTTGCATTTTGAGTGTTGTGCACAGTCCTGGTCGCTGAACTATAGGAAGGATGTGGAAGTTTTGGGGGTGTAGAAGAGTTTTACCTGGATATTGCCTGGACTGTAGTGTGTCAATTGTGAAGAGGAGACTCAGGTTCGATCCTGACTACGGGTGCTGCACTGTAAGGAGTTTGTACGTTCTCCCCGTGACCTGCGTGGGTTTTCTCCGAGATCTTCGGTTTCCTCCCACACTCCAAAGACGTACAGGTATGTAGGTTAATTGGCTGGGTAAATGTAAAAAAAAATTAAAAAAATTTGTCCCTAGTGGGTGTAGGATAGTGTTAATGTATGGGGATCACTGGGCGGCACGGACTTGGTGGGCCGAAAAGGCCTGTTTCCGGCTGTATATATATGATATGATATGATCGAACAGATTCTTCCCAACAATCATCAGGCTAATGAACATTGCAAGTGCCAATAAAAACTTTGAACTATGAATGGGGCGGCACAGTGGCGCAGCAGTGGAGTTGCAGCCTGGGTGCTGTTTGTGCGGAGTTCGTAGGATCTTCCTGGGACTGCGTGGGTTTCCTCCAAGTGCTCCGGTTTCCTCCCACATTCCAAAGACGTGGATGAGAAAGTGGGATATCAGAACTAGTGTGAATGGGTGATTGTAGCAACAAGGAATTGTAGATACTGGTTCACAAAGGAGGACAGACACACAGTGCTGGAGAAACCCACCCTCTCTGGAGAACGTGGACATATGACATTTTAGACAATAGACAATAGGTGCAGTGGTAGGCCATTCGGCCCTTCGAGCCAGCACCACCATTCAATGTGATCATGGCTGATCGTCTCAATCAGTACCCCATTCCTGCCTTCTCCCCATACCCACTGACTCCACTATCCTTATGAGCTCTATCTAGCTCTCTCTTGAATGCATTCAGAAAATTGGCCTCCACTGCCTTCTGAGGCAGAGAATTCCACAGATTCACAACTCTCTGACTGAAAAAGGTTTTCCTCATCTCAGTTCTAAATGGCCTACCCCTTATTCTTAAACTGTGGCCCCTGGTTCTGGACTCCCCCAACATTGGGAACATGTTTCCTGCCTCTAACGTGTCCAACCCCTTAATAATCTTATTCGTTTCGATAAGATCTCCTCTCATCCTTCTAAATTCCAGCATATACAAGCCCAGTCGCTCCAGTCTTTCAACATATGACAGTCCCGCCATTCCGCGAATTAACCTCGTAAACCTTCACTGCACGCCCTCAATAGCAAGAAGTCAGATTGTCTCTGAAGATAGGTCCCGACTAGAAACTTTACCAATCCATGTTTTCCCGGGATGCAGCCTGACCAGCTGAGTTACTCCAGGACTTTATGTCCTCCCGTAAATGGGTGATCGATGGTTAGCATGGATTCGGTGGGCTGAAGAGCCTCTTTCCATGTTGTATCTCTTACCTAAATATTAAGGACTGGCAATCCAGTCTCTTAATGTCATTCCTGTTCTAAACCTATTGAACTGCTTTCTGCCTTTTACACTTGACACCTCTGTGGCTGAGGTACCGTAACACAGGAAAGGTCAACAGGCGACAAAGGAGGTCATCGTTTGATCATATTCTGGTCTTGCACCTTCCAGAATCTTGAACTGGTGTCAATCTCTGCTCTTCAAATCCTACTTTGAAGAGCAGGGTAGAGTTGTTGCCTTACCGCGCGAGAAACCCGGGTTCGATCCTGACTAAGGGCGTCTGTCTGTATGGAGTTTGTACGCTCTCCCCATGACATGCGTGGGTTTTCTCCGGGGTCTCAGGTTTCCTCCCATACTTCCAAGACAGACAGGTTTGTAGGTTAATTGGCTTGGTAAAATTGTAAATTGTCCTTAGTGTGTGCAGGATAACGTCTGTGTGCGGGAATCGCTGCCTGGTGCGGACTCGGTGGAACGAAGAGTCTGTTTCCGCGCTTTATCTCTAAATTAATAATGAAACCACTTCAACTTCTTCATGCTCTGCCCATACTAGCCGGCGATGTCTCCCCTCATCCTGCAAAACCTTGGGTTTCACAGTTTTATTCTCTAGAATTACTTCAGTAAATCAATCAGCCATTCTACCTCACTTCACCCTTCAGCTTATCATGTTATCGCTGCTAAATATAAATCCATGCTGTTTTGGATTGAAGGGTGGATGTGGGGGCGGGGGTGTAAAATAAGCAAAGAATTAACTTCTGAACTAATTTAAAGGCTGAACAGTAAGCAGAAAAGGCATAAAGTGAAAGGCATCAGTCTGAAGAAGGGTCTCGACCCGAAACGTCGCCCATTCCTTCTCTCCTGAGATGCTGCCTGACCTGCTGAGTTACTCCAGTATTTTGTGAATAAATACCTTCGATTTGTACCAGCATCTGCAGTTATTTTCTTACACTTCTTAGGCATAAAGTGAAGGGATCCTGACCAAAACGTCGCCCATCCATTACGTCCGCAGTTGCTGCCTGACCTATTGAGCTGCTCCAGCAATTTGTGTTTTACTCAAGCTTCCAGTATCTGCATTTCCTCATGTGTTCCAACCTAAAAACTGACTTGGCTGCTGTTGCTGCCTCTTTAAGTCATAGAGCTATACAGCGCCGGAAACAGATCCTTCAGCCCACCTTGTCCATGCCGGCCTAGATTATATATTGAGTTAGTCCCATTTTCCCACATTTAGCCCTGTAAACCCTACCTAATAATCTTATCGAAACGTTTAAGATTATTAAGGGGTTGGACACGTTAGAGGCAGGAAACATGTTCCCAATGTTGGGGGAGTCCAGAACCAGGGGCCACAGTTTAAGAATAAAGGGTAGGCCATTTAGAACAGAGATGAGGAAAAACTTTTTCAGTCAGAGAGTTGTGAATCTGTGGAATTCTCTGCTTCAGAAGGCAGTGGAGGCCAATTCTCTGAATGCATTCAAGAGAGAGCTAGATAGAGCGCTTAAGGATAGCGGAGTCAGGGGGTATGGGGAGAAGGCAGGAACGGGGTACTGATTGAGAATCAGTCATGATCACATTGAATGGCAGTGCTGGCTCGAAGGGCCGAATGTCCTGCTCCTGCACCTATTGTCTATTGTCTATTGTCTATTGTCTATTGTCTATTGTCTATTCATAGTTAGAAACAAGGAACTGCAGATGCTGGTTTACACAAAACTTCACCTATCCATGTTCTCCAGAGATGCTGCCTGACCCGTTGAATTACTCCAGCACATTGTGTCCTTCCTATTCAAATATCTGTCCAAGAGTCTTTTAGTTTAGTTTAGTTTAGAGATACAGTGTGGAAACAGGCCCATCGGCTTATCGAGTCTGCACACTCCAGCGATCCACGCACATTAACATTATCCTACACACACGAGGGATTGTATGCACATCTATAGACTCACCTGCAGCTCATTCAGATATGGAATACCCTTGGAGTGGAAAAGTTGTCGCTAAGGTCCCTTTCAAATCTCCCTCTCTCATTTTAAGCATCTGCCCCCTAGATTTAGAGTCCACTAAGGGATTGGGACATTTTTCTTTGGAGGGTAAGAGTCTGGGGTGTCCTTATTGAGGTGCACACATCATGAGAGGCATGGATAAAGGAAACACTCACAGTAATTTTCCCAGCTTAGTGGACTCTAAATCTAGAGGGCATATGCTTAAAATGAGAGAGGGAGATTTGAACGGGACCTTAGCGATCACTTTTTCACTCCCAGGGTATTCCATATCTGAATGAGCTGCAGATGTAGCTATAGAAGTGCATACAATTACAAGTTGTAATTGGGCGGTCACGGTGGCGCAGCGGTAGAGTTGCTGCCTTACAGTGCTTGCAGCTCCGGAGACCCAGGTTCGATCCCGACTACGGGTGCTGTCTGTACGGAGTTTGTACGTTCTCCCTGTGACCTGCGTGGGTTTTCTCCGAGATCTTCGGTTTCCTCCCACACTCCAAAGAAGTGCAGGTTTGTAGGGAAATTGACTTGGTATAAGTGTAAATTGTCCCTAGTGTGTGGGGGGATAGTGTTAGCGTGCGGGGACCGCAGGCTGGCACGGACGTTTCCGCGCTGTATTTCTAAACTGGACATTTGCATTTCAGCAAAAACGTGTCCCTGGTTCAGTGGGAACCAGGGACACGTGTTCTGCTCTGCTTAGACCTCCAGAAATACCTTTGAACGAGCTGCAGAAGCACTACATTGCGGCAATTCATCAATTTGCATGTTCTCCCCGATGCATTGGCATTGCAAGTATTGCGAGAATATAAATACTCATTGAAAATTGGCAAGTTGAGTTGGTGACTAAGGCCGGAAGCATTGCATTCACTTGGAGTACGGCTGCTTGCTAGCATACTGTTAAAATTGATTTCTACTAATTATATATAGAGTGCCACCGAGTCATGGAGCTTGAAATTTAAAACTGCTGCATGACAAACCATTAAAATATAAAATACTTGTGGCTGCGTCTGTCCATGACTTTAATCGCTTCTAAAATGGTTCTCTTAAAATGGAGGGGATAAGATTCTGCTACTTTGCAATAAAGGTGTAAACACTCTCAGGAAAGATTTGCATTTATATAACAATTTTAGAAAAGCCCAAAGCACTTTACAACCAATGAAATACTTCTTGAACTGTGGTTACAGTTGTAATGTTGGAAATAAAACAGTCAATTTGAACACAGCTGGCTTCCACAAACAGTGGTGTGATAAAGACCAAATAATTTGTTTTCAGTACAGTGACTGAGGGCTATAAATTGGGCAGGAAAGCTTCCTCTATCTGAGTTGTAGAAAGGCGCGAAGCAGCTCTCATTATAACAACTTCAATCTGTGGAAAGCACCTCTGGCAATGTAGCACTTGTTCACTACTGCACCAGGGAAGCATCTTTGTGCTAATGCTTTGCCATAAGTTGATAATAGCCAGTCACCGAAGATGTCATAGAGTCATAGAGTGATACTGCCCTTCGGCCCCACTTGCCCACACCGGCCAACATGTCCCAACTTACGCTGGTCCCACCTGCTCGCGTTCGGTCCATGTCTCTCCAAACCTGTCCTATCCATGTACCTGTCTAACTGTTTATTAAATGTTAGGATAGTCCCTGCCTCAACTTCCTCCTCCGGCAGCTTGTTCCATACACCCACCACATGTCTGTGGAGGTTTACAAGTTCTAATCCTTCGCTCACGGTGGGGCAGCGGTAGAGTTGCTGCCTTACAGCGAATGCAGCACCGGAGACCCAGGTTCGATCCCGACTACGGGTGCTGTCTGTACGGAGTTTGTACGTTCTCCCCGTGACCTGCGTGAGTTTTCTCCGAGTTCTTCGGTTTCCTCCCAACTCCAAAGACGTACAGGTATGTAGGTTAATTGGCTTGGTAAATGGGAAAAAAATTGTCCCCAGTGGGTGTAGGATAGGGTTAATGTGTGGGGATCGCTGGTCGGCGCGGACTCGGTGGGCCAAAGGGCCTGTTTCTGTGATGTATCTCTAAACTAAACTAAACTAAACTAAACTAAACTAAACTAAACTAAACTAAACTAAACTAAACTAAACTAAACTAAACTAAACTAATCTAAACTAAACTAAACTAAACTAAACTAATCTAAACTAAACTCATTCCATTTCTTTGTCCACACATTCCCAATAACTCCCAGCAGATCGTAGATTGATTTAAGGACAGGTCTGCCCCAAGATCCCAAGAAATTGCAGAGGGTTGTGGATGTAGTCCAGTCCATCACACGGACCAGACTCCCCTAAATTGACTCCATTTACACTTCACGCTGCCTTGGGAAAGCAGCCAACATAGTCACATACCTATCCCCCCCAGCCATTCCTTCTTCTCCCTGCACCCATCAGGTAGAAGATGCAGAAGTGTGAGAGTGTGCTCCATCAGACTCAGAAAGATACTGTATTATTTAGAGATACAGCGTGGAAACAGGCACTATGGCCCACCGAGTCCACGCCGACCAGCGATCCCCGTACACTAGCACTATCCTACACACGAGGGACAATTTTGCAACTTACCGAAGACAATTAACCTACAAACCTGTACGTCTTTGGAATGTGGGAGCTAATCTGGAGAACCCAGGGAAAACCCACAAGGTCACGGGGAAAACGTACAAACTCCGTACAGACAAGCACCCATGGTCAGGATCAAACCCGGGCCTCTGGCGCTGTAAGGCTGCAACTTTACCGATGCGCCACCGTACCGCTCGATTTCCATCACACATTTACAAAATGGTATTTGAGGCAGTGCGTGGAAATCGAAAACTGCCCACAGGATTCTGTCCACATGGAGCGGCTCTGCAGGGCTGTTTAAATGTCTCGTAAATTCTACATCCCACTTTGCATTTGTCAGCATTTCTGCGGTTACGCGCTGATAAATGATAACACTCCTTTTTTTCCTTCGGGTAAGTGAAACTGTCTTTTGCAAGTCAGGATGCGTGGGGATTGTGCTCAGGGTTGCAAGGGTCTCCTTTGCACCAGCAAAACCTGGTACAGATTTACCTGAAGGTGAGCTCGTTAGTCTAGGAACTGAGCACTGTTACAAAAACGGATCCCACCCACTCAAAGGCTGGGCATCTTGCAAACACTCGCCACCCGTACGCCAGCCTGTGGTATTCCATATTCAATGAGGCTGTCCCCGAGCTTTGTTTACAAGGCCACTTTTCGAAGAGATAATTGGGAAAGATTTTCGACTTGAAACCAGGGCTTTGTCTTTAAGTGTTATATAATTGAATCAGGAATTTTATGTAACACAGGAAGTGGTTTGGCTCTGCACTGAGATCAAGTCGATCTGGAATTGGCTGTACTTCAGTGCAGATGTCGACAGGGGGGAAATATCTGCTGGATTTACTAGAATGTTGATATATGTCAAAGTATTCCCAGGGGAGGTGCAGCATTAATTTTATCGATTTACAAACTTTGACAGGCCGTGCGGCCAAGTCTTTTACACATCAACAATATTTGCAAGTCTGCGCCTGATGCTACGAAATAAATAAGCGCCAATTTTAGCTCAACTTGTGTGAGTAATCCCGAAGATTCCTTTTCTTTTTCATTTATTTCTGAATTGCATCTGCTTCCAGGTGGTCGTTCACCATGCATTTGGTTTGACTTTATTTAAGGAAGACAGTTTCAGATTGAATAATGAAACGCCTGTTTACATTTTTTTGCTGGCTTTTGCCTTCCATTTGCAGACTTCTCTTCTTGTGCATAGTGAGCACGGTGAAATCCTGAACTACTACCCACCACATGGGCGACCCTCGGACCTATCTTTCATCTGACTTTGCTGGCTTTGCCTTGCACAGAACGTTATTCCCTTATCATGCATCCATACACTGTGAATGGCTCGGTCGTAATCGTGTATTGTCTTTCCGCTGACCGGCTAGCACGCGACAAAAGCTTTTCACTGTACCTCGGCACGCGTGACAATAAACTAAACTGAAATGTTGGCGATTTCTTGCATTCTGATGGCTCGATATATATTTTTAATATTATTTGCAGTATGCATTAATCACTGAAATAGCATTGGGCTTCACTGATGGAGTCCCGCAATGTTGAACTGAGGATTTCTGTTGTATAACCTGAAGGAAACGCGAGGGTAATCAGACTGAAATACCTGAGCGAAGACGCAACATCCACTGTCGCACTTCCACCAGTGGTACGCACAGCCAAGACACCAGTCTGCATTATGCATTATAGCATCTCCATCTGCAGACAGATCCTTACCACACAATTCCTACAAACGGGAGGACCATGCCAAATAGGCCAAAGTTCACAGGATAAATCAATCAATAAAAACTAGTCACGGGGTAGAAACATAGAAGATAGGTGCAGGAGTAGGCCATTCGGCCCTTCGAGCCAGCACCGCCATTCAATTTGATCATGGCTGATCATCCAAAATCAGTACCCCGTTCCTGCTTTATAACATATAACATATAACAACTACAGCATGGAAACAGGCCTGTCCGGCCCTACCAGTCTACGCCGACCATTCTCCCTGACCTAGTCTCATCTACCTGCACTCAGACCATAACCCTCTAATCCCCTCTTATCCATATACCTATCCAATTTACTCTTAAATAATAAAATCGAGCCAGCCTCCACCACTTCCACCGGAAGCCCATTCCATACAGCCACAACCCTCTGAGTAAAGAAGTTCCCCCTCATGTTACCCCTAAACCTTTGTCCCTCAATTCTGAAGTTATGTCTCCTTGTTGGAATCTTCCCCACTCTCAAAGGGAAAAGCCTACCCACGTCAACTCTGTCCGTCCCTCTCAAAATTTTAAAAACCTCTATCAAGTCCCCCCTCAACCTTCTACGCTCCAAAGAATAAAGACCCAACCTGTTCAACCTCTCTCTGTAGCCTAAGTGCTGAAACCCAGGCAACATTCTAGTAAATCTCCTCTGTACCCTCTCCATTTTGTCGACATCCTTCCTATAATTTGGCGACCAGAACTGCACACCATACTCCAGATTCGGCCTCACCAATGCCCTATACAATTTCAACATTACATCCCAACTTCTATACTCGATGCTCTGATTTATAAAGGCAAGCATACCAAACGCCTTCTTCACCACCCTATCCACATGAGATTCCACCTTCAGGGAACAATGCACAGTTATTCCCAGATCCCTCTGTTCCACTGCATTCCTCAATTCCCTACCATTTACCCTGTACGTCCTATTTTGATTTGTCCTACCAAAATGCAGCACCTCACACTTATCAGCATTAAACTCCATCTGCCATCTTTCAGCTCACCCTTCCAAAAGGCCCAAGTCTCTCTGTAGACTTTGAAAATCTACCTCACTATCAACTACTCCACCTATCTTAGTATCATCTGCATATTTACTAATCCAATTTGCCACACCATCATCCAGATCATTAATGTAAATGACAAACAACAGTGGACCCAACACAGATCCTTGGGGCACTCCACTAGACACTGGCCTCCAACCTGACATACAATTGTCAACCGTTACCCTCTGGTATCTCCCATTCAGCCATTGTTGAATCCATCTTGCAACCTCACTATTAATACCCAACGATTTAACCTTCTTAATCAACCTTCCATGTGGAACCTTGTCAAATGCCTTACTGAAGTCCATATAGACAACATCCATGGCCTTGCCCTTATCAATTTCCCTGGTAACCTCTTCAAAAAATTCAAGAAGATTAGTCAAACATGACCTTCCAGGCACAAATCCATGTTGACTGTTTCTAATCAGGCCTTGATTATCCAAATAATTATATATATTGTCCCTAAGTATCTTTTCCATTAATTTTCCCACCACAGACGTCAAACTAATAGGTCTATAATTGCTAGGTTTACTTTTAGAACCTTTTTTAAACAAAGGCACAACATGCGCAATGCGCCAATCTTCCGGCACCATCCCTGTTTCTAATGATGTTTGAAATATTTCCGTCATAGCCCCTGCTATTTCTGCACTAACTTCCCTCAATGTCCTAGGGAATATCCTATCAGGACCTGGAGACTTATCCACTTTTATATTCTTCAAAAGTGTCCGTACCTCCTCTTCTTTAATCCTCCTAATTTCCATCACTACTCTACTTGTTTCGCTTACCTCACATAATTCAATATCCTTCTCCTCGGTAAATACCGAAGAAAAGAAATTGTTTAATATCTCCCCCATTTCTTCCGGCTCAGCACATAGCTGTCCACTCTGACTCTCTAATGGACCAATTTTATCCCTCACTATCCTTTTGCTATTGACATATCTGTAGAACCCCTTGGGGTTTACTTTTACATTACTTGCCAAAGCAGCCTCATATCTTTTTTTCGCTTTTCTAATTTCCTTTTTAAGATTCCTTTTACATTCTTTATATTCCTCAAGAACCTCATTTACTCCCTGCCGCTTATATTTATTGTATATCTCCCTCTTTTTCCGAACCAAGTGTCCAATTTCCCTGGAAAACCACGGCTCTTTCAAATTATTATTCTTTCCTTTCCACCGAACAGGGACATAAAGACTCTGTACTCTCAAAATTTCACCTTTAAATATCCTCCATTTCTCTATTATATCCTTTTCATAAAACAACAATTTCCATTTCACTCCTTTTAAATCCTTTCTCATCTCCTCAAAATTAGCCTTTCTCCAATCCAAAATCTCAACCCTTGGTCCAGATTTGACCTTCTCCATAATGATATTGAAACTAATGGCATTATGATCACTAGACCCAAAGTGCTCCTCAACACATACCTCCGTCACCTGACCCATCTCATTTCCTAACAGGAGGTCCAACACTGCCCCTTCTCTGGTAGGCACCTCTTTCTCCCCATTTCCCCTTGGTTCCATTAGCCCTAAGTGCAACATCTAACTCTTTCTTGAATCCATCAAGAGAGTCGGTGTGTTTCATTTTACAACTACTGAAATATTTTGGAAAAGTAGTTACTGTTGCAATATAGCATTATGGATGCCAATTTGGACACTGCAAGCCCCTGATAACAATGCATTAACGACAGGGTGATTTAATCATTGTGGTGCAAGATGAATGAGCACAAGAGCTTCTATTTATATAGTATCACTAACGTAGTAAAATAATCCAAGTCACTTCAGGGAATGTGATCAACTAAAGCTTTGCACCTACCACATAAGTAGACAGAATTATAATAGCAGAATCAAAGAGGTGTGTGTGTATGTTAAAGAGATTATGTGTATTTATGTGTATGTATGTATGCATGCATACATCTCCGAAATCTCTGCACCCTTTTCAGCTTGACAACATCTTTCCTATAACATGGTGTAACTGCAACATGACCTCCCAGCTTCTCCGCCCAATACGCTGACTGATGAAGGCCAATGTGCCGAATGTCTTTTTAGACCTGCCTATTGTATCTGCTTCCACCACCTCTCCAGCACTCCTCGAATATTTGGCATGTCCACACTGGTAAAAAAAAGTCTCTGCCTATCTTTGCCTCTGATAATTTTGAATCTTCCAAGAAACAAACTTTCCAACGTTACGGAGAGCTGACTGCAGTGACTGAACTTAGTTCAAGGAACTTTCTCGTCTTCCTTTAGTTTATTTGCACTGTTAATTGGTTCCATGTCTGCGCCTTTTGGTGCCGACATCCATTTCGCCTGCAGAATCTGGTTCCCATTACCCCTGCATTTGTTTTCAGCACCACTAGGTCTAAGTTCTCCAATTCTGGCAGCAGCAATAAGTTCTGCATCTTGTAAGCTACCAGATGACGTCTTTTTGCTGCCGGCATTGCTTCTACTCCCTTGTACTGTTGCTAAAAGCCCGCGGTGAATTAAGATTTGCATTCTTCTAGTTTTATCTAGCAAAATCCAAGTAGCTCCTTCCAGGATTTCCCAGTGTCAGGAGCACCAGACAGACAGCCATGCAAACAATGCGTAGGAAGCCACTGCAGACGCTGGTTTAATCCGAAGATGGACACAAAAAAGCTGCAGTAACTCAGCGGGTCAGGCAGCGTCTCTGGAGAAAAGGAATAGGTGATATTTCGGGTTGAGACCCCTTCTTCAGAAGAAATGCCAACCAGTTACTCCAGCTTTTTGTGTCTAACATTGCTATGTTTTTCAAATCAGATCTTCTGGACTTCCCCTTTCGCCTTCAATAGTTTTTGTACGTGAGCCTGAGGTTTAGGATTAGGTTTATTCTTGTCACGCATACAGTGAAAAGCTTGTTTTGCATGCTACAGAATTAAATCAGTTCATACTATACATAGGCACGGTAGCGCAGCGGTAGAGTTGCTGCTTTACAGCGAATGCAGCGCCGGAGACTCAGGTTCGATCCTGACTACGGGTGCTGCACTGTAAGGAGTTTGCACGTTCTCCCCGTGACCTGCATGGGTTTTCTCCGAGATCTTCGGTTTCCTCCCACACTCCAAAGATGTACAGGTATGTAGGTTAATTGGCTGGGTAAATGTAAAAATTGTCCCTAGTGGGTGTAGGATAGTGTTAATGTACAGGGATCGCTGGGCGGCACGGACTTGGTGGGCCGAAAAGGCCTGTTTCCGGCTGTATATATATGATATGATATGATATGATATGATATATGTGTGTGTGTAGGAAGGAACTGCAGATGCTGGTTTGAACCGAAGATAGACACACAAAGCTGGAGTAACTCAGCGGCTTGGACAGCATCTCTGGAGAAAAGGAATAGGTGACGTTTCGGATCTGAAGAAAGGTCTCGACCCGAACCATCACCTATTCCTTTTCTCCCGAGATGCTGTCTGACCCGCTGAGTTACTCCAGCTTTATGTGTCTGTCTTCATACTATATATAAATACATTCAGGCCAAACTCAAGCAGAAGAGGTAGAGTGAAGGGAATGTTACAGAGTGTAGAATATAGCTCTCTTTTTATACACCCTTCATAACATTACCATATGATTGAACTGTACAAAAACAGAAAGCAGCAACTCATCATTGATACTGAGAACGACCTTCGAAGGAGGGTTCGACAGTGCAGTAAATCCAAATCAACAACAATAACCACATTTCCCTCTTCAACCATCTTTAAACTCCAGCAGAGAACTCAAATAAGTTACACTTGTTGTCTCTGGAACGCTGGAAGTTGAGGGGAGACCTGATAGAAGCATATAAAATTATGAGAGGCATAGAAAGGGCAGGCACTCAGAACCTTGTCCCAGGATGGAAATGTCAAGGACCAGAGGGTAGAGCTTTAAGGCAAGAGGGGCAAAGTTTCAATCCAATATGCGGCGCAAGTCTTTTTACACAATGAGTAGATCCCACATCGTCTTAAGTTTGCTGGAACAGCTTTTTGACGTCTTCGAACGAGAGCCTCTCAAAATCATGACATCCGAACAGACACCAAAATGTTATCGTACAAAACAGTGGTGATTCCAACGCTCCTGTATGCATCAGAAACCTGGACAACATCTGAAAACACTTGAAAAGTTCCACCAACGGTGTCTTCGAAGCAGCTTAAATATCAGCTGGGAAGACAGAAGAACCAACGTCAGCATGCTGAATGAAACATCAAAAGCATCGAAGCCATCATCATCAAGATCCAACTAAGATGGAGCGGTCATGTTGTTCGGATGGAAGACGAGCCTCCACCAAAGCAAACCTTCTACTCCCAGCTTAAAAGAAGGCAAACGTAAAAGATTCAAGATCTCAAGATTCAAGATTCAAGATTCAAGATATCTTTATTTGTCATCCAAAAAACAAGTTTTTTGGACGAAATTTAGTCACCCACAGTCCAATAATAAAAGCAGTAAAATAAGCAAATTACACAACCCCAACCAACACAAAACACAAAAAAAAGAAACATCCATCACAGTGAGTCTCCTCCAGTCCCCTCCTCACTGTGATGGAAGGCCAGAATGTATTTTCCCTTCCCCTGCCGTCTTCTCCCGCGGTCAGGCTGGTGTCGTTGCCACGTTCCAGGTCGCGCCGGACGGTGAAAGGTCCGCAGCGGGCCGGCCCAAGCCCCGCGATCCGGGGCGGGCGAACACGCTGTCGCTGCTGCTGTTACTGCACGTCGGGGCGGTCGTGGCTCCCGACACTGAAACCCCCGCCAAGCAGAGAAAAATCCCGCGGCCTATTTCAGGCCGCGCCGGACGGTGAAATGTCCGCGGCGGGCCGACCCAAGCCCCGCGATCCGGGGCGGGCGAACACGCTGCTGCTGCTGGAGCTCCCGATGTCGGCATTCACGCGGCCCGAGTCTAAGGCGAGTCGCAGCCGCTCCCGCATACTCCGAGGACGGCCGGCTCCGCTGATGGTGAGTCCGGTCGGCTCCGCTGATGGTGAGTCCGGTCCGCGGGCTCTGCGAACCAGAGCCCTGGAGGCCGCCGGGTCCACGAGTTGGGCCGATGGTAGGCCGCAGCAGGAACGGAGATTCGACCCAGAAAACAAAGGTCGGGTCTCCGTTCGGAAGGGACAAATCTACAATTTTACAGTTCCCCCCCTCCCCCCCACACACACACACACACACACATACACAGTACACAAACACAAAAACACGACATCACATCTACAATTAAGACAAAAAAAACAAAAAAAAGACAAAGACAAACGGACCACAGGTAAGCCGCAGCTGCTAGGGCAGCATCGCCATTTTGGGTATTTGCCCAAAGAGGCGGACAAAAGAAGAGATTCAAAGACGCCTTAAAAGCCAGCGTGAAGAAACGTGAAATCGACATCGACAATTGTGAAACCAATGCCAAGGACAGGAAACTCTGGCAAACCATCATCCAAAAAGGAACAGCGACCTTCAAAGCCAACAGATGCGCAGAATTAGAAGAAAAGAGAAGTAAACGGAAAAAGAGGCTGCAACAACCAAAGCCCGGTCTGACATCTGGAATTACCTGCCCTGGATGCCGAAGAACCTTCAAAGCCAGGATTGATTGGACTCATAAGCCACCTGAGAGCTCATAAAAACAACGTAATGTAGACCATCATCCTCGGCCTCGAGGGATAGCCACGACGATGAGTGGGCACCTGGACATGTAACCGGAGACAGGTGGTCGAGCCAGGTAAAACAGTGGCATTTAAGAGGTTTATAGATAGGCGCACAGATATACAGGGAATGGAGGGATGTGGGTGGTGCGTAGGCGCAGAGGAGATTAGTTTAATTTGGCATCGTGCCGCTCACGGTAAAGGTAGTAGATAAGATGGTGGCATTTCAGAGGGTTTTAAATAGATACAGGAAGATAGGGAATGAAGGGATATAGATCGCATGCAAGGAGAAGAGATTAGTTTAATTTCCCCTTGTGTTTGGCACAGTCATTGTGGTCCAAGGTACTGTATGATTCTATGTGCCATGTTCTACGAGGGGCCTGTCAAAAGCAGTAGATCATACGTTTAACTTGGTACGACAGACCTTTAAAGAAGGTCCAAGGGGTAAATCTTTTACACGTTGAATGGTGGACTTCTGAAATACACTGCCAGAGGAGATGGCGGAATCAGTTATAATTACTATGTTTGAGATGCATTTAGACGTCACTTGAAAAGGCAAGGCATCGAGAGATACCGAGCTACGGGCGGCACGGTGGCGCAGCGGTAGAGTTGCTGCCTTACAGCGAATGCAGCACCAGAGACTCAGGTTCGATCCTGACTACGGGTGCTGTACTGTACGGAGTTTGTACGTTCTCCTCGTGACCTGCGTGGGTTTTCTCCGAGATCTTCGGTTTCCTCCCACAATCCAAAGACGTCCAGATTTATAGGTTAATTGGTTGGGCAAATGTAAAAATTGTCCCTAGTGGGTGTAGGATAGTGTTAGTGTGTGCGGGGATCGCTGGGCAGCGCAGCCCCGGTGGGCCGAAGGGCCTGTTTCTGCGCTGTATCTCTAAATCTCTAAAAATCTAAAATCTAATGGAGTAAATGAGATATTAGTGCGAATGGGCAAAAAAGGTCGGCATGGGCGTGGTGGGCCGAAGGGCCTTCTTTTGTGCTGTATAATTCTTGACGTTATTAGACTGACCTGTGGCAGTCCTATTTATAATTTTCATCTTTGCATATAGAGTTGCAAAAATCACTATTGTCCAGTCATATGAAAGGCATCACGTGCTTGGAAGGGTGGAATTTGCAACTTTCATCTTCGATCTCTTGGACACCAATAATTCACCCTACCTGGATCAAACAACATCTCTGTGTTGGGGACTACTCACCTTTCATATTCTGCTGTGCCTATTTTAGTCATGCAAAGTTACCTCCTCCTCCTCCGCTTCTTTTTTTAGCTTAGAGACGCAGCACGGAAACAGGCACTTCGGCCCACCGAGTCCTCACCGACCAACCGTCCCCACACATTAACACTATCCTACACACACTAGGGACAATTTTACATTTTTACACCAGGCCAATTAGCCTACCAACCTGCGCGTCTTTGGAGTGTGGGAGGAAACTGAAGATCACGGAGAAAACCCACGCAGGTCACGGGGAGAACGTACAAATTCCGTACGTCAGCATCTGTAGTCAGGATCGAACCTGTGTCTCTGGCGCTGTGAGGCAGTAACTCTACCGCTGCGCCACTGTGCCACACATAGATAAGCACATCTTCATCTTTGATAACGACAAGTGCAAAGAACTTACAGTATCTATTATTTCAATCATTTTCTATGGCTACGTGTAAAAATATCCTTTCTTTTCCCTAACCCCATTATGATCCACTGACTACTTTATTGCATATGACAATCTTTGGTGACCCTCAGATTATCTTTGATCAGACTTTATTGGCTTTACCTTGCGCTAAACGTTATTCCCTTATTGTGTATCTATCCGTACACTGTGGATTGCTCGATTGTACTCATGCGTTGGCTTTCCACTGACTGGTTAGCACGCAACAAAAGCTTTACACTGTACCTTGGCACACCTGACAATAAACTAAACTGAACTGAACTGAACTAGCTCTGTAATGATGGCCTGCCCATTGGAGACATAAACATATCAACTGGCAAGTGTAGAATATTAGAAAGATACAGCACAGAAACAGGTCTTTTGGCCCACCGAGTCCATGCCAACCATCATTTACACTGTCCATTTACACTAACCCTGCATTAATCTCCTCCCACAATCTCATCAAATCACCCCACATTGACCCTTCTACCAATGTTAGCATTTGAACGTTGGTACTGATTGCTATATGGTCTATAATTTGAACCATTCTGATGGCAACAGACAATAGACTATAGACAATAGGTGCAGGAGCAGGCCATTTGGCCCTTCGAGCCAGAACCGCCATTCAATGTGATCATGGCTGATCATTCACAATCAGTACCCCGTTCCTGCCTTCTCCCCATGCCCCCTGACTGCTATCTTTAAGAGCTCTATCCAGCTCTCTCTTGGAAGCATCCAGAGAATTGACCTCCACTGCCTTCTGAGGCAGAGAATTCCACAGATTTACAACTCTCTGACTGAAAACGTTTTTCCTCATCTCCGTTCTAAAAGGCCTACCCCTTATTCTTAAACTGTGGCCCCTGGTTTTGGACTCCTCCAAATTTGGGAACATGTTTCCTGCCTCTAACGTGTCCAATCCCTTAATAATGCTAACTTTAAGTGACTGGTGAACAAGGACACCCTGATCTCTTTGTACTTCCCCATTTCCTAACTTGACACCATTCAGATAATAGTCTGCCTTCCTGTTCTTTCCACCAAAGTGGATAACCTCACATTTATCCAGATTAAATTGCATCTGCCATGCATCTGCCCACTCATACAACAATGTCCAAGTCACCCTGCATCCTCATAGCATCCTCCTCACAGTTTACACTGCCACCCAGCTTTGTGTCATCTGCAAATTTGCTAATGGTACTTTTAATCCCTTCATCTAAGTCATTAATGTATATTGTAAATAGCTGTGGTCCCAGCACCGAGCCTTGCTGTACCCCACTAGTCATGAAGCAAACACATCTGAGATATCACCACCAACTTGCTTTCCTCACTATGACATTGGAGTTCTTGTTGTTTCCAGTGTGTTGCTGTTATCGTTTCTTGAATTGACGGCAGAAATTAAGGCGACTCTTACCTTCACCCACACTGGTTCATGGTTCCCTCTGGTGGCCTACTGGTTAAAGGCATAGCCTGGTGTTCTTCCAGGACTATGCCCATGTGTTCTAGATTTCATCAAGAACAACAGCTGAAGGGTTACAGTTCATTTACAGAGCTTTATTTGTCATTCGGTACCAAGGTACCGAACGAAATTACATAGCAGTCACACAAAAAAAAAGAACACAAGACACATGACCCCAACACAAACGTCCATCACAGTGACTCCAAACACCCCCTCACTGTGATGGAGGCAACAAAACTTCCACTCTCTTCCCCACGCCCACGGACAGACAGCTCGTCCCCGACGGACCCGCACAGTCCCCGCAAGGGGATGGGAGTCCCCGCGGCCGAGCCGCACCGGGCGCTGAAACATCCCGCGGCCAAGCCGGGCGATTGAAGGCCCCGCGGCCGAGCCGCACCGGGTGCTGAAACGTCCCGTGGCCGAGCAGGGCGATGGAAGGCCCCGAGGCTGTACCGTGCGCTGCTAAGTCCCGCGGCCGAGCCGCGCCGGGCGATGTTAGGTCCCGCGGCCGAGCCGCGCCGGGCGATGTTAGGTCCCGCGGCCGAGCCGCACCAGCGATGTAAAGTCCCGCGGCCGAGCAGCGCCGGGCGATGGAAGGCCCCACGGCCGAGCCGCACCGGGCACTGTTAAGTCCAGCAGCCGAGCCGCACCGGGCGATGGAAGGCCCCGCAGGCGATGGAAGGCCCCGCGGCCGAGCCGCACCGGGCACTGTTAAGTCCAGCGGCCGAGCAGCACCGGGCGATGGAAGGCCCCGCGGGCGATGGAAGGCCCCGCCACCGAGCCGCACCCCGCGCCGTGAGGAAGAGACCTAAAAAAGAAAGGTTTCCCTCACCCCACCCCACCACCCCCCACCCCACCCCACCCCCCCCCACACCCCCCACACATACACAGCCAAAAAACAAAAACAAAAAACCATCCCAACACCGACACACAACAAAAAAAAAAGGAAAAAAGACGAACAGACTGCCATCGAGCCGCAGCCGTTAGGCGCCGCCACACGTGACACGTAAGTTTTGAGGGAGGGGAAAGGATGTCATCCCAGGTCCGGTCCTGAATCATTGTTCACTGAACAGTATTGTTCATTGTGTAGTTTTGGTCTCCAAATTTGAGGAAGGATATTCTTGCTATTGAGGGCGTGCAGCGTAGGTTTACTAGGTTAATTCCCGGAATGGCGGGACTGTCGTATGTTGAAAGACTGGAGCGGCTAGGCTTGTATACACTGGAATTTAGAAGGGGATCTTATTGAAACATATAAGATTATTAAGGGGTTGGACACGTTAGAGGCAGGAAACATGTTCCCAATGTTGGGGGAGTCCAGAACCAGGGGCCACAGTTTAAGAATAAGGGGTAGGCCATTTAGAACGGAGATGAGGAAAAACGTTTTCAGTCAGAGAGTTGTAAATCTGTGGAATTCTCTGCCTCAGCAGGAAGTAGAGGCCTGTTCTCTGAATGCATTCAAGAGAGAGCTGGATAGAGCTCTTAAGGATAGCGGAGTCAGGGGATATGGGGAGAAAGCAGGAACGGGGTACTGATTGAGAATGATCAGCCATGATCGCATTGAATGGTGGTGCTGGCTCGAAGGGCTGAATGGCCTCCTCCTGCACCTATTGTCTATTGTCTATTGACCCATTTGAGAATGTGTACAGGCAAGGTTGGGTGGAATATAAGAACTGGAATAACCTTTACGGCTGATTGATCCTGTCCCACCAAACAATTCGATTGTTGCTGATTTATACCTCACATCTGTTGATCTAACTTTGGCCCGTCTTCACTGACGCCCTCAACCTCAAAAAAAATCTAGGCGGCACTGTGGTGCACAAGGTGGCGCAGTGGTGTGGTTGGTATTGCTGTCGCCTCACAGCGCTGGTTCCATCCTGACCTCGGGTACTGGCTGTGTGGAGCTTGCACGCTCCCCCCACATCCCAAAAACGTGCAGATTAGTAGGTTAATTGGCCTCTGCAAATTGCCCCTGATGTGCAGGGAGTGGACGCAAAAGTGGGATAACATGAAACATCTTTCAATTCAATTCAATTCAATTCAATTCAATTCAATTCAATTCAATTCAATTCAATTCAATTCAATTCAATTCAATTCAATTCAATTCAATTCAATTCAATTCAATTCAATTCCATTCAGTTCAGTTCAATTCAATTCAATTCAATTCAATTCCATTCAGTTCAGTTCAAGTGAAGATGTTAACTGACTCAGCACCTTGACCTTTACCTAAGTTTGTGATGATCCAGTCGGTTCGCTCCTGTTGGTGATTCTCACAAAGAAACCTTCACTGGACCAAAGACCTCCACTGCCCGTTAAGTATTCTCAGAAACAGGCAGACGAGGAGAAAATTAGAGAGGAAATGCTCAGATACTGACTTCCATAAACTTTATTTGTGATATTTCATCTCTCGCAGACATGCTCACTGGCTGACTTGTGTTTCTAATTAAGACTGAATTCTTACAAAGGCTGAAAGGAATGTGACACGGGAACTTAATATTAATTAAACTCAAGTCCTCGTCAGGTTTTCAACTTCTGTCCTTGATTTTTTTTCTTTCTCTCCTGCCTTGTGAAACGGAGCAACAGTAATTACTCACTTACAAGGAAAATGAACCCAGGCTCTTCCATCTGAAGTGGGACCTAATCACTTGCCTGACAGTAGCAGAAAGTCCGATCAAAACATACATCTGCTCTGCATGCAAGGGAGAGAGGAGGAGAGGGGGTCGGGGGAAGGGGAACGGGAGGGCGAGCAACAAAAAAAAACAAACCCCGAGAATAATTCATCCAATCTCTTAACTCATTCACGACAACAAAAAAAACATGACAATGGACGCACTGACTCCAGCTCCAATCTTTTCTTCGTCGTTCTATGGGAGCGGGTCGAGAGGAACACTGTGCATCCATGCAGACGTTCCTTTTGGCCTTGGGTTGAAGGGGAAAACATTTCCACGAGGATGAATTGTGGAAAAACTCTTCGAGTCAAGGCGCGGAGTAAAAGCACGACCTTGAATTAGCGCATTTTTCAACATGGAGATTAATGTTGCTGTGACCAGTCAGTCAGCATGTGGCAAAAAACACACATAATTGTAAAAAAATTTGGGGGGGAGGGTGGGCAATAAGACAAGGAAATACTGGAAATACGCAGCAGGGTGTCAGAAAGTGAGAGCTTGGCCATAGCTTTTGATATAGGAACCCTGTCACCTAACAGCGTAGTTTAGTTTAGTTTAGACATACAGCACGGAAACAGGCCCTTCAGCCCACCGGGTCCGCGCCGACCAGCGATCTCCGCACACTAACACTATCCTGCGCACACAAAGGACAATTTACAATTTTACCGGAAGCCAAGTCACCTTCAAACATGCACGACTTTGGAGTGTGGGAGGAACCCGGAGCACCTGGAGAAAACCCACGCCGTTCACGGGGAGAAAGTACAAACTCTGTACAGACAGCACCCGCAGTCAGGGTCGAACCCGGGTCTCTGGCGCTGTGAGGCAGCAACTCTATCGCTGCACCACCGTGCCATCCATAGATGCTGGAGAAGGCATCCATAGTTAACTATTTCAAAATTTTCAAAATCAAATTCAAATTGCTTTTATTGTCATTCAAAAATAGATTTGAATGAAATTGTCGTTACCACGCAGTCATAAACAATAAAGAGCACAAGACACGCAATTACATGAGTTTAACACAGACAACCATCACAGTGACTCCTCCAGGCACACCCTCACTGTGATGGAAGGCAAAGAAAAGTCTTATCTCCTCCTCTGTTCTTCTTCCGCGGTCAGGCAGTCAGACTGCTGCTTCGAGGCGATCGAGGCTCCCGACTTTTGAAACCCCCGCCGGGCGATGGAAGGTCCCAGGGCCGAGCCGAGCAGGCCGATGAAGGTCTTAAACCCCCACCGGGCGATGGAAGGTATCGCGGCCGAGCCAGGCAGGGCGATGAAGGTCCTGCGAACGGGTCGATCAAGCCTTACGATTCGGGGCATTCGAAGCCGCTAGGGCTGGAGCTCCCAGAAGCCGGTCGCCAGCCAGGGACCTGCGAGCTCCCGATGTTGCGGTCCACAGTGCCCGCGGCCGAAGCCGTGTTTCATGTTAACTATCATTAGTCTTTGGCATTAGCTACACTCAGTAAGAATTTGGGGTTAAAAAAAAATGCACACAATGTGCTGGAGTAAGTCAGTGGGTCAGGCAGCATCTCTGGAGGACAAGGGCAGGTAATAGTCGTGTCAAGACCCTTCTTCAGACTGATTGTCGCAGGGGAGAGAAAATTGGAAAATAGGCGGTGGCAGGATAAAGCTGGCAACTAACAGGGGGTACAGGTGAGGGAGTTTTGATTGGGTGGACAAAGGCTAGAGATGAAAAAGAGACAAAGGGGTGTAAGATAAGGAGAGAAGTAGAATGAAATTGGAAGCCAGAGGAAGGGATAAAGGTGGAAGGGGACCGAGGGTTTAGGTTTTGGTTTATTATTGACACGGTGCAGTGAAAAGCTTTGTTTTGCATGCTGCTCATTGAGATCTGATAACACTGTACGTAAATATGATCGCGTTGAAGTCAAGTACAATAGGTAGAGCAGAGGGGAAGGGGAAAAATATGTGCACATCCAGCTGGGGCGCAGGGAAGGGAGGAGGAAAATGGAAGGGGGGTGGGTGTGGGTCTGGCGCCTTTGTTAGCTAAAATTGAAGACGTCAATGTTCATACCTTTGTTTATAAGCAACCTGAATGGAATATGCCTTGCTGTTTATCCAGTTTGCATGTGGGACTTTTGAAAGTTACAGTGTGGCAACACAACCTATAGCCTTCTTCCCGTCCCTCCCTCCCTCCCTCCCTCCCTCCCTCCCTCCCTCCCTCCCTCCCTCACCTTCTCATCTACTGAAAAATAATTCATTGTCTCTCTTCAAAGGACACAAAGTGCTGGAGTAACTCAGCGGTCAGGCAGCATCTCTGGAGAACATGGATAGGTGACTTTTCGGGTCGAGACCCTTCTTCAGACTGAATGGAAGGGGAGGTGGGGGGGGGAGGGGGTGGAGGGGGGGTGGAAGAAACATGAAAGGGGAGGAGAGGCAGGATAAAGTGTTATAAGTAATGTGTAAACCAGCATCTGCAATTCCTAGCTTCTACATTGTTGGCTCTCTTACCCAGTTCTAACAAATGGAAGGGTTAGAAGGATGAGAGGGGATCTTATCGAAACGTATAAGATGATTAAGGGGTTGGACACGTTAGAGGCAGGAAACATGTTCCCAATGTTGGTTGGGTTCCAGAACAAGGGGCCACAGTTTAAGAATAAGGGGTAGGCCATTTAGATCGGAGATGAGGAACAACATTTTCAGTCAGAGAGTTGTGAATCTGTGGATTTCTCTGCCTCAGAAGGCAGTGGAGGCCAATTCTCTGAATACATTCACGAGAGAGCTAGATAGAGCTCTTAAGGATAGCAGAGTCAGGGGGTATGGGGAGAAGGCAGGAACGGGGTACTGATTGAGAATGATCAATCACATTGAATGGCGGTGCTGGCTCGAAGGGCCGAATGGCCTACTCCTGCGTCTATTGTCTATTGTCTATTGTCTCAGACCCCAAATTTTAAATGTCTCTCTTTCCACAGAACTGCTAAGTTGTCCCAGAATCTTTTGTTTTTATTTCAAATTTCTAACGTTTGCAGTTTCATTTTTGATTTTCAACCTTTAATGTGCTTTTATTTCAAACGGTCTTTGATCCTGCATATTTCTCACCTGTCTGCACATATTTCATCTCGGGTGTTGCAAAAGCTCGAAACATTTTGAATCAGTTAATGCTGAATTTGAGTTCTGATTTTTTTGCACTTGATCAACGTTATTTTGCTTCGGTCTGCTGAACAGAATGTGGTTGGTGTTTAGTTGCTTCACTTAGTTAAAGAAAATTCAGCTTTGATCTAAACTATGAGGGGTGTTGATGAGAGTAAATGGGGAAGAACTATTCCCAATGGCAGGAGGGACAATGAGCAGAGAACACAAATTTAAAGTAAGTGCTAAGAAAACACAGATGGCAGATGAGGTATTTTTTTTCATGCACAAGTTGTTCTGATCTGGGATTCATTTGAAAGAGTGTAGATCTTTGAAGGCTGTCCCACGAGATTGAGGGAAAGCTTGCTGCTACTTCTGTTTTGTGGATTCCGACATAGGAGACCAAAGTGGGACTTTTCAGACCAACATTCAACCTTCACAATCCTAACGCTCCAGGGCCGGAGTTTTACATTGTGGAGTTGAAGTTGCTTGTGAATGCTTGCCTTTCAACCAGCCTACAAAGCAGCACAGTGGCGCAGCGATAGAGCATCAGAGACTCAGGTTCGATCCTGGCTATGGGCGCTGTCTGTTTCGGAGTTTGTACGTTCTCCCTGTGGATTTTCTCCTCCCACATTCCAAAGGCGTGCCGGTTTGCATTAAATTACCCCTGATGTGTAAGATGTAAAAGTAAGATAACATAGGGTGCGGGTGATCGACGGTTGGCATGGACTTGCTAAAACTGTAAAGCAATTGTACACTGACTTCAACCCCGGCTCCATAGAGCAAGGTCTCGATGCAGTAGCAAGATTATTTTTTTTTTAGAAATACAGCGCGGAAACAGGCCCTTCGGCCCACTGGGTCCACGCCGCCCAGCGATCCCCGCACATTAACACTATCCTACACACACTAGGGACAATTTTTACATTTAATTAACCCAGCCAATTAACCTACATACCTGTACGTCTTTGGAGTGTGGGAGGAAACCGAAGATCTCGGAGAAAACCCCTCGCAGGTCACGGGGAGAACGTACAAACTCCGTACAGACGACGCCCGTAGTCAAGATCGAACCTGAGTCTCCGGCGCTGCATTCACTGCAAGGCAGCAACTCTACCGCTGCGCCACCGTGCCGCCCTTGTCCAAGGCAGCTGTGGATTAGAGTCTGCTGACCGAGATGCCCATCTGTTCCAGTCTCATTTGCCTGTGTTTGGCTCAAATACCACCAAAGGTTTCCTATCCATGTTCCTGTCCAAATACCTTTTAAATGTTATGATTGTACCTGCCTGAACTAAACATTTAGAGATGGAGATGCAGTGCGGAAACAAGCCCTTCAGCCCACCGAGTCCATGGTAATCACTCATCCACACTAGTTCTATATTATCCAACTTACTCATCAATTCCTTACACACTAGGGGCAATTTACTGAGACCAATTAACCTACAACCCTGTGCATCCTTGGGATGTGAGGGAAAACAGAAGCACCCGGAGAAAACTCACGGATTCACAGGGAGGTCAGGATTGAACCTGGGTCTCTGGTGCCATGAGGCGACAGCTCTACCAGCCGCGCCACTGTGTCACCTGGATTTTGATGCAAGTAACAATATGTCCAAGACAACTGGAGATCAGGCTCTACTCCGAAGACATTAGTGTATACACTGGAATTTAGAAGGATGAGAGGGGATCTTATCGAAACGTATAAAATTATTAAGGGGTTGGACACGTTAGAGGCAGGAAACATGTTCCCAAAGTTGGGGGAGTCCAGAACCAGGGGCCACAGTTTAAGAATAAGGGGTAGGCCATTTAGAACAGAGATGAGGAAAAACATTTTTAGTCAGAGAGTTGTGAATCTGTGGAATTCTCTGCCTCAGAGGGCAGTGGAGGCCAATTCTCTGAGTACATTCAAGAGAGAGCTCGATAGAGCTCTTAAGGATAGCGGAGTCAGGGGGTATGGGGAGAAGGCAGGAACAGGGTACTGATTGAGAATGATCAGCCATGATCACATTGAATGGCGGTGCTGGCTCGAAGGGCTGAATGGCCTTCTCCTGCACCTATTTTCTATTGTCTATTGTCTATTGAGAACGTGCAAACTTCCCGCAGACAGCACCCGAGGTCAGGATTGAACCTGGGTCTCTGGTGCCGTGAGGCGACAGCTCTACCAGCCGCGCCACTGTGTCACCCGGATTTTCATGCAAGTAACAATATGGCCAAGACAACTGGAGATCAGGCTCTACTCCGAAGACATTAGTGGCAGCAACTTTCAGAAGGCAAGTCGATGAATATTTGAGAGCAAAGAAATGCAGGGCCATGGGGAAAGTGTTGGCGTGTGGAACTAAATGTACAGTTGTTTAAAAGAACTGGCATGAGGGGTGACGATCACATCTCCCCTCAACCTCCGGCATTCCAGAGAAAACAATCCAACTCTATCCAACATCTCCCTTTTGCTAAACCACCCCCAAATAGGCATCATTATAGTAAACCTCCATTACGCCCTTTCTGAAGCCTCCACATCCTTCCACTAATGGGGTGACCAGAACTGCACGCGATACTCCAAGTGCAGCCAAGCCAAAATCCTATAAGGCTGCATCATGACGTCCTGACTCTTATACTCACTGCCCCAACCAATGAAGGCATGCATACCTTATGGGATGGAAGGAACTGCAGATGCTGGTTTACAACAAAGATAGATACAAAATGCTGGAGTAACTCCGCGGGTCAGGCAGCATCTCTGGAGGGAAGGAAAGGGTGATGTTTCGGGTCGACACCCTTCATCAGACTGATGAAACCGTACGATTTCTTGACCAATCGATCTACCAGTGTTGCCACTTTCAGGGGTTTATGGACATGGACCACAGGATCCAAATGGTGGCGGAGCGGTAGAGTCGCTGGCTCTCAGCGCTTACAGCTCCAGAGACCCTGGTTCGATCCTGACTAAGGATGCTGACTGTATGAAGTTCTCCCTGTGACCCTCGTGGGTTTTCTCCGAGATCTTCGGTTTCCTCCCACATTCCAAAGATGTACAGGTTTGTAGGTTAATTGGCCTGATGTAAATGTAAAAATTTGTCCCTCGTGTGCGTAGGGTAGTGTAAATGTGCGGGGATCGTTGGTCGGTGTGGACTCGATGGGCCGATGGGCCTGTTTCCGCACTGTATCTCTAACCTAAACTAAACTAAACTTATGCTAAAGCCACAACATATTGCTAAATTTAGAGAACATGGAACATTGAACAATGCAGCATCGGAAATGGATCCATGCTGCTTCCAGTAACGTGCACCTTGAAAGATGTGTGTACCTTTCCATGTGTACGTGTTGTACATTTTCAAACAAAATCGCTGCATGCTCCAACTAGGAAGTCACATCCCTCTACCCAACAATCATTTCTGTGCCAATGCATCTGGTCGAACTCAGCAAAAAAAATGGACAGATTTTACAAAAAAGATTTAATCAATTAAAAATGGTTAATATCCCAAACAGGGGAATTACAGCTGGGCTCAGTGACTCCACTAGTCAAAGGTACAATAATTTTCTTTTACATTTTAAAGCTTTTAATAATTTTAGTGTCCACGTGAGCCAACTTAATCATTAGAGCTTGAAGGTCCCGAAATGAGTACAATTAATGTAGGTCTGCAAATGAGTGTAATTAGTGCAAACTCCCAATGGTGATTAATTTGTCCTGGGGGTCAGGCTAGTTTTGTTTGGACGTGATCGGCTTCCAAAAAGAAAATAGTTTTTACACCAGTGCTAAAGATCACAGAAAGTTGAAATGTGGTGAATGCAATTTGCTTTCAAATATGCTGTGATCGTTTGAACTATTTTTAAACAATTTCATGCAAAACGTGCTGCAAGCGTCCAGCTATTTCATCTGGGAATGCTACCGGTAGTTTTCTGCTCCTGATCCTTGCCGCTTTTTTTGTTTCATTCTCAGAACAGGAGTCCAATCAGCAATTATTATCTATCTCTCGTTGTCCTAAGAATGGCTTGATAATCTAACCAGGGCAACACACTGTCTCTATAGAATGAACAGGAAGGAACTGCAGATGCTGGTTTACACTGAAGATGGGTCACAAAATGCTGGAGTAACTCAGGGGAGTCAGGGGAAAAAAGGAATCGGTGACGGTTCGAGTCGAGACCCTTCTTCAGACTGAGATTCAGGGGAGACGGAAACCAGAGGTATGAAAAGATCCTGAACAAATCAGAGCCGGCATCAATGACCATGTGAACGTGGAGCCCACAATGGTCCATTGTTGGCTGTGGGAAGAGGTGATAACAAAGTGATAGGAACAGTGAAACTAGCAGGACAGCAGTGACACCAGCAGGATGTTTAGGGTGGGGGAGGGACAGAGAGAGAGGGAATGCAAGGGTTACTTGAAATTAGCTTCAATGTCGGGAGCCCCGACCGCCCCGATGTGGCAACTCCAACAGCCTGACCCCAGGAGAAGATGGCAGGGGAAGAGAAAAGACATTCTGGCCTTCCATCACAGTGAGGAGGTGACTGGAGGAGACTCACTGTGATGGATGTTTATTTTGTTTGGTGTTGGTTTATGATTGTATGTGTTATTGCATATTTTTATTGCTTATTCTTATTGGTCTTATTGTTGAACTGCGGGTAATTTTTCATTTCACTGCACATTTATGTATATGTGACAAATAAATTGACTATTGACTATTGACTATAAACACTGGGTTGTAAGCTGACCAAGCAAAATATGAGGTGATCTTTTTTTATAGATCTGAGCAGTCTGCTAGACCACAGAGCAGATGAGAGACAACTGGAGTTTTTCATCTCATATACAGTACATTCAGAAAGTATTCAGGCCCCTTCACTTTTTCCACATTTTGCTACGTTACAGCCTTATTTTAAAATGGATGAAATCTTTTTTTAAATTATTTTTTAATTATTCAGTTATTTATTTTTAATTACTTTGCAAAAATTTCTAAACACCTGTTTTCACTTTTTTTATTATGGGGTATTGTGCGTAGTTTGATGATTTAATTTTTTTTTAATCCATTTTTAAATAAGGTTGTAACGTAGCAAAATGTGGAAAAAGTTAAGAGATCTGAGTACTTTCCGAATGCACTGTATAGAGCAGAAAAAAAAGATGCAAAGTACTGGAGTAGCTCAGCGGGTCAGGCAGCATCCCTGGAGAACATGAATAGGTGTCGTTTTTCTGTGTCGGGACCCTTCTTCAGACTCAAGTCTGAAGTGTCCAAACTGAAGAAGGGTCCTGACCTGAAGTCACATGTCCATGATCTCCAGGGAGATTGTAAAATTGTAAATTGTCCCCAGTGGGTAGGATAGCGCTAGTGAACGGGAACCGCTAATCAGCATGGACTCGATGGGCCGAAGGGCCGGTTTCTGTTCTGTATCTCCACAGCGCAAAATTAAAATACAGAGCGGAAGCATGCCCTCGATCCTACATGTCAATGATGACCAGGATGATAGAAAAGAAAAATTAACTGGATAAAATCAGAAATCTTTCTCGATGCACGGCAAACATTTGGCCAACATTTTTCAGCACGACTATCCTCCTCAAGCATTGTCAGGTAATAATTTGCCAAACAAAATATTTACATAAAACTCGGCTTGAGATGGAACGAGAAATCCCACTCTTTCTTCCTCCTCATTTCCTGTTTATTTGTCACACTCGCTGCCATTCTAAATTAGGACGATTAAAGTACAGTTATATAAAATAGCAAAGGTTAACGGGAGTGTGACATCACTGGCTGATAATACAGTACGAGAAAAAGAAAGGCTTTTTTTAATAAAAGAAAACCACATTGTTTCTAAACAAAATGGGCGCAGCGGTAGAGTTGCTGCCTTACAGCGCCTACAGCGCCAGAGACCCTGGTTCGATCCTGACTACGGGTGCTGTCTGTATGGAGTTTGCACCATCTCCACCTGGGCTTTCTCCGAGATCTTCGGTTTCCTCCCACGCTCTAAAGACGTACAGACATGTAGGTTAATTGGACAGGTATAAGTGTAAATTGTCCTCAATGCGTGTAGGATAGTGTCAGTGCGTGGGGATCGCTGGTCGGTGCGGACCCAGTGGGCCGAAAGGCCTGTTTCCCTGCTGCATTTCTAAACTAAACTAAACTAAACTGAACAAAAATTCGGAAATGGTCCACCAAGCGCTAGTCTGACCTTTCTGTCATCGGCCTCCTCCAGTGCCATAGTGAGGCCCACCGGAAATTGGAGGAACAGCACCTCATATTTCGCCTGGGCAGCTTGCAGCCCAGTGGTATGAACATCGACTTCTCCAACTTTAGATAGTTCCTCTGTCCCTCTCTTCCCCTCCCCCTTCCCAGATCTCCCTCTATCCACCTGTCTCCACCTATATCCTTCCTTTGTCCCGCCCCCCCTGACATCAGTCTGAAGAAGGGTCTCGACCCGAAACGTCGCCCATTCCTTCTCTCCCGAGATGCTGCCTGACCCGCTGAGTTACTCCAGCATTTTGTGAATAAATACCTTCTATTTAGAACATATGCTTGTTGACTGAAGCAACAATTGATATTGAATCTGGATGCATGCGACACGCTAGAACAGCCCAGACAGTTCTGTGCACCGTTTTTCGCGGGCATGTTGCTTCCGTTTAGTTTGCCCTATTCGCGCCCATCTTTGCTTGACTGCTCGTCTTTCCAAAGCGTGGGCCCAGTTCGCCCACCTCGGTCGGTCTTGTGGGTGCGGAGGTGAGCCCACCTGCCCTGGTTCAGTCCGACAACTCTGCCACCGAACGGATGTCTGCACACTGGTGCCCCCTTGGCGACTTACACACACACTGTTTGCAGGGTGGCATGAATAGCCCGCTGCTGACTCCACTTGAAAAGACGGCATCAGTTTTATTGTTCTCAATATCCTGGAGTGCTTGCAGGAGATCGCATTCTGATCTATGTTTCCTGTACAAAAGACTTCTTTTATTTTTTATTTTATATATATACGCCCGTCTTTGGCCGCGCCACAGATGTTATTTCATGTGCCGTTTTCTTCAAAGGTTAAAGATTGCTCGGCACCAGAATAGACTTTGCTGCACATATTGTTGATTTTACGGCTCAGCCTGACTAGACTCCGCTTGGCAACTAACATTTCCTAAGTTCCCTCGGGAAAGAAAGGTCTCTGTACTAATACAAGCTTTCTTGTCAGTGCTTTGGATAAATACTTTCCCAAATGTAATAATTTGTAAAGCATTTAATTCAGATGATGTTTTAAAAGCTCCCACCGTCAACCACAATAAGTGGTGCGAAAAAAGACTGTCAGGGTTTTATGTTAACCCTTTGTGCACTAAATAAAAAATTATAATTTATTCAATATTTACTTTAAAGAATTTAAAAATTGATTTTCCTTCATGTCGAACGGTATAATGGTCATTCGCAAGAACTCAAAGCAAGAAGGAACAGGTTGTGCCATTACTCAGTCACAAAGTGGTTAAGAAAACCACTTTTATTTTAAATAATTTCACCCCTTTTCTAAATCATATATTTTACTAATAATTGTGTGTCATTTGAATTATACTGTCAATGAAGATAATTAAGTGACACCATAGCATAAACTCATCGAGTGATCTAATTATAGCAAATCAAAATAAAAATGAGAGATTACACTTAGATTGCACGCTTAGAAGTCAAAATATTGATACATGAATAATCCTAACACTATATTCTTGGTAAAATGTTCTACCATATACTCGTATCTGCTTCTGCTACAAGCACCTATATAATGTTAGAAAGCAACTGCCTCACAGCGCTTGCAGCGCCGGAGGCCCGGGTTCGATCCCGACTATGGGTGCTGTCTGTACAGAGTGTGTACGTTCTCCCTGTAACCGCATGGGTTTTCTCCGAGATCTTCGGTTTCCTCAAACACTCCAAAGATGTACAGGTATGTAGATAAATTGGCTTGGTCTAAAATGTAAAAATTGTCCCGAGAGTGTTTAGTATAGTGTTAATTCACAAAATGCTAGAGTAACTCAGCAGGTGAGGCAGCATCTTGGGAGAGAAGGAATGGGTGACGTTTCGGGTCGAGACCCTTCTTCAGACTGAAACGTCGCCCATTCCTTTTCTCCCGAGATGCTGCCTGACCTGCTGAGTTACTCCAGCATTTTGTGAATAAATACCTTCGATATTGTACCAGCATCTGCAGTTATTTTCTTATAGTATAGTGTTAATGTGCAGGGATCGCTAATCGGTACGGACTCGGTGGGCCGAAGGGCCTGTTTCCTCACTGTATCTCTAAAATGAAAACTAAAAACTGGATTTTTTTTTTAAAAGGAGAATTAATGCAGTTATCGGAGTCTTCTGATTTGTCACACTATTATTACGTTGTGTTTAAGAATAATGGCCTGAACAACAATCGGAATTAAGCTAAGAACATTGGCATTTGGTTTGCCTTTGTTTTCATGTGGGCAGAAGCTTCTTTTGGCAAATATAGTAGGATATGGCACATCAGGGCAAATGGGATTAGTATAGATGGGTGTAAAGACTATATGGACATGAGGGACTGAACGGCCTGCTTCTGTGCGATGGTTTGGGGCAGCACACTGGCTCAGCGTTGCCTTACAACGACAGAGACCCAGGTTCGATCCTGACTACGGGAGCTGCCTGTATGGAGTTTGTCCCCGGGTGCTCCATTCTCCTTTCACATTCGAAAGACGTGCATGTTTGTAGGTCAATTGGCTTCTGTAAATTTTCCCTATTGCGTAGGATAGAGCTAGTGAAATGGATGATCTTTGGTCAGCAAGGACTCAGTGAGCTGTACCGTAACTGTACCATACCGTAACTGTAAACTTAAACCTGAACGTACAAAGGGGAAGACTGTGACCACGCCTCGCAAATCCACCAACTTCATCATGAAGAAAAAGAAGGGTCAGAGGGTGAACTGCAACACCACCACCTATAAGTCCCAAACCCCCATCCTGTCTGAAGAAGGATCCCCACCCGAAACGTCGTCTGTCCACCCCCTTCACAGATGCTGCCCGACTGTTGAGTTTCTACATCACGTTGTTTTTTGCACAAGATTCCAACAGGCCCAACAGAGGATGTACTTCCTGCGGCAACTGAGGAAACACAATCTGCCACAGGCAATGATGGTCCAGTTCTATACTGCTATCATCGAGTCCGTCCTCACCTTCTCCATCATGGTCTGGTTTGGCTCAGCCACCAAGCACGACATCCGGAGGCTGCAACGGATCGTTCGCACAGCTGAGAAGGTTGTTGGCTGCAACCTTCCCCCCCATTGACAAACTGTACACTGCAAGGGCCAGGAAGCGAGCGGGCAAGATCATCTCTGACCCCTCTCACCCTGGCCACATACTCTTTGAAGCACTTCCCTTTGGAAGGCGACTCCGGACTGTCAAAGCAGCCACAGCCGGACATAAAAACAACTTTTTTCCACGAGTGATAGTTCTACTCAATAACCAAAGTCTGTAGTCTCTTTTTTGCTCTGGTTTATTTTCACCCACATGTTTAGACCGTAATGGTGTATCCTTATTGTTTTGATGTGTTTATGCTTTATTCTTAATTGTTAACTGTATGTTTGTGTTGTCACTTGTGGGCGGAGCACCAAGGCACATTCCTTGTATATGGACATACTTGGCCAATAAACTTATTCATTCATTCATTCATTCATTCATTCATTCATTCATTCATGTACATTTCCTTGTGTCCCATGCCGTCTTGCACTTGATTTGCAAAAACATGGCGGATTCCACATTAGTGCTGGGCCTAACCCACGGAATATCTCTCAGAGGTGGCAAAGTTGATCAGCTGATGCAGCTGCTGTCTCTCACCTCTGGTGACCTGGGTTAAACGCTGATATCCAGTGCTGTCTGTGTGGAGTTTGCAAGTTCTCTCTGTGACCATGCCAGATTCCTCCAGTGTGGCTCAAGTTTCCTCCCATGTCCCGAAGTTGTAATCCCGAAGATCCTGCAGAAAACCCACGCGGTCACGGGGAGAACGTAGAAACTCCATACCGACAGCACCCGTAGTTGGGATCGAACCCGGGTCTTTGGCACTGTAAGCGCCGTAAGGCAGCGACTCTACCGCTGCGCCACCGTGCCGCCCCTGTGGCAGAATCTGGAAGGAGAATGGGTTACTGTAAAAATTAATATGGGAATGGCCTTACTTGGTGAATTGGCATAGACTCAATGGGCCAAAATGGCCTCTTTCTTTGTTGCAAGGAAATGTGAAATGTTATTGTGGGAGTACCTTCATCAGTTCAAGACAGAGGCTGACTGTCACCTTCTCATGGGAATTAGAATTGGGCAAGAAGTGCTGGCCTTCCCAACAGCACTTCTCCCCCCAAAACGACACTTAAAAGGTAATCAAGCATAAGTTTATGTCTGCGTGCATGTGTGTGTCTGTGTGCATGCGGGTGCGTAAAGTGAAATTTGTTCTTGGTACCCTGCAGACACTGTTGGTATAAAAAGTAAAAATTCTCCGAAATAAATCTCTTGCATATGTTATTCATTTAGAGTCACTCGCAGCTGGGAAATGTTACTGATTGCATTGAAATAGAAGCAGCAGAACCAAAAGCTGGACATTTTATTTAATCCTATTAGAGTGTATAGATTTTAAATGGGCTTAAGATCCATTAGCAACAGAGATAATGAAAGCATGCTGTTCGCATGTGGTCAACTTTGTGATATGGATGATACTTGTTCAGCATGTGTAAGTATTTCACTTTGAAGCAATAACATTGAAGTCACTTCAGAAAAGGCCAGTAGAATAACCAGTGAAGCTGTTTTGAACCAGATTTAAGATTGTGGATAAAATGACAAGCGAACCAACAGATGGCATTGCTGAAGAGTTTGTTCCATTTGTCTTATCTCAATCAAATCTGAAAGAATTATCCAGTTGGCTCCATCCTCCTATATTTTTTTTTAAACGTTGCCTCTTTCAAGTGTTTAAATATTTTTCTTTTAAATACCTCAGTAGATTCTGCTTCCACCTGTTTCTTAGTTTAGTATAGTTTAGTTTAGTTTGGAGATACAGCGCGGAAACAGGCCCCATCTGGCCCACCGAGTCCGCGACGACCAGCGATCCCCGCACACTAACACTATTCTACACACACTTGGGACAATTTACATTTATACCAAGCCAATTAACCTACAAAACCTGTGCTGCAAGGGTTTTCTCCGAGATCTTCGGGTTTTCTCCCACACTCCAGTGGGAGAAAACCGAAGATCTCGGAGAAAACCCTTGCAGTTCACGGGGAGAAGGTACAAACTCTGTACAGACAAGCAGCTGTAATCAAGATCGAACCTGGGTCTCTGGCGCTGTGAGGCAGCAGCTCTACCGCTACGCCACTGTTTTTATTGGGACTTTTTAAGTTTTAGGAACTTTCTTCATTCAAAACCAAAATCCCCCTGATCTCTCTCTCTTCACTTTTTTGGATGATGGTCTTAAATTTACACCTTACTGCCAATGACTGATTGATATTTGGTCGTAGATTTTATTTGGACTTTAGAGATACAGCTTGGAAACAGGCCCTTCGGCCCACCGAGTCCATATCGACCAGCGACCGCCCGTACACTAGCGCTATCCCACGCGCTAGGGACAGCTTACAGAAGCCAATTAACCCGCAAACCTGTGCGTCTTTGGAATGTGGGAGGAAACCGGAGCACCCGGAGGAAACCCACGCAATAACAGGAAGAGCGTACAAACTCTGTGCAGACAGCATCCGTAGTCGGGATCGAACCCGGGTCACTGGCAATGTGCAGCAGAAATTATAACGCTACGCCACTGTGCCACCCTATTTTCTTAGCGCCCTTTTTTTTTGGCTGGCTTTGAAAACCTTCGTACAGCAATCATTGCAGCATCTGAATCTCCCTGACAAGTCACTGCAACCTGAGTTAGCTGATCACACAAAATGCTATGCAGGTACCCATGGCACGGTATGTCCTCCTTGTGCAAATTAAGGGGGAAAGAATCGGCTAAACTTAAGAAGAGAAAACAAGCAAAGCAGCATTAAGTAGCAGACACCGTGAGATGGATTCACAATGCTTGCGCTGAACACACTGATGTTCTAAAGGTTTCCTTGCTGGATTTATAAAGGCTGTCAAGCCTATCATAAAATGTCAGATCAAAACAGCACTCTTTGGCAATGATTCTAATGGGCTTGGAGTCAGTCTCATTCTATCTCCACAAATGAGATGTTATGGAAGGTTACCTATTATTTTATCCATGTTGGGCAGTTACAAACAGACAAATTAAGGAGCTTTATCCCCTTCGCAAAGGGTTATTGTCATTATTCCTTTGTTTAGTTTAGAGACACAGTGCGGAAACAGGCCCTTTCATCCCACCGGGTCCGCGCCAACCAGCCATCCCCGCACATTAACACTATCCTATACCCACTAGGGACAATTTTTACATTTACCAAGACAATTAACCTCCATACCTGTACGTCTTTGGAGTGTGGGAGGAAACCGAAGGTCTCGGAGAAAACCCACGCAGGTCACGGGGAGAACGTACAAACTCCGTACAGACAGCGCCCGTAGTCAGGTTCGAACCCGGGTCTCCGGCGCTGCATTTGCTGTAAGGCAGCAACTCTACCGCTGTGCCACCGTGCCGCCCTGTGGCTAACAATCTTCAATTACTTCAATAAAATCAAACTAAGTAATAGGAACAGAATTTGGCCATTCAGCCCATCAAATCTACTCCGCCATTCAATCATGGCTGTTCTATATTTCCCTCCTAACCCCATTCTCCTGCCTTCTCTGCCAAAGTACAATGACTTGGCAATTTTAACTACATCTTTATTGTACAATATTGAATGAAATGATATCTTCTAATAATTTGTATTCGGCAGGTAATTTATTCTACATTGATCCGCTGCAGTCTGAAAACAACTATATATTTGTATGTGTAGGAAGGAACTGCAGATGCTGACTTACACCGCAAAAGATAGACACAAAAAGCTGGACTAACTCAGCGGGTTCAGGCAGTAAGGAATAGGTGACGTTTCAGGCTGAGAGCCTTCTTCAGACTGAGAGTCAGGGTAGAGGGAAATCGAGAGAGATGAAAAGGTGCACGGAACAAATTGATGGGAGATATGCAGAAAGACAGATCGGAACCGGCAACGATGATCGAGGAAAGGCGGAGCCCACAATGGTTCATTGTTGGCTGTGGAGAAGGTGATAGCGAGTAATGCCATCAGCGGAACTCAGCAGGACGACAATAAAAACCAGTATGACAACGAGGGCGTGGATGGAGAGAGAGGGGATGCAAGGGTTGCTTGAAGTTGGAGAAATCAACATTCATACCGCTGGCGTGGCCCGTCTTGTCAAAGAAGTGCACAAAGTTTCAAACTTTTAATTAGCATTTTTTGAGATTTCATATTCCTGAAACCTAGAAATACCATTGATCACAACCATATACTCAAAGGATATGCTTATAATATGCAAACAATGACAATTTAAAGAGAATTATTTACAATGATCTGCTGGGATGTCATGCAGATCCTGTCATCCTCTTTGCAGATGAGCATATGGCGTATATTTTGCTTGTTCCTTTTAAGGGGGCAAGGCTTTGAGGTTCAGCTATGATTTTGTGCGATTCATCTGTGCCGTTAACCTGGTAGGAGGAGACGTTTGTTGTGTTGGCTTTCATTTAAAATTAACCCAGAACAGCTCCGATTCAGCTGAAGGGGGCAAAGGTCTCGGGGAATATCCGAGAGGCAACAGCAATGCTCTCTTTCCATGGGAAATGAGTCCCTTTGCATTCATGAAACACTTACAAATTTATTTTTAATGGCCCATTACTGCAAGATAATTGAATGACTTTCTTCAAATTGTTGGTTACGGTTCCGAATCCCTGAGCTGTCAATTCAATCCACCTGCAACGGATGAAACCAAATTTCAGGCAGGCTGCCTGTTCTTTGGGGCGGCATCTATTCTGCCTTCGTAGAGGGGACGGTAGAGGACGGCACAGCGGTAGAGCTGCTGCCTCACAGCGCCGGATACCCGGGTTCCATCCTGACTGCGGGTGCAGTCGGTACGGAGTTTGTACGTTCTCCCTGTTACCTCCCCGTTCTTCGGCTTCCTCCCACCACTCCAAAGACGTACAAGTTTGCAGGTTAATTGGCTTGGTACAAATGTAAAATGGCCCCCAGTGTGTGTGGGATAGTGTTAATGTGGTCGTTTCGGACACGGAGGGCCTGTTTCCACACTGTATCTCTAAACTAAACTAAACCAAACTAAATGGACACCATCTTTACCTCTCAAAAAGATGCTGTAAAATAGACGTCCTGACATCCTTGTGAAACTAAGCGCATTTCATGATATTTAAGTTCACGATTGTCATCATGCACTGTCTTTCCGCTGACTGGTTAGCCCGCAACAAAAGCTTTTCACTGCACCTCGGTACACGTGACAATGAACTAAACTGAAACATCTCCGATATCCAAAATGTACCACTGGTTGGAGTTCAAATTCCAATGGAAACAGTCAAATCAGCTTCATTTACTTTTCAGGAGGCCATGATAAAACTGAGTTTATTAACTATCGCTCATTATATATAGAACAAAATCACAGTTCCTTAAAATTATGTTGAATTTCGGGTGGTCACTATGGGAATTAAGCTGACAGAGGAGTCACTGGAGCATAACCAATGTCACCCCTTTGTTTAAGAAGGGAAGTATGGTGGCGCAGCGGTAGAGTTTTTGCCTTACGGCGCTCGCGGCGCCAGAAACGCAGGTTCGATCCCGACCACAGGTGACAGACAGGCAGCACGGTGGCGCAGCGGTAGAGCTATGGCCTTGCAGCGCCAGAGACCCGGGTTCGATCCAAACTAGGGGTGCTTGTCTGTACGGAGTTTGTACGTTCTCCCCGTGTCCTGGGTGGGTTTTGTCCGATATCTTTGGTTTCCTCCCACTCTTCAAAAGACGTACAGGTTTTAAGGTTAATTGGCTTGGTATAAAATGTAAAATCGTCCCTTGTGTGTGTAAGGTTGTGTTAGTGCGCGGGGATCGCTGGTTGGCGCGGTCCCGTTGGGCCGACGGGCCTGTTTCCGCGCTGTATCTCTAAACTAAACTAAACTAGACTAAACTAAGAACAAACTCGAGGGGCCGAAGGGCCTACTCCTTAACTACTTGTTTCGCTTTCCTTTCATTTCTCTCTGTTCCGTCCAAAGGTTTTGATAGTGTGCTTTTCGTACAGATCAACAAGGCAGTATCACTGGACAAGTTAGTACGTCGGCAGGAAGGAAGGAAGTGGTGTAGTGAAAAACAATTTTTGATCGTGCACTGGGTTTAGTACTGTTGTGCAGGTAACATCTACCACAAGCAATTTGTGACCACATCTCCCCTCCCCTCTGCTGAATGAATGGAGCTGAACGTCAGATTGAGCTCAGATACCCCAACCCAGTTAGCCGGCTAACAGATGATGCTCCAAAAGAAGGAAGTCAAAAGAAACATATATTTATGTAGACACAAAATGCTGGAGTAACTCAGCGGGTCAGGCAGCATCTCGGGAGAGAAGGAATGTGTGACGTTTCGGGTCGAGGCCCTTCTTCAGACTGAAGCCCATATTTAGTTTAGTTTAGAGATATAGTGCAGAAACAGGCCCTTCGCTATCCAACGCACACCAGGGACAATTTACAATTTTACCAAAGCGAATTAACCTGCAAACCTGTGCGTCTTTGGAGTGTGGGAGGTAACTGGAGCACCCGGGGAAAAGCCACACAGGTCACGGGGAGAACGTACAAACTCCGTACAGACAGCACCCATAGTCAGGATCGAACCCGGGTCCCTGGCGCTGTTAGGCAGCAACTCTACCGTTGCGCCAACATGCTGCTCCATTAACACCCTGGTACCATGTTTTATAGATTAGAGTTGGCAGGAGGAGGCCATTCGGTCTATAGAGCCCAAGTCTGTACTTTAGATGAATCTTTTCACTTTGTTTCACTTCGCTTCTCTTCCTCCACAGTGTTGCACATGTCATTGAGAGCGCTAGATTGCGCCGTGGAAAGCATTTTACCAGAATCCATTGCAGGATCCATTGCAGAAATTGCAGAGAATTGTGGACACAGCCCAGGCCATCACACAGACCAATCCCCCCTTCCATTGACTCCGTTCACACCTCACGCTGCCTCGGCAAGGCCAGCAGCATAATCAAGGATGAGTCACACCCTGGCCACTCCCTCTTCTCGCCTCTCCCATCGAGCAAAATGTATAGAAGTGTGAAAACGCACACCTCCAGATTCAGGGACAGTTTCTCCCCAGTTATTATCAGGCAACTGAATCACCCAATGACAACCAGAGAGCAGTGCTGAGCTACTATCTACCCTCATTGGAGACCCTCGGACAGTCTTTTGATCGGACTTGACTGGCCTTCACGTTATTCCCTTTATCATGTATCTATATATTGTGTACGGTTCAACTGTAATCACGCATTGTCTTTCCACCGACTGGTTAGCACGCAACAAAAGCTTTTCACTGTACCTCAGTGCACCTGACAATAAAATAAACTCAACTCAATTTCCACTGCAGCAGAAGGCCAGCAATCTGGATAAGGTCTGAAGAACGGACTCGAATCCGAAACGTCACCCATTCCTTCTCTCCAGAGTTGCTGCCTGACCCGCTGAGTTACTCCAGCTTTTTGAGACTATCGCCAGCAATCAATCGACTGGAACATTTACGTTAAGGCAAGTGGTGTTAAAGTGACTGGGGATGGGTGGAATTGGTGGAATAAGAGAGAGGGAGAATGAAGTTATAGTTAAAATGAAACTACTGCTGATCACATTTTCTGAAGTGGAGCGGCACAGAGTTTTTTCACAGCAGGGTCAGACTAACTATGTGCAACATTTCGGAGTACAGGTAGGTTCTGTTCTCTATTGTTCCAGGACATATTTAACCGGTACTGCAATATTCTTCACAATAAATACTGGTGTCCACCCTCCTTTCTAATCTTGTCTACCTTTCCAGAACATTTTGTACATAGAATCCATCGCAAGAGGCTCCTGGAGCTTTTGATGCTTGTTTTCAATTCATCCTTTTTCTTCTGTAATTACTTTCATTCCTGTTCTCTTCTTATTCTGTCTGGCCTCACTGTCTCCGGTGTAGGAAGGAACTGCAGAAGCTGGTTTACAACCGAAGATAGACACAAAATGCTGGAGTAACTCAGCGGGACAGGCAGCATCTCTGGAGAGAAGGAATGGGTGACGTTTTGCGGCGAGACCCTTCTTCAGACTGAGAGTCAGGGGAGAGAGCAACACAGAGATAAGGAAGTGCGAGGTGTGAAAACGAGACATCAAACGGGATGGTTCAAGGAAAATGTAGAGTAGATCATTATTAGCTTGGAGAAGGCGACAACGAAACATACAGAGAAAAAATGTAATCAGGGGGACAGTCAGACTGGTTGGAGAACTACGAGAGGGAACTACGAGAGAACTACGAGAGGGAAAGGGTTACTTGAAGTTAGGAAAGTCAATACTGCCCACCGAGTCCACGCCAACCAGCGATCCCCGCACACTAACACTATCCCACACACAAGGGGCAATTTAGATTCATAACAAGCCAATTAACCTACAAACCTATACGTCTTTGGAATGTGAGAGGAAACCGGAGATCCCGGAGAAAACCCACGCGGTCACGGGGAGAACGTACAAATTTCATACAGGCAGCACCCGTAGTCGTGGATGGAACCCGGATCTCTGGCGCTGTGAGGCAGCAACTCAACCACTGCACCACCGTGCCACCCTAGGAAAAGGTACAGAACATATCTGAGCTGGCGCCGATGACCAGGGAAGGCTGGGGCCAACAATGGTCCATTGTTGGCTGTGGAGGAGATGACAGCGTGGCTGGGTTGAAAAGTGGTAGAGCTGGAGGAATCACAGAGGGGGCGAGCAGCGAGAGAGAAAACATTTTCACATACCAAATGGTTAGCATCTGGAATTGAATTGAATTGAATACTTTATTGTCACAGGTGACAAGTCGCAGTGAAATTCCTTGCTTGCATACCCAATACCCATCGATCTGTCTCCTGCATCACCACCGACAGTCTGGGCCTCGCAGGCCGGAGCCTGGCGGGGGCGGAGGTGGGACCTGGCGGGTCGACGGAGACCTCGACCATCGAACTTACAAAGTTACAAATTACAAATTCCCCCCCCCCCGCCCCACCTCCCGCGCCAGCTCCCTCCAAGGTCTCCCCCCCCCACCCCCCTCCCCGCTCCCTTGTGACGGTCCCCCCACGCCATCTCCTCCTTTGTTCAGTTTGCAGTTTTAGTCTCCAAATTTGAGGAAGGATATTCTTGCTATTGAGGGCGTGCAGCGTAGGTTTACTAGGTTAATTCCCGGAATGGCGGGACTGTCATATGTTGAAAGACTGGAGCGACTAGGCTTGTATGCACTGGAATTTAGAAGTATAAGAAAATAACTGCAGATGCTGGTACAAATCGATTTATTCACAAAATGCTGGAGTAACTCAGCAGGTCAGGCAGCATCTCGGAGAGAAGGAATGGGTGACGTTTAAGAAGGGTCTCGACCCGAAATGTCACCCATTCCTTCTCTCCCGAGATGCTGCCTGACCTGCTGAGTTACTCCAGCATTTTGTGAATAACTGGAATTTAGAAGGATGAGAGGAGATCTTATCGAAAAGTACAAGATTATTAAGGGGTTGGACACGTTAGAGGCAGGAAACATGTTCCCAGTGTTGGGGGAGTCCAGAAGAACAGGCCACAGTTTAAGAATAAGGGGTAGGCCATTTAGAACGGAGATGAGGAAAAGCTTTTTCAGTCAGAGAGTTGTGAATCTGTGAAATTCTCTGCCTCAGAAGGCAGTGGAGGCCAATTCTCTGAATGCATTCAAGAGAGAGCTAGATAGAGCTCTTAAGGATAGCGGAGTCAGGGGGTATGGGGAGAGGCAGGAACAGGGTACTGATTGAGAATGATCAGCTATGATCACATTGAATGGTGGTGCTGGCTCGAAGGGCCGAATGGCCTCCTCCTGCATCTATTGTCTATTGTCTATTGTTCCTTCCCCCGGCAGCGGCGTCCGCACTTCCACGTGCTCCGTCCTCACCCGGCGGTCGGCGCCATCGTCGACCGCCACACCGTCCCCTCCACTAACGCTGCCAGGTCCTCTCCAGCCGCCTCCGCGGCGCCGACCTAGACCCCAGCCGCGGGCTCCGCAGACCGATGGCCGCAGTCTCTGTCGACCCGCCAGGACCCACCTCCGTCCCCGCCAGGCGCCGGCCTGCGAGGCCCAGACTGTCGGTGGTGATGCAGGAGACAGATCAATGCGTAGCGTCCAGAGGAGAGGCGGATCAGCATCTGATGGGAAAGAACCTGCAGGACCACAGGGCAACAGAGCTTTCTGAGATTTGGCTTCAAATGTGAACCGTCCCCACGGTCGGGAGCAGAACGGTGGTGCAGCAGGTAGAGCTGCTGCCTCACCTCTCCAGTGATCCTGACCTCCGCATGCTGTCTGTGTGAAGGTTATAGTTTCCCCCCAAGGCTCCATAGGCTGCTGCCAGTTTCCTACCAGATCCCAAAGACGTCTGAGTTTGTGAGTTAATTAGCTGCTGTATATTATTTCCAGAGCAGCTGGGGGTGGTAGAAGAATTGAAGAGGGAGGAGGTGGGGTGGAGGAGGGATGGGGATGGGGAGTTAGCTGAAAATAAGGCTCATGCTGTTAGGGTAGGTATAACGGAGTTGGCAGTGGAATGGAATTCACAGTTGGTGTCAGATGGGGAGGTACAGTATCTTTGAGAAGAATTTACTGAGTCCAGTAGACAGAGCAGGTGGGTCATTGCACATTGGGGGAGTATGAAGCCAAATAGCATCTGTTTCAAGATATGTTTCAAGATAAATCTGTTTCATTGCAATTGGACTAGTAATATACACAAACTCAAAGCTTTACATAACAGCTCAAGGTCGGCAGGTGGTGCAGTGGGAGCTGTAAGAGAAACGTCCCAACTGTGGGACATTTCTCTTACCGCTGCAGAGTCCCCGTTTCGATCCTGACCACGGGAGCTGTCTGTACAGAGTTTGTACGTTCTCCTTGTGACCACATAGGTTTTCTCTGGGAGCTCCGGTTTCCTCCCACATCCCAAAGACGTACAGATTTGTGAGTTAATTGGCGTTGGTAAAAATTGTATCTTGTCCCCAGTGTGTCCCCAGTGTCTCTTGCATTCAAGAGAGAGCTAGATAAAGCTCTTAAGGATAGCGGAGTCAGGGGGTATGGGGAGAAGGCAGGAACGGGGTACAGATTGAGAATGATCAGCCATGATCACATTGAATGGCGGTGCTGGCTCAAAGGGCCGAATGGCCTCCTCCTGCACCTATTGTCTATTGTCTATTGTCTATTGTGTGGGATAGTAATAGTGTATGGGCTGATCGCTGGTCGGCTTGGATTTGAAGAAGCAATGTTGAGGGTCTCTGGATTATCCTGGCAGCCAGTCTTTGCCTCTGCGTGTGCTGTGTGCGGACGCAGTCCCTCATTGGCTGGCGGCAGGAAGGAATTCTGCTGTTTAGGTCTTCCCCCGGCCATTCAGTCTTACCCCAAAGCTGAGCTGCCAGGGAGAAACCTGATTCTGCCAGCGCCCCCTCTCGAGGCAAGGGCGAACTACAGGCACACCACCATGGATCCTCCTTAGAAGACCAGGACTGAGCTGCCGTGACAAGCCCGAGATCCCCAGAATCATCTCACAAACCCTCTCTTGGCGAGGGACAGCGCCCCCATGCGGTCCTGGATTTTCTTACCACTGCAAATAAAATACCACCGACGCATGATGAAAGAATGGGTCGACTGGGCTTGTATTCACTGGAATTTAGAAGGATGAGGGGGGATCTTATAGAAACATATAAAATTCTTAAGGGATTGGACAGGAAAAATGCTCCCGATGTTGGGGGATTCCTGAACCAGGGGCCACAGTTTAAGAATAAGGGATAGGCCATTTGGGACTGAGATGAGGAAAAGCTTTTTCACCCAGAGAGTAGTGAATCTGAGGAATTCTCTGCCACAGAAGGCAGTGGGGGCCAATTCACTGGATTTTATCAAGAGAGAATATTTAACTCTTAGGGCTAATGGAATCAAGGGATTTGGTGAAAATGCAGGAATGTGGTACTGATTTTGGATGATCAGCCATGATCATATTGAATGGCGGTGCTGGCTCGAAGGGCCGAATGGCCTACTCCTGCACCTATTTTCTATGGTTTTATGTTTCTAAGCTATATCATGTGAGTTCACCCTACTGCAAGTGCCAGTCTGGTCACTGCAGAACCCGGTGTCATCCTGTACAATACATCACGGTCGGCACGGTGGCGCAGCGGTAGATTTCTGCCTTACAGCGAATGCAGCGCCGGAGACTCAGGTTCGATCCTGACTACGGGCGCCGTCTGTACGGAGTTTGTACGTTCTCCCCGTGACCTGCGTGGGTTTTCTCCGAGATCTTCGGTTTCCTCCCACACTCCAAAAACGTACAGGTACGTAGGTTAATTGACTGGGTAAATGTAAAAATTGTCCCTAGTGTGTGTAGGATAGTGTTAGTGTGCGGGGATCGCTGGGCGGCACGGACTCGGTGGGCCGCAGCAGTGGGTGGTGACTGTGACCCAAGTGCTGTTGGAGGGGAGGTGGGGCAGTGTACCTGTACCATCCTACCAATGTAGGACGTTTCAGTTGCTGGGAAGAAACTGTCCCTTACTCTGGAGGTGTGCGTTTCCACACTTCTACACATTTAGCCCGATGGGAGAGGGGGGAAGAGGGAGTGGCCAGGGTGCGACTCGTCCTTGATTACGCTGCAGGCCTTGCCGAGGCAGCGTGAGGCATCAATGGAGTCAATGAAGGGGGAGCTTGGTTTGTGTGATGTTGGAAAGAGTCATACGATAAACCTCCAGCTGGATGTAAGGCAAAGGGTGCAGCTAACTGTGGTTCCCAGTTTATACTAACTAATTAACTAAGTATACCCTTGAACAAATGTGCAATTCACGGAAATCTGCTGCATTTTGTAGACGTTCTGTTGCATCTGCCGTTAGCCTCTTAAACCGCCGTGGTGAGGAAAAAGGAGAGGAAAGATGTTGATATGTGCTTTAACGCTCCTTATCTTTCACAGCATCGCACACCTCATTTCCTACTTATTACACCAGATTCAAAGACCAAGGCTACAATGTCTTGCTGCCGGCTGCTTTGAACAGAGGCCGTTCATGCCTGCTTGTATTTTTTAACAAGTGCGAGGTGCTTGTGTTCTGCAGACGTAGAAAGCTTTTATAAAGCTGCACAGAGGAACGCACAAAAGGATATTTTTTTCTTCTTTGCTCTCGAAACCATTTTCAAATGTGATGCAACACTTAATTCTGTTCTGATCATTCATTTCAAAGTTCAGTCGACGATCTGTTTTTTTTTCTCCTTGGTCAAATGGTAAGGGTTTAAAAGTTACCTCGTCCTTTGATAATACATTAACTGTGCTTTCACTTCACCAAGAGATGTGTTAAGAAAACAATCCTCTGGAAGTTCTTTATCACAGTATATTCAAGTAGGCATTAATGCCCCTGAAATGAATAGAGGCAGATATTTTTTTTTTTAAATGACGAATGGCTTTACATGTGTAGACATATTTATATCATCACTGTATGCTCTGCAGCAGAGTACGTTCATGTTTTCTATTGAGGAATACAATGAAGTGGATGGTGGCGACCTTCTACCGCTGCACCATAGAGAGGATCCTAATGCATGGTGTCCCTGTGTGGTACTTCAGCTGCACGGAGGCAGAGAGGAGAACTCTTCAGCGGGTAGTCCATAGAGCTCGGAGGACTATCGGAACGCAGCTACTAGCCTTGGAGGACATCTACAACACACGATGCCTCAGAAAAGCCACCAGCATTCACAAAGACTCCCCACACCCCTGCAATAGTCTGCTCGAAATTCTACCATCGGGCAGACGCTACAAGGCCTTCTACGCCCGCACCTCCAGGCTCAGGGACAGCTTCATCCCTAGGGCCATAGCTGCTATGAAAAGGTCCTGCTGAGCCGGATGGTCACATCGCACAGTGAACCGGCACAGACCTACTTGAACTTTATACTGTCTTAAAACTGTTTCTAATTTTGTTTCACTGGGTTGTATAAATTTACACTGATTAGCTAATTAATTTATTGCATCGTATGGAAGGCTCATTCAATAGACAATAGACAATAGGTGCAGGAGGAGGCCATTCGGCCCTTCGAGCCAGCACCGCCATTCAATGTGATCATGGCTGATCATTCTCAATCAGTACCCTGTTCCTGCCTTCTCCCCATACCCCCTGACTCCGCTATCCTTAAGAGCTCTATCCAGCTCTCTCTTGAATGCATTCAGAGAATTGGCCTCCACTGCCTTTGAGGCAGAGAATTCCACAGATTCACAACTCTCTGACTGAAAAAGTTTTTCCTCATCTCAGTTCCTAATCTCGTTGTACCCCTGTACAATGACAATAAAGATATATTGTATTGTGAGTATTTTTTTAAACTTGCAGTGAGACTGGCATTTGGATCTTGGGGAATAAAATGTGTTGACTGGGTTTATGTATCGGCAACCGTTATGAATTTGAATCTGCTTTACTTTGCTCCAAGACAGCCGTCGACTTATTAACTACCACTCACATCACTCTGTTTCGTTACATCTGCCAGACCTGGGCATGGAGGTTACTCAGTAAAATCCAGCATCCGATCCCTCTGGACGCCTGGTGCTATACATCTATGCTCACATGTTGTAGGAGCAGAATTAGGCCATTCGGCCCATCAGGTCTACTCTGCCATTCAATCGTGGATGACCTTCCTTTCCCTCATAACCCCATTCTCCGGCCTTTTCCCCGTAGCCCCTGACACCCGTACTAATCGAGAACCCATCAATCTCCACCTTAAAACTATCCATTGGCTTGGCCTCCACAGCCTTCTGTGGCAATGAATTCCACAGATTGGAATTTAAACAGGGGGCCCATAATCCAAACAGCGTTTTCAGCCGGACCTGGAGACCCAGGCAGGAGTTGAAATGTGGCTTGAAATCGGGACTGTGGGCTGGGAGTGTCCAGAGCCAGGGTTGAGGTCTGGAACATCATAGAACACTACAGTGCAGAACAGGCCCTTTGGCTCACGATGCCCATGCCGAACAGGATGGTGGGTTAAAGTAATCTCCTCTGCCTGCATGTAATCTATATCAAAAGCCTTCATATCCTTCCACAAGTGCGGTGACCAGAACTGCACGCGATGCTCCAAATGCAGCCTAACCAAAGTCCCAGAAAGCTGCTAAATGACTTCCTGATTCTCAATCCCTGCACCGACTAAAAAGGCAGACATACTACAGATGTTGGTTTACACCGAAGATAGATGCAAAATGCTGGAGTCACTCAGCAGAACAGGCAGCAACTCTGGAGAGAAGGAATGGGCGATACTTAGGGTCAAGACTCTGAAGAACGGTCTTGACCCAAAACATCATCCATTCCTTCTCTCCAAAGATGCTGCCTGTCCCGTTGAGGTACTCCAGCATTTTGTGTCCACCTTCCACATGCTGTATGTATGTATGTATGTATGTATGTATGTATGTATGTATGTATGTATGTATGTATGTATGTATGTATGTATGTATGTATGTATGTATGTATGTATGTATGTATGTATGTATGTATGTATGTATGTATGTATGTATGTATGTATAAGAAAACAACTGCAGATGCTGGTACAAATCAAAGGTATTTATTCACAAAATGCTAGAGTAACTCAACAGGTCATGCATGTATGTATGTATGTATGTATGTATGTATGTATGTATGTATGTATGTATGTATGTATGTATGTATGTATGTATGTATGTATGTATGTATGTATGTATGTATGTATGTATGTATGTATGTATCTATGTATCGATGTATGTATCTATGTATGTAGACAGATAGAGATAGATAGATCAAGAGCCAGATATATAGTTAGATCGAGAGATAGATAGATAGATTGAGAGATAGATAGATAGATAGATAGATAGATAGATAGATAGATAGATAGATAGATAGATAGATAGATAGATAGATAGATAGATAGATAGATAGATAGATAGATAGATAGATAGATAGATAGTCTGAAGAAGGGTCTCGACCCGAAACGTCACCCATTCCTTCTCTCCTGAGATGTTGCCTGACCTGCTGAGTTACTCCAGCATTTTGTGAATAAATACCTTCGATTTGTACCAGCATCTGCAGTTATTTTCTTATAGATAGATAGATAATACCCTCTTTACCACTTAATCTGCTTGTGCCACTTCCATATACTTGGGCACTAGGATCCCTTTGTACATCAGTGCTGTTAGTAGTCTTGACACAAACTATATTTTCCCCTTACATTTGACCTCTCAAAGTGCAAACCACTCGCACAGGCATCGGGAACATGGTTAGGTCAGCAGCAGGTTTCTGCATTGCTTCCTGAAACTCACTGAATATACTGGCCAAATATAAAAAGAGTGAAATAAAGATGTTTAGATGTGAATAGGAGTAAAATCAGATACCCTGGAAAAACAAATGGTCCACACCAACAAAGTCCCAAGGTGTTGGCCATCGATGCATTACTGTCAGCTTTGAATTGCCTCTTATTCAGGTAGATCATACCACATATACACACAGGTTGTGGAAAAAAGAAAATAAATCGAGTGCAGAATATAGCGTAGGAGGAACTGCAGATGCTGGTTTACACTGAAAATAGACACAAAATGCTGAAGTAGCTCTGTGGGACAGGCAGCATCTCTGGAGAGAAGGAATGGGTGACATTTTGGGTCGAGACCCTTCTCCAGACTGATATATAGTGTTACATTTGCAGAGAGCATGTAGAGAAATAAAAAAGTACAAAGGCCACCACAAAGTAGACTGGAAGATCAGTAATATGTCCTTTCGCATGTGAGAAGACTGTTCATGAGTCTGCTGGCAGCAATGAAAAAGTTGTTCTTGAATCCTGCGGTGTGTGCTTTCAAGGTTTTTGTACCTTCTGACTGGCAGGAAGGACCAGAGAGAATGATTGCGGTGTGAGTGGTCATCAGGAATGTTAGCTGCACTATCGATGGAGCCGATGGGGGAGGCGGAAATGGTCAACATGATTGACCGGGCTGCGTCCACAACTCTCTGTACTTTCGTTCGATTTCAGCCAGAGCTGTTGCCACACCAGGCTGCGATGCATGGAGATGGGACGTTTCATTTGTTGTATCCGTAGAAATTGGGTCATATAGTCAGAGAGTCGTAGAGTGATACAGCATGGAAACTGGTCCTTCAGCCCAACTTGCCCACTCTGAGCAACATGTCCCAGCTACACTAGTCCCACCTGCCTGCGTTTGGCCCATATCCCTCCAAACCTGTCCTATCCATGTACATGTCTGACTGCTTCTTAAGTGTTGGGATAGTCCCTGCCTCAACTACCTCCTCTGGCAGCATTTCCATACAACCACCACCCTTTGTGTGAAAAAGTTACCCCTCAGATTCCTATTAAATCTTTTCCCCTTCACCTTAAACCTATGTCCTCTAGTCCTCGATTCACCTACTCTGGGCAAGAGACTCTGTGCATCGACCCGAGCTATTCCTCTCAAGATCTTACGCACCTCTATAAGATCACCCCCCCCCCCCCCTGCTCCACAGGAACAGGGGCCCAGGCTACTCGAGATTCCCAGATAACTGGAGTTTTACTGCCGCTGGCAAAAACTAACGGTTAAACACTCAAGAGCATTCACATGAGGAACCTTTGTTAGTAAAGATTCCCGAAGAATGGGTTGGATATTAATGTAACTAACAGACTACTCCCTTGCGATTAGAATAAATCTTCGCTGGAGTATCCAAGACAATGTCAAGTCTCTTGTGTCGATGACCTGATAAATTTTTCGAGTGAATATCTGCCACGTCGAACTAAGGAACAGAAGATGAGAGCATTGTGCCAAAGCTCACGAAGCCGGGAAAAATATATCCTCGGGGGGGAAGAATGCCATATTGTAGATAACCTTTCTCATGCCACTGGAGTGCAATGGTGTTTATTCAAAGGCATGCTGATTGGAATGATAAATTACTCTGATTAGTATAGACATCAGTGTGAATCCATTCCCATTAATGCATTCTCCAGGAGTATCGGTACAAAAGGGCTCTGTCCAACGGCCCCTTGTAAATATTGCCTTGCGTCTGATCACCCACAGTCAAGAGATGTTATGCCAAAAGCCACAAAGCTTAAAAGAAGAATACAGAGAAGAAGAATAGAAATGGTTAAAGGCTTGCGGTGAAGAGAAAGGACCAGGACTATTAAAAACCAAGGACCGAAACTATATTCAGAGTGCAAAGACAGAGCCCCTTTTATGTTGCTTTTTATGAGGACGTGGAGAAACCAGAACTGTGGATGGATAGAGATTTGCTCTCCAATGTCGTAGATAAATTGTGTTTGTCATCTTGAGTTGTTTTAATCATCACAGGTTTGAAGTCTTGGGTTGACACGTAGCAGGCAGAACGAGAATAGTCAAAGAAATTACTCGGAGATTGGAGTCACTTCTAAGATTTGATCTTGGCTTTATCGAAATAAAGTTTTTCTCTTTCTTTTCCTCTCTCTCTCTCTCTCTCTCTCTCTCTCTCTCTCTCTCTCTCTCTCTCTCTCTCTCTCTCTCTCTCTCTCTCTCTCTCTCTCTCTCTCTCTCTCTGAGCAGTTGAATACTTCCACGAGACTGAGAAATATCTATTTAAGCAGTTAATTGATCTTTCCAATAAAAAAACACATTAAGGAGGGGAAGAGGTGAAGGAGACTAAAAAGTCTAATACTTTTGCGCACAGCACAGTCTTCTATGTGGATGGGAAACCATTGTGGAAGGTGACAGGGAATGAGAAGAAAAGGCAAATCAAATGGTGACAATTATTCAAATAGAACTGATTGATTATTCTTACTATAACTGTTTAGTCTTTTTTGTTGCATCGCGGTACAGTGACAACTTGCCGAGATGAACCTTTGTAATCGGGCGACCTTGAGCTCTCGTAACGATGGCATTTGCGAGGCAAAAGGAATAATCAAATCCACACAAGCTGACGCTGAAAAGATGCCTCGACTGAATGTAAGTGCACCAGCCCTCGGAGATTTGCGCGACCAACTAGATTAACCCGTTGGGACTAAGTCGCAGGCAACCACAAAACATCTTTAAGTGAACCACCAATTTAGGCTGGAGTTTGGCGGAAGATAATCTGGTGCCGTTTCGTTCAGCAGTAGAGTAACTGCTTGTCATTTCCAGTAATTGTGAGCACATAATTCAAAGAAAGCTTATTAGAAACTCAGACAATGTAATTTAGTGTAATATTATAATAACTGCAAGCGATCAGGAGTGACCCCAGACAATTAAACAATAATCAGCAACTCCCACATAATTGCTTATTATTGGTGATGGTAACGATTATGTGCTGCGTTCAGGTGACTAAGATAATCAGGTAGCTTCTCGCAGAGAAAGGTTTTACGAATAGATAATTACCGCAGGGAACAAACTGCTTTTGTTATAGCAACACAAGACGCTAGAAACCCTCAGCAGGTCAGGCAGCATCTGCGGAACGAGAAACAGCATTAACTAGAGAAAACATTTTTGTTACGTGCTGGTGAGTCATTGGAAGGACTATACATGCCTGCAGTCGAGCCATCCTCAGTGCACAGATGCATGATAAAAGGAATAGCTTTTAGTCCAGTCAAGTGTGTTTCAAGGTAGTCTGAGGGGAGAAGAGGGAGTGACTGGGGAGGGACTCATTCGCGATCGTGCTGCTGGGCTTGTAGAGACAGCGAGAAGTGTAGATGGAGTCAATGGAAGGGAGGTTGGTTTGTGTGATGGTCTCTGCTGCGTCCACAATTCTCTGCAATTTCTTGCGATCTTTTAGATTTTTTTAGATTTTAGAGATACAGCGCAGAAACTGGCCCTTCGGCCCACCGAGTACGCGCCGCCCAGCGATCCCCGCACATTAAAAACACTATCCTACACCCACGAGGGACGATTTTTACATTTGCACAGCCAATTAACCTACAAACCTGTACGTCTTTGGAGTGTGGGAGGAAACCGAAGATCTCGGAGAAAACCCACGCAGGTCACGGGAAGAACGTACAAACCCCGTACAGTACAGCACCCGTAAGGGTCAAACCTGAGCCTCCGGTGCTGCATTCGCTGTAAGGCAGCAGCTCTACCGCTGCGCCATCGTGCCGCCCCTGGATGGAGCTGTTCCCAAACCATGCTGTGATGCTTCCCAATAAAATGCTTTCTGCGGCGCATCTGTCGAAGTTGATGAGGGTAGTTGTGGACATGCTGAACATCCAAAGCCTTCTGAGGCTTGATGTGCTTTCTTGGTCATTGCTTCGATATGGCTAGTCCAATAGACAAAAGACAATAGACAATAGATATGGCTAGTCCAAGACAAGTTACTGGTGATATTTAGTCCTGCGAATGGTGTGACAGTGGCGTAGTGGGTGAGCTACTGCCTCACAGCGCCAGAGACCCGGGTTCGATCCTGACTACGGGTGCTATCTACACGGAGAGAGCTGGATAGAGCTCTTAAGGATAGCGGAGTGAGGGGGTATGGGGAGAAGGCAGGAACGGGGTACTGATTGAGAGTGATCAGCCATGATCGCATTGAATGGCGGTGCTGGCTCGAAGGGCTGAATGGCCTACTCCTGCACCTATTGTCTATTGTCTATTGTCTATTGTTCTCCCCGTGACCTGCATGGGTTTTCTACGCGATCGTCGGTTTCCTCCCACACTCCAAAGGCATATAGGTTTGTCGGCTAATTGGCTTGGAATGAATGTATAAATGTAAAATCATCCCTAGTGTGTGCAGGATAGTGTTAATGTGCGGGGATCGCTGGTCGGTGCGGACTCTGTGGGCCGAAGGGTCTGTTTCCACGCTGCATCTCTAAACTAAACTAAACTAAATTTAAGATAGACACAAAACGCTGGAGTAACTCAGCGGATCAAACAGCATCTCTGGAGAAAAGGAATAGGCGACGTTTCGGGTCGAGACCCTTCTTCAGACTGAAAGTCAGGGGAAATGGAAACAAGAGATTTATCAGATGGTGATATAGAGATATATATATATATATATATAAGATATGCAAAAAAAGTAACAATGATAAAGGAAACAGGCCATTGTCAGCTGTGGGCTAGGTGAAAACGGGTTACAGACAATGAGACTCAACAAGATGAAGCACTATGGTGGGGGAGGGATGGAGAGAGGGGGGAATGGAAGGGTTACTTGAAGTTAGAAAATCAATACTCATACCGTTGGGTTGTAAGCTGCCCAAGCGGAATATGAGGTGCTGTTCCCCCAATTTGTGTTTACCTTTTCAGGTTGATGGAGTATCTTAAACCTAAAATATTAACTCTGTTACTCTTTCCATCGGTAATGCCTGAGCTGCCGAACGTTTCTAACATCTTCTGCTTTTACTTCATAAACTGCAGTTTTTCTAATGTTTAAAATTTGTTACTTTGTTACAAATGGATTGAAAGACCTGGCATTAATATGAAGACACAAGGAACTGCAGATGCTGGTTTACCAAGGAAAGACACACAAACTGCTGGAGTAGCTCAGCAGGTTCAGTTTGGTTTATTATCACGTGTACCGAGGTACAGTGAAAAGCTTTTGTTGCGTGCTATCCAGTCAGCGGAAAGACAGTACATGATTCCAATCGAGCCATTTACAGTGTATAGATACATGATAAGGGAATAACGTTTACTGCGAGCTAAAGCCAGCAAAGCCCACAGGCCAGGCAGCATCCCTGAAGAACACGGATAGATGACGTTCTGGATCAGAACTCTTTCCATAAACACGAAGAGGACAGAGAGCCATGTTCTCCAGAGACGCTACCTGACCCACTCAGTTACTCCAGCACTTTAGGTTCAAAGGTGAGAACAAGCTGAGATACTTTAGTAGTAATTACTTGCAGAAAAGATTTCGCCTATTTTAAAATTGAATGTTTTATGGGATTTATTTTCTCTTCAGTTTTTGTTTACATTTTAATAACCGTTAAGTTTTTTGACATACTCATTTAATTTCCAGTGGAGAACATTTTTGAATATCAGGGATATCAGTGGTAGAGTTGCTGCCTTGCAGGGCCAGAGACCCGGGATTGATCTTGACTACGGGTGCTGTCTGCACGGAGTTCATACCTTCTCCCTGCGATCGCGTGGGTTTTCTCCGGGAGCTCCGGTTTCCTCCCACATTCCAAAGACGTACACGTTTTTGGGTTGATTGGATTTGGTTTTTAAAAAAATCAATTGTCCCGAGTGTGTAGGTTTGGAACTGGTGTACGGGTGGTCGGCACGGACTCAGAGCGGTCGGAAGAACGTGTGTACAGGATGGTCGACGTGGACTCGGTGAGCAGAAGGGCCTGTATCTCCAAAGTCTAAATTCTAAGGCAGTGAAAAAAACAAGCAGCATTCCTGAGGGTGGGAGTGCAGTGATTATCAATCTCATCAGTTTCACCCCTCCGTCTGGCCCTCCCATGTGCGATGGGTGGAAGGGATACTGTTTTGCCATCACTTAAACATTTTTACGTCTTGCCTGAGTTCGGCCTACCTGCCTAAGAGGGGTGAAATTCCCCCCCCATTCTGTATTGTTCAGTGTAATTTGTTGAAGAGTTGCTCTATTATATAATAACAAGGAGCTCCAGGTGCTGGTTTATACCAAAGAAAGGCATTAAATGCCAGAGTAACTCAACGGGTCAGGCAACATCTCTGGAGAACATGGATTGCTGACCTTCCGGGTCGCGTCTGAAGAAGGGCCCTGACACGAAACATCACCTGTCCATGTTTTCCCGAGGCGCTGCCTGACCCGCGGAGTAACTCTGGCACTTTGTGTGCCTCTCTGTTATGTAGCCTGCTCAAGTTACCTTACAGAGGGCTCCAGGCTGATTCAGGCGCAATTCCTTGACACAAAGCCTGGAGAAACCTTATGTGGGCAGGTGTCACCGAGGCAAGCGTGTTTTTGAGGCTGTATGGAAAATCTAGGGCAATACTTTTCAGTCAGCATGACAAAAAAGATTTTCATCTCAGGGATACACACACCTTCAGGAATGTGTAAACCCAACACTGTTGCATATTGCATGGAAATTAAAGTAAAGCTACAATAGCTATCATGCTGTATCGCTGTCCCACTGCACCTTCAGTGCTGTGCCTTGTTCTCACATGTCATGCGACACACTGAGATGAACTTTGAAAGCACACTTGGCATTTTTAAGTTTTTCAGATTGGTCAGTACGCCATGTCCCTTCAAAGTGGTGCTGTCTCTCCCTTGAGCTTAATTTTCCAGTGGGACCTTCTGTAAGTAGAAGGCCAGCCACCACCGATCAAGAGGGCTTGACGTACGGCCATGCACCTGAGGGGTAACATGGAAGAACTTGTGTGAACAGGTAGTCGATGGGCAGTGTGGACTGGGCGGGCCAAAGGGCTTATTTCCTGTATCCTGTATTCCATGCTGTATCTTTCAATAGACAATAGACATTAGACAATAGGTGCAGGAGGAGGCCATTCGGCCCTTCGAGCCAGCACCGCCATTCAATGCGATCAGGGCTGATCATTCTCAATCAGTACCCCGTTCCTGCCTTCCCCCCATACCCCCTGACTCCGCTATCCTTAAGAGCTCTATCTAGCTCTCTCTTGAATGCATTCAGAGAATTGGCCTCCACTGCCTTCTGAGGCAGAGAATTCCACAGATTCACAACTCTCTGACTGAAAAAGTTTTTCCTCATCTCAGTTCTAAATGGCCTACCCCTTATTCTTAAACTGTGGCCCCTTGTTCTGGATTCCCCCAACATTGGGAACATGTTTCCTGCCTCTAACGTGTCCAACCCCTTAATAATCTTATACGTTTCGATAAGATCTCTCATCAATCAATTCCATCAATAAAGGGGTGGCACGGTGGCGCAGCGGTAGAGTTGCTGCCATATAGCGCCATGTACCCTGGTTCGATCCTGACTACGGGTGCTGTCTGTCTGGAGTTTACACGTTCACCCCGTGACCGCGTGGGTTTTCTATGGGTGCTCCGGTTTCCACCCGCAGTCCAAACACGTGCAGGTTGGTAGGTTAATTGGCTTCTATAAATGGTAAATTGTCGCTAGTGTGCAGGATAGTGATGGTGTAGGGGGAGATTGCTGGTCGGTATGGACTCAGTGGGCCGAAGGGCCTGTTTCCACGATGTAGCTCTAAAGTCTAAAGTCTCCAATTCGGGGATCATCACACTAATGGTCTGAAATGGTCCTAAATAAATTGCCATTTTATATTGTTGCTCGTTCTGCAAGCAATCAGGTTGTGGGAGCCTTGTGTGTAGCGATAAGAGGGACAATGTAGAACTAGTAAATGAGTGATCGTTGGTCGATGTGGACTCGGTGGGTCATGGGGCATGTTTCCACACTGCATCTCTAAAACAAAAACTAAACCTGGGGCGAGATTCCAGTCTGAAGAACGGTCTCGACCTGAAAAGCCACCCATTCCTTCTCTTGCTTAGATGCTGCCTGCCCCGCTGAGTTACTTCAGCATTTTGTGTAGGAAGGAACAGCAGATGCTGCTTTAAACCGAAGACAGACACAAAATGCCGGAGTAACTCAGGGGGACAGGCAGCATCTCTGGAGAGAAGGAATGGACGACGTTTCAGGTCGAGACCCTTCTTCAGTCTGACTCTGCCTGCCCCGCTGAGTTGCTCCAGCATTTTGTGCCTATCCTCAGGCTTTATCAAAGTTGTTTGCCGATCTTTGCTGTTTTCTAGATTGGTACATGTTCTGTAGAGGGCACTCTAGCAAGATTTGGGCAGGAAATAAAGAGCTCTAAATCTAACACTCTTTCCACATTTCAGCATGTTTGTCAGCCCTTCTTTTATCTGCTTCCTTTGCCAGCCTGTAATATCCTGCTCTCTGCAGCACCATTGAAGGCCGTTATGAAGTACAGAAGTCTGTAACCCAGCTGTGCTGAGGTTTTGTGGCAACATCGCATAAGCACATTGAAATAATGCACTGTTCAAGATTAGTCGAGATAAGATTAACGTGCGCTGAAGGAAAGATAACATCCTCGTAAAGTAAAGAAAGAAAGAAAGAAAGAGGCTTTGTTGCCTCGCAGCTTTCAACCCTCAGAGTAGAAATAAAAACATAAATAGAAACATAGAAACATAGAAAATAGGTGCAGGAGTAGGCCATTCGGCCCTTCGAGCCTGCACCGCCATTCAATATGATCATGGCTGATCATCCAGCTCAGTAGCCTGTACCTGCCTTCTCTCCATACCCCTTGATCCCTTTAGCAAAAAGGGCCACATCTAACTCCCTCTTAAATATAGCCAATGAACTGGCCTCAACTACCTTCTGTGGCAGAGAATTCCACAGACTCACCACTCTCTGTGTGAATATAAAATATTGGACATAGTCAACGATTAGCCAGGGTGGCACAGTGGCTCAGCAGTGGCGTTGCTGCCTCACAGCGCCAGAGACCCGGGTTCGATCCTGACCACAGGTGCTGTCTGTACGGAGTTTCTATCGAAAGTAGACACAAAATGCTGGAGTAGCTCAGCGGAATGGGCAGCATCTCTGGAGATAAGCAATGGGCGAGGTTTCGGGTCGAGACGCTTCCTCAGACTGAGAGTCAAGGGTAGTTTGTATGTTCCCCATATGACCGTGTGGGTTTACTCCAGGTGCTCCGGTTTCCTCCCACATCTCAAAGACATGTGGGTTTTTTTAGGTTAATTGGCCCTCTTTAAATTGTCCTGAGTAAGTGGGATAATGCAGAACGAGTGAACGAGTGTTTGTTGGTCGGTGCGGACTCGTTGAGCCAAGGGGCCTTTTTAATATCAGGTGATCAGGACTTTAATATCCGGTGATTAAATAAATTCTGAACTCCGAAAGCAAATACCAGTAATGATGAAAATGATAATTTCCCAAATGTTGTAAAAGTGCAACAGATTTATTAATCGCTTTCAGATAAGTTATTAAACGAGACCTCCAAATAGCTATTGACTTTTATTCTGCTATTGACTTTTATTCTTCCTCTGAAAATGGCTAGAAACTGCACAATGTATGGCATTCCAGGCCTCGCTGGTGATGTTCATGTTATATGAATGAATAAAAAAAGGATTATAATAGAAGCCAGCCCTGGTTGCAGAAGTAAGTGCCATTCAGGACTTGAATATTCCAACTATTCATGTTCGATTCATCATAGCCTTCAGAAAAACAATGGGTATTTTTGCTGTTCGAAAGTAATTTTTGTAAGTTTTTATAAAGCACTACAACTTTATAAAGAACTTCATAAAGCACTAAAAGACTATTATTGCTCTCGTACTATTCTTGATTGGAATTTACTGGCTTTACCTCGCACTAAACGTTATTCCCTTATCATGTATCTGTACACTGTAAAAGGCTTGATTGTAATCATGCGTTGGCTTTCCACTGACTGGTTAGCACACAACAAAAGCTTTTCACTGTACCTTGGCACACGTGAAAATAAACTAGACTGAAACTGAAACTGAAACAAAATTAAAATCAATCGGGTGGCAGGGTGGTGCAGTGGGTAGAGTTGCTGCCTTACAGTGCTTGCAGCGCCCGAGACCCGGATTCGATTCCAACTTCGGGTGCTGTTTTTACGCATTTTGTACGTTCTCTGTGTGACAGTGTGTGTTTTCCCTGAGATCTTTGGTTTCCTCTCACATTCCAAAGACGTGCAGGTTTGTAGGTTAATTGGTTGGTAAATTGTAAATTGTCCTTAGTGTGTGTGTGTGTGTAGGATAGTGTTAATGCGCGGGTATCGCTGGTCAGCACAGACTCGGTGGGCCAAAGGGTCTGTTTCCGCAATGTATCTCTAAACTAAAACTAAACTAAAAAATATAACAATGTGCATAATTCAAGGAATAACACTGAGTGCAAACTTACTACCATCATGCCACTGACCGACACAGAAGATAGATACAAAAAGCTGGAGTGACTCAGTGGGACAGGCAACATCTCTGGAGAGAAGGAATGGGTGACGTTTTGGGTCGAGACCCTTCTTCGGTGTAAACCAGCATGTGCAGTTCAGTCTTGCGAATGAACTCACATTCAATGGCGCCAGAAGAACTGAAGCTGGACAACTCGGAACCTATTGATCTGTAGAAGGGTCTGAAGAAGGGTCTCAACCCGAAACGTCACCCATTCCTTCTCTCCAGAGATGCTGCCTGTCCCGCTGAGTTACTCCAACTTTTTGTGTCTATCTGCAGTTCCTTCCTACGCATCTCAATAACAGGACTGTCTAAACAATCTCCTTTAAAAAGCTGCACGTGACATTTTTCTACGCAGAATGAATGTAAATATAAATTCTGCTTTGGTGATATTTATTGTTGGCGCACGATTTCATCAGTGAAGAAAAATCAATATTTTAAAGCCAGCCTTTTGTGAATATTTCTCAGTATTTAATCAGTCATAAAAAGAAGATCTGAAGCCTATCAACTGCGAAATGTACTGTTTGTCTGAAATTCATTCCAGTAAACTCAAAGAAACAGATTTCAGAGGCAGGGTAAAGCATGCTAATGCTAATATATAGCTCGTTTAGTGTTAATAACTGGGAACGCATAACTAGATAACTGTTCTTTAAGACCTCCATAAAACCATCTCCAAGATTCAGTACCTCGCGCGGTACAATTGAGCTCAACTGCTGAAGCAGCTTGGTAAATGCACGAAATGTTCTTCAAATTTTCCATTTTAAATCATCAAAAACAAACAGTGTAGAGCCAGTCTCCAGGGGGTGATAAATACACATTACCTAATTGCTCTCACTTAGGGTGGCTTTTAGAGTCCTGCTTTCGGGGCTGTGTAGCATGGAGCGGCTCCCTGTGGTGCAAATGAAAAAAAAAAAAAGCTACATCTTTACCAGCTTTTAAAGCCTTGCTGTGATTTTTTTTTTTTTTTTTTTTTTTTTAGTGAAAACAGCTGCTGGTGCCTGATTCTTCTGCAGTGCCATAACTGTTAAACTGTATATAAGTGAATCCAGAGTCAGCAACAACCAATGTCGAGAAAGCCAATGGTTTTTGCTCAATTTATCGGAAAGGTGTGAAGAGCCTTGCGGAAATATTTTGCGAGGAGAGTGAAAAAAAGTTCTGGTCCCGTGTTAAGTCAGGGAGACGGAGGTTCGCCGTCTGTATCTCTCGTTTCCCTCTCCGCCGACTCTCAGTCTGAAGAAGGGTCTCGACCCGAAACCTCACCTGTTCCTTCTCTCCGGAGATGCTGCTGCCTGACCCGCTGAGTTACTCCGGCGTTTTGTGTCTACCTTTGAGATGCAGCTGATGTGCCCTGTTATTTTTGTCCTCTATTGGATTGCAAACTTATCTTAAGTTCCAACTTTTTTTTTTTAAAGAGCCGGATATCAAATGATCTACCTCTCGATTCCACCCATCACTTGCCAGGATAGACACAAATTGCTGGAGGTACTCAGCGGGACGGGCAGCATCTCTGGAGAGAAGGAATGGGCGACGTTCTACCGCTGCACCATAGAGAGCATCCTAACGCATGGCATCCCTGTGTGGTACCTCAGCTGCACGGAGGCAGAAAGGAAAGCTCTTCAGCGGGTAGTCCATAGAGCTCAGAGGACCATCGGAACACAGCTACCAGCCTTGGAGGGCATCTACAACACACGATGCCTCAGAAAAGCCACCAGCATCCACAAAGACTCTTCACACCCCTGCAACAGCCTTTTCGAACTCCTTCCATCGGGCAGACGATACAAGGCCTTCTACGCCCGCACCTCCAGACTCAGGAACAGCTTCATCCTGCATAGCTGCTATGAACCGGTCCTGCTGAGCCGGATGGTCACATCGCACAGTGAACCGGCACAGATCTACTTGCACTTTATTCTGTCTCAAAACTGTTACAATTTGTTTCGTTGGGTTGTTGCTGTTTTAATTATTTAAATTATTGCATCATATGGGAGGCGCATTCCCAATCTCGTTGTACCCCTGTCCAATGACAATAAAGATATATTGTATTGTATTGTATTGTATTGTTTTGGGTCGAGATCCTTCTTCAGTCCGAAGAAGGGTCTCGACCTGAAAAGCCTCCTGTTCCTTTTCACCAAAGATGATGCCTGATCCTCTGAGTTACTCCAGCATTTTGTGTCGATCTTTGGTGTAAACCAGCATCTGCAGTTCCTTGGAACGCAGTTTCAAAACCAGCGTTTTGGCAGCTGAAACTATAGGTGCATATGCTGGTCCAATTAAACTTAGCAAAGATTTTTAAGTCAGAATTAGAGAAGATATATGGATCGGACAGGCTTGGAGGGATGTGGACCAAACTCAGGCAGGTGGGACTAATGTAGCTGGGACATGATGGCCGGTGTGAGCAAGTTGGGCCGAATGGTCTGTTTCCATGCTGTATCACTCGATGACTCTATGACACTATAAAACAGAGCACTCGAGAGTTGGAGAATAGGAATAGGTGAAGTTTCGGGTCGAGACCCTTCATCAGACTTGCCAGGCTTTGTCCCGGCCTCTCCTCTTTTCCAGCTTTCTTCCCCCAACTATAATCAGTCCGAAAAAGAGTCCCGACCTGAAACGTCACCCATCCATGTTCTCCAAAGATGCTGCCAAATTACTCCAGCATTTTTGTTTCTTTATCTTTGTTAGCCTTCACCAGCATCTGCAGTTCCTAGTGTCTGAAATATTTAATGTTCCTTACTAAATACTCAACACCCACTTGCATAGATAGAAACTACTTTTTAAGGTTATTTCACACAAAAGGATGTGCACAATGCACTCTGATTGTGTTGAGAAAACATATTTACATGGCAAATGTTTCTGTTTGTCAAGACATCTCAAAGCTCAGACAATGTTTTTTTGTTGTTGCTTTGAACTGTATTCACAATTTAAAATTTTAATTAAACATTACGGTATTAGTCTGAAGAAGGGTCTCGACCCAAAACGTCACCTATTCCTTTTCTCCAAAGATACTGCCTGAACCACTGAGTTACTCCAGCATTTTGGGTCTATCTATGGTATTTGAGGGGGGGGGGGGGGGAGGGGGTGGGGCTGGTGGTGCAGAGGAAGAGTTGCTGGCTGACAGTGCTTACAATGCCAGAGACCCGGGTTCAATCCCGACTACGGGTGCTGTCTGTACGGAGTTTGTACGTTCGCCCCGTGACTGCGTGGGTTTTCTCTGAGATAGAAACATAGAAACATAGAAAATAGATGCAGGAGGAGGCCAGCATTGCCATTCATTGTGATCATGGCTGATCATCTACAATCAGTAACCTGTGCCTGCTTTCTCCCCTTGATTCCACTAGCCCCCAGAGCACTATCTAACTCTCTTTTAAATTCATCCAGTGAATTCTTCGTTTTCCTCTCACACCCCAAAGAAGTGCAGGTTTGCAGGTTAAATGGCTTGGTATAAATGTAAAAATGTCCCTAGAGTGTGCAGGTTAGTGTTAAATGTGCAGGGATCGCCGGTCGGTGTGGTCTCGGTGGGCTGAAGGGCCTGTTTCCAGGCTGCATCTCTAAACTTAACTAAACTTATAGCACTCAGCCCACCGAGCCTATGCTGGCTCACAATAGACCAATTACCACAATCCTGTGTAGGAAAGAACTGCAGCTGCTGGTTTAAACCCGTACTAACGTGTCTCAAAGGTCGACACTCACCTGATGTGAATGAAGAAAGGAATCTTGTACTTATATTAAAAAAATTGTGACCCTTTCAGGATAGTCTAAAATCAATAGAATAAAAACAGAAGGTAGACACAAAATGCTGGAGTAACTCAGCGGGACAGGCAGCATCTCTGGAGAGAAGGAATGGGCGACGCTTTGGATGTGACCATAATCCTGTGCCTCCCCTGCTCCTTCCCATTTGCTCCGCAAATTACACTCTCTCAATAATTTACACTATTCCCTCGTGATTGCCCTGATTGATCCCGACAAGCAGCGAATTCCAGATTATAACAATAGTGGACAAATAACTTATTTTCCTTTCCTTTTTTTCCCCTTTGACATGTTTTGGCCAAATGTTTACGGGCGGCACGGTGGCGCAGCGGTAGAGTTGCTGCCTTACAGCGAATGTAGTGCCGGAGACTCAGGTTCGATCCTGACTAAGGGCGCCGTCTGTACGGAGTTTGTACGTTCTCCCCGTGACCTGCGTGGGTTTTGTCCGAGATCTTCGGTTTGCTCCCACACTCCAAAGACATACAGGTATGTAGGTTAATTGACTGGGTAAATGTAAAAATTGTCCCTAGTGTGTGTAGGATAGTGTTAATGTGCGGGGATCGCTGGGCGGCGCGGACTCGGTGGGCCGAAGGGCCTGTTTCTCTAACAAAAAAACAAAAAAAACTCTGTTCCCTCTGGTTATTTACTAACTATTTACTAACTCAAACAACTTCCCTTCATACACCATGCATCTCCAAGTCACGATTTTGTAGAGTCACTGGAAAGCCTGCATTTAAACAGGGATTTGTGGAGTTGTAAAGCAGTCTCCGATTATGTGAACACTAAAATAACTTTGATCATAAGGTCATAAGTGATAGGAGCAGAATTAGGCCATTCGGCCCATCGAGTCTACTCCGCCGTTCAATCATGGCTGATCTCTGCCTCCTAATCCCATTTTCCTGATTTCTCCCCATAACCCTTTGACACCCATTCTAATCAAGAATTTGTCTTTCTCTGCCTTAAAAATATCCACTGGCTTGGCCTCCACAGCCCTCTGTGGCGATGAGTTCCACAGATTAACTACCATCTGACTAAAGAAGTTCCTCCTCACCCCCTTTCCAAAAGAGCGCCCCTTAATTCTGAGGCTATGTCCTCTGCTCCTCGTTATAGGTATCAACTGCGTGGCGTGGCGAGGTCTCAGGAAGCTGCTGAGTTAAAGACAGACACAAAATGCCACAGTAACGCAGCACCTCCGGAGAGAAGGAATAGGTGAATGTATGTTCGCATGCATTTGGGTCAGAGCCCTTCTTTCGAAAATGATCCCCTTGGTTCAGTTTCCCATCTGGCTCTCTCGATGCTAAGGGCTGCCAGAGAAGAAGAAGGAGGAGAAGGACCAGTATTCATGCTGGGAAAATGGAGAGTATTCTATCACTGTCCTCACATGCTGAAGGATCAAAGGGGAGTACAGCCATGGAAACTTTTTCACGTGGTAGGTGAATGAGCTTTGCTTGAGGCAGTTATAATGACAACATTTTGAAAGATTCTTGGACAGGTACATGGTTAGGAAAGGTTCAGAAGGATATAGGATGGCACGGTGGCGCAGCGGTAGAGTTGCTGCCTTACAGCGAATGCAGCGCCGGAGACTCAGGTTCGATCCTGACTACGGGCGCCGTCTGTACGGAATTTGTACGTTCTCCCCGTGACCTGCGTGGGTTTACTCCGAGATCAAGAGAGAGCTAGATAGAGCTCTTAAGGATAGCGGAGTCAGGGGGTATGGGGAGAAGGCAGGAACGGGGTACTGATTGAGAATGATCAGCCATGATCACATTGAATGGCGGTGCTGGCTCGAAGGGCCGAATGGCCTTCTCCTGCACCTATTTTCTATTGTCTATTGTCTATCTTCGGTTTCCTCCCACACTCCAAAGACGTACAGGTATGTAGGTTAATTGGCTGGGTAAAATGTAAAAATTGTCCCTAGTAGGATAGTGTCAATGTGCGGGGATCGCTGGGTGGCGCGGACTAGGTGGGCCAAAGGGCCTGTTTCCGCGCTGTATCTCTAAATCTAAATCTAAATCTAGGACAAATGCAGCCAAATGGGATTAGTGTAGATAGTGTAGGGTATCTTTGCTGACATGGATGGGTGGTATCAAATCTTACAACCCAGCAGTATGGATATTGATTTCTCTAACTTCAAGTAGCTCTTGCATCCCCTCTCTCCATCCCTCCCCCACCCTGGTCATTGCACCACTTTCACTGTTGTCCTGGTGAGTTTCATTGTCTGCGACTGGTCTTCCACTAGCCCACATCCAACAATGGACCGTTTCAATAACAATGATTATCGTTTGCATATCATTCATTCATTTGTTCCGTATCTCTCTACACCACCGTCTATATCTCTTGTTTCCCTTTCCCCTGACTCTCATTCTGAGGAAGGGTCTCGACCCAGAATGTCACCCATTCCTTTTCTCCGGAGATGCTCCCTGACCCGCTGAGTTACTCCAGCTTTTTGTGTCCATCTTCAGTTTAAACCAGCATCTGCAGTTCCTTCCGACACAGGTTTGTAAGTTAATTGACTTTGGTAAATAAACTGTCTCTAGTGTGTAGGATGGTGTTAGTATAGAAACATAGAAACATAGAAAATAGGTGCAGAAGTAGGCCATTCGGCCCTTCGAGCCTGCACTGCCATTCAATATGATCATGGCTGATCATCCAACTCAGTATCCCGCACCTGCCTTCTCTCCATACCCCCTGATCCCTTTAGCCACAAGGGCCACATCTAACTCCCTCTTAAATATAGCCAATGAACTGGCCTCAACTACCTTCTGTGGCAGAGAATTCCACAGATTCACCATTCTCTGTCTCATCTCGATCCTAAAAGACTTCCCCCTTATCCTTAAACTGTGACCCCCTTGTTCTGGACTTCCCCAACATCGGGAACAATCTTCCTGCATCTAGCCTGTCCAACCCCTTAAGAATTTTGTAAGTTTCTATAAGATCCCCCCTCAATCTTCTAAATTCCAGCGAGTACAAGCCGAGTCTATCCAGTCCTTCTTCATATGAAAGTCCTGCCATCCCAGGAATCAATCTGGTGAACCCTCTCTGTACTCCCTCTATGGCAAGAATGTCTTTCCTCAAATACGAGGTGATCGCTGGTCGGCGCGGTCTCAGTGGGTCCTGTTTCCATGCTACATCTCTAAATCTTAGAGACCAAACGCAGCCAAATAAGACTAGTTTAGACGAGGCATCTTGGTCGTCATGGATGAGTCTATATCCGTGCTGTCTGTCTCTATGACACCATGATGTTATGACTGACAAAGCTAGTGAATCAGGTTTATCAAGGAGCACAGAAGTGGGATCCATGTCAGGGCTGTATTTTCCTTTTGTTTATTTTGTGCTTTGGCAAAAATCTAGAGTCGGACTTTCACACAATTCAGTTTATGGAAAAAAAATCTGCTTCTGGGACTTTCTGAATTTTATAAATCGCAGAAGAATCAACCTGTCATGTTTAATATCTCTCATCCAGCTGTGCTGGCAGCAGTAACCACTGCCATGTAACAAGTTGTAGCGAACATAAGTTGCTGGCTTACGTGCCAAAATATCTCTGGCTGTGCATCTCTCCAAACAGCTACAATGTCGGACTGAGGTTAATATACGTTAATTGGATAGCAATTGCCCTCTCAGCCCCCCCACCATTTCACTTTGCTTGTATTGCCGTGGCTGAGTGGGTAAGAACTCTCTCTTCGGATTCAGAAGATTCAGATATCAATAGGGTGGCGCAGCGGTAGAGTTGCTGCCTCACAGCGCCGGAGACCCGGGTTCGATCCCGACGGCGGGTGCTGTCTGTACGGAGTTTGCACGTTCTCCCTGTGACCGCGTGGGTTTGCTCCGGGTGCTCCGGTTTCCTCCCGCATTCCAAAGACGTGCAGTTTTGTAGGTTAATTGGCCTCCGTAAATTGTCCCTAGTGCGCAGGACCGAAGTAGTACATGTGTGATCATTGGTCGGCGCGGGCACGGTAGGCCGAAGGGTCTATTGCCACACTGCATCTCTAAACCCTAAACTAAACTGATTTTATACTAAACTAATCAACCGCACTACGGACGGTCAAATACAAAAATCCATACTGACAATCAACTGAGGGAGGGCTGCATCCCTAGATGTTGCTTAGATTTCACGAAATATTAAATCAATATCCAGCCTGCCTTCTTGAAGGGGGTAAAAGATCACAAGATGCTACAGTTTGAAATAAAGCAAGAACATTATCTAAATGTATATTCCAAATATCCCATTATTATATTATGGTTCTGTATTGTGTTTTGTGAAAGTTTACTAAGTGCTGGTATGTTTATGTTTTGTACGTTACACCTGTGACTGCTCTTTAAGAGTACATTAACATCACAGTCACAAACAGTCATTGTACCACAAAGTGACTCTATGGTGCTGCAACAACATTTATAACAACATTTAAAGGACATTTTGGACAAGTATATGGATAGGAAAAGTTTAGAGGGATATGGGCCAAATGCAGGCAGGTAGTTCTAGTGTAGATGGGGCACGTTGGCCGGCATGGGCAAGTTGGGCCGAAGAGCCTGTTTCCATGCTGTATGACCATAACTATGACCATGGCTCTAAATGCAAAACAAGCCTTTCGGTCCACCATCAATTCAACCAACATCAAATACCTCTACATGCTAATCCCACTTACAAGTACTTGGTCCACGGCCTTCTAGATGTTGGTAATTCGAGTGCTCATCTCTTTGGGGGAGAGGAGGATTGAGATGCTTCTGAAAGGCATGTCAGCCACCATATCAATGCTAATCCATACTTTATACAGGCATTAGCTCAAACTATTTCCCCTGTGCTCCTCGCCCCTCCCCATTCATTTTGCTTGCCTTTTTTAGAACAGTTCTCATCCAGTGGCTGAATCAAGAAGTCACAGAGCTCGATTAGACCACTGTGTCTACCTCTGCTGCTTTGGAGTTGTAGCAGAAATATCCAACGCCAGGCTTGTGTGTCAGTTTAGTATTTTGACAAGTTCACCTTCTACCTTTGATAGTTGCTCCGTCTTTCGAGAACGAAAAACATAAACCTTTAATGATTGCAGTTACCCACTTTCCTGACTTCATTTTCTATCAAGTTAAATTTTCCAGCGATTAAACGTGGTTTCAGACAGCAAATAACATTCCCAATTACTAATATGATGTGGTCAAATGGGCAGCTTTGTTGTAAATCAAACGCGCAGTTTAACATTACTGAAATCTGGCATTAAACATTTTTATTATAGACAAGAATCATGAAGATAAATTTTGGCTCTGCACTCTTGCCATTTAATTGGTCTGAAATTGATTATACTAACTGATTTGTCATGGGAGATTGATCATGCGATCCAGCTGTTTTAAGCAGAGCGGAGAAGGGGAAAAAAAAAAATCAGTAATGCCGCAAATGATTGCAGTCACCGAACAATCACATAAAGTGGCGATCACGCCCGAATGCTTTCAGTGTGGCATTAAAGGTGGTTCCACCCCCTCCCCGGTCCGGCCGCCCGAACAGTCCGCATTATCGTCATAATGGCAAACAGTTTTGGTCGTCATGGGTCGGAGGTGAAGGGGGATGTCACGAAGGGAAGCACTCTATTCCTGTCACCCACAACGTTCCCGTTACCTCGACCTCCTCAGGCAATTGTGGCTTCCTGTCCTCATGTCCTGGATGGCAAAAAAGTGAGGATGATTAAGTGGGTCAGACGCTGCATCCAGGAACTTCAGTGAGCCCATTAAAGTGCCGGGCCAATCGCCAAATGCTTTCCCCCCCCCTTTAATAAGTGTTTTATTTTCATTGAACACGATGCCAAGGTTCATTTGCTCCGCAAAATTTGTAGCTGCAGTCCTATCCCTATTCTGGACGCTTACAATTAAAACACCATTCACCAGACAATACAATACAATACAATATATCTTTATTGTCATTGTACCCGGGGGTACAACGAGATTGGGAATGCGCCTCCCATACGATGCAATAATTTAAGTAATTTAGACAACAGCAACCCAACGAAACAATTGTAACAGTTTTAGACAGGATAAAGTGCAAGTTGATCTATGCGTTGTGACCATCCGGCTCAGCAGGACCGGTTCATAGCAGCTATGGCCCTGGGGATGAAGCTGTTCCTGAGTCTGGAGGTGCGGGCGTAGAAGGCCTTGTATCGTCTGCCCGATGGAAGGAGTTCGAACAGACTGTTGCAGGGGTGTGAAGAGTCTTTGTGGATGCTGGTGGCTTTTCTGAGGCATCGTGTGTTGTAGATGCCCTCCAAGTCTGGTAGCTGTGTTCCGATGGCCCTCTGAGCTCTATGGACTACCCGCTGTAGAGCTTTCCTTTCTGCCTCCGTGCAGCTGAGGTACCACACAGGGATGCCATGCGTTAGGATGCTCTCTATGGTGCAGCGGTAGAAGGTCGTCAGCAGCTGTTGGGGTAGACCAGACTTTTTCAGTGTTCTTAGGTAGAACAGTCTTTGTTGTGCCTTCTTGACCAGCGCAGCAGTGTTATTGGACCATGTTAGGTCCTCCGAAATGTGAGTGCCCAGAAACTTCAGTGCTGGTTAAAATTCTCGGCGACAGTCACATTGCAGTGTGACATTTTGCAGGGCGGCGCGGTGGCGCAGCAGTAGAGCTGCTGCCCAACAGCGCCAGAGACCCGGGTTCGATCCTGACCAAGAGGTGCTTATCTGGATGAAGTTTTTACGTTCTCCCCGTGACCTGCATGGGTTTTCTTCGAGATCTTTCGTTTCCTCCCACACTCCAAAGACGTACAGATTTGTGGGTTAATTGGATTAGCGTAAATGTAAATTGTCCCTAGTGTATGTAGGAAACTGTTGATCTGCGGGGATCGCTGGTCAGCGTGGACTCGGTTGGCCGAAGGGCACGTTCCCGCACTGTATCTCCAAACTAAATTAAACTAAAACGCAGTATTTTTTCAACAAAATTAGTTCATTTTTTAGTATTGTTCAGTGAATGGCAGTAGAGTGATAAAATATTCTTCCATGCTCTTCTCTTGTATATGATAGACACAAAATGCTGGAGTAATTGGGCGGGACAGGCAGCATCTCTGGAGAGAAAGAATGGGGTGATGTTTCGGGTCATGACCCTTCTTCAGACTTGTATATGATCGTCTCTGAACAACAACAACGCATAGTGATTCTGCAGCATCTAAACTAAGCTAAAGTCACCTGGACTGTTGGATTTTCATATCCAGTTGCACTCAGTGCTTTCAAAATCCCCTCCCTTTCAGAATAAAACTTTCAGAAATCGCCATTATTAATCTGCAAGCAATCATCTGGGTCTTGAACGTTTTATGGAAGGGTTTTACCATGAATTTTACACAGGTAGATGAGATATAACAGTATCGTTAGTTTAGAGATACAGCGCGGAAACAGGCCCTTCGGCCCACCAGGTCCGCGCCGCCCAGCGATCACCGCACATTAACACTATCCTACACACACTCAGGACAATTTTTACATTTACCAAGGCAATACACCTACAAACCTGTATGCATCTGAATCCCCATTCACCTCAGTTGATGTTCAAAGACGCAATTTTAAAATGATCAGGATTTTTTTGAAAATGGCTGATAATAATAAGAACTTAAAAGATAAAAATATTATTTTTTGCAAAACAGTTATTGTAGGCAAGCATCTCCTTAAATATTGTGTTCTATGAATTAAGGAGCTGACTGTTTAGAATTTGCCAAGACCTTTTTTCTTTTACTTAGAGATATTAGATTTTACACACGCTATTCGGAAAAGCATCTGTCTTTCTGCCACTTGTATTTAATCTGCACAGTGGCCCTTAGAGTATTTGGAGTAGGTAGGTTAGTGTGGGTCGTTAGATTTCATTTTAATTATATAAAATGAGAGACTTGGAATGGGATAAGCAAGATGAATGGTGTCTCCTCAGAGTTTTTTTTCTTCTCTTCAAAGTTATTACAGATATTTAGTATCGAAAACAGAAAGTAAGAAGCAGACATGGACCTAGTGCAAGGGAGGTACTTCAGTGGAAGAGACTCATTCTATATATTTAAACCCACCTACAGCATTGGACTGATAAAGTTCAGATGTTGTTTGGTTTAGTTTAGTTTAGTTTAGAGATACAGTGCCGAATCAGGCCATAGGGCCCACCGAGTCCGCACCGACCAGCAATCCCCACACATTAACACCATCCTACACACACTAGGGACAATTTACACTTATACCAAGCCAATTAACCGACGAACTTGTACGTCTTTGGAGTGTGGGAGGAAACCAAAGGTCTTGGAGAAAACCCACGCGGTCTCGGGGAGAACGTACAAACTCCGTACGGACAGCACCTGTCCTCGGGATGGTACCCGGGTCTCTGGTAGAAGACAGCGCTGTAAGGCAGCAACTCTACTGCTGCGCCACCGTGCCGCCCACTAAAAATTCTTTAAGAAGATCGCACTGCCAGGGGTAGTGGTGGAGGCAGATACAATAGAGGTATTTAAGAGGCTTTTAGAAAGGCACAAGAATACACAGGTATATTGGAGGTATACTGAACATGTGCTGGCAGATGAGATTAATGTGCGGGGATCACTGGGCGGCGCGGACTTGGTGGGCCGAAAAGGCCTGTTTCCGCGCTGTATATATATGATATGATATGATATTAGTTGATCTTGGCATTGTGTAAGAAAATAACTGCAGATGCTGTTACAAATCGAAGGTATTTATTCACAAAATGCTGGAGTAACTCAGCAGGTCATGCAGCATCTCAGGAGAGAAGGAATGGGTGACGTTTCAGGTCGAGACCCTTCTTCAGTCTGAAGAAGGGTCTCGACCCGAAATGTCACCCATTCCTTCTCTCCTGAGATGCTGCCTGACCTGCTGAGTTACTCCAGCATTTTGTGAATAAATACCTCTGATCTTGGCATTGTGTTCGGTACAGACACCTGTTCCTGCGCTGTAATGGTCTATGTTTGATTAAGATAACTTACATTCATCTAGCGTTTGTTGACCCATCCTTGCTTCCGATTATGACATGCCACAATTGTTCAACGATTTAATGATGTTTTATTGTTTACGATTTACCTGAATACAGTGAAATTCTTTATTCCCCTCCCCCCCCACCAGGTTGCTCTCTGCAGCGCGGGTCCGCCAACACCCTTGGTGGCATGGCCAAGTTGGGCCAAAGTCATAAGACCAATAAGAATAATCAATAAAAATGCAATAACACACACAATCATAAACCAACACCAAACAAAGAGAAACATCCATCACAGTGAGTCTCCTCCAGTCACCTCCTCACTGTGATGGAAGGCCAGAATGTCTTTTCTCTTCCCCTGCCGTCTTCTCCCGCGGTCAGGCTGTTGGAGTTGCCACGTCGGGGCGGTCGGGGCTCCCGACATTGAGGCGCCGCGCCGGACGGTGAAACGTCCGCGGCGGGCCGACCCAAGCCCCGCGATTCGGGGCGGGCGAAGACGCTGCCGCTGCCGGAGCTCCCGATGTCGGCCCCCACCCAGGGGCCTGCGGGCTTCTGTCGTCCAGGCGGCCTGGTTTTGTGTATGACTCTATGACTGAAGAGTCTGAAGAAGGGTCACAACCCGAAACGTCGCCCATCCATGTTACCCAGCGATGCTGGTGACCTGCTGAGTTACTCAGGGGTGAAACTGGTAGAAGCCCAAATGCTGCAGAGACGACTCTTTCTCTGATTTTCCTTCTCGGTCGAGTTTCTTCTCGTTTGTAAGTGTTAGCCGTGACTCCTGGAGATGACTTGATGTTCGCACCTTTTGTTTTGAGTTGGAGAATTCAATTATCACTCCAGGGACTGCAGCACAAAATCATCAGTAATGTGTCGGTGCAGTGCTAAGGGACGTTTCCACATTTTGAAGTGCTGACCTTCTGATGAGATGCCAGTCTTGCTCTTGAATGAACACAAGAGATCCTGTGTTGTTATATCCAATGTGAGCGGGGGAGTTCATAGGTTCATGATAGGAGTGGAATTAGGCCATTCGGCCCATCAAGTCTACGCCGCCATTCAATCATGGCTGATCTATCTCCCATTCCTAACCTTGCTTTCTCCCCATAACCCCTGGCACCCGTACTAATCAAGAATCTGTCTATCTCTGCCTTAAAAATATCCATTGATTTGGCCTCCACAGCCTTCTGCGGCAGTTTTATTCCACTGATTCACCACCCTCTGACGAAAGAAATTCCTTCACATCTTCTTAAAGAGGCCCTATAATTCTGAGGCTATGATCTCTGATCCTAGACTCTCCCACCAGTGGAAACATCCTCTCCACTACCACTCTATCCAGGCCTTTCACTATTCGGTAAGTTTCAATGAGGTTGTCCCTCATCCTTCTAAGTTCCAGCGAGTACAGGCCCAGTGCCATCAAATGCTCATCATATGTTAACGCACTCATTCTCCCAGGAATGATCCTCACTGGTCTGAGCAATAGTTCTGCCTCAAATGGCACTGTTGAAAGACATTGCCTGTTTGTCATCTCATTGTTTCCAGAGGACATAGGTTTCAGATGAAGGGGGAAAAGATTGAATAGGAATCTGAGGGGTAACTTTTTCACACAAAGGGTGGTGGTGTATGGAACGCCTTGCCAGAGGAGGTAGTTGAGGCAGGGAGTATCCCAATGTTTAAGAACCATTTAGACAGGAACATGGATAGGACAGGTTTGGAGGGATATGTGCCAAACACAGGCAGGTGGGACTGGTGTAAATGGGACATGTTGGCCAGTGTGGCAAGTTGGGCTGAAGGGCTTGTTTCCATGCCGTATGACTCTGTGACAACTTCTAAATTAAACTATAAACAAAGCTGGTTAGCGTGGGTGCAGGGAAGGGCAACTGAATCAAGGGATTATGGGGAAAAAGCAGGAACGGGGTACTGATTTTGGATGATCAGCCATGATCATATTGAATGGCGGTGCTGGCTTGAAGGACCAAATGGCCTACTCCTGCACATATTTTCTATGTTTTATGTTTCTTGCGTTGGCCAACATGGCCGCTGATTTTCCAACAGTGAGTATACATCAAAAATCCCTGTTGGGCTTTGATTTTTGAAAGATCGAGATTAACTGTGTTGGTCATTCAGAGATTTTGCAAAGAGACAAAGTGCCTCATGGCGTCCTTCTGTGGGAGGGGAGTTAGTCCAATAACCTGATAAATACGTCCTTTCTAAAAAAAAAATCATACTTTGTCTGCGACATTTTCTTTAAAAAAAAACTAGGCTATTACAACCCAAAAGTAAAACGAGTCTACTGTTTTTCAATTGTCATAATGGCCTGTAAAAACATAATCATTCCCTCGACCTCCCTGCTATCAATGGGAACCACAGCCTGATTTGGTATTACGCAGCCACACTTCTTAACTATTCTTCCATTGATGTGCACAAATTGGCTGTTTCATCCATTACATTAGTAACTAGACTACAAAAGTAATTACTTGAATGTAAATGTTTTGAGGCACTCTGATCTTCAGAAAGGTTCTATGTAAATAAAGGCTTGCTTTCATCCTCTGATCCATTCGTTTAGTCTAGTTTAGTTTAGTTTATTCATTATTGTCACGTATTCCGAGGTACAGTGAAAAGCCTTTTTGTTACGTGCCATCCAGTCGGAGAAAAGACTCTACATGGATATATAATCAGGCTGTTCACATTGCATGAGTTAAGGATAAAGGGCACAACATTCAGTGCGAGATATCACATTGAAGTCCGAAAAAGTCTGACTAAAGACAGTTTTAATGTCTCTACAAATCAAATCAGGTTTATTGTCATTTGAACAAGCATGGTAAGGTACAGGTACAATGAAAATCTTGCTAACAGCAGCATCACAGGTATACATAGACCCAGACAAAACAGAAAAAAATCATAACCTACACTTGAATTATAATTAAATTACTTATTAATTCTATATGACAGTGAAAAGAAAGAAATTGTGCAAAAATAAAAAGCATTGGTGTATAAGTGCAAAATTAGAAAATGTGTACACTGTGGTGCAAGAGGTAGTCTACAGTGTTCTGTTGCCGAGATAGGGCACAAAAAGATAGGCACAAAATGGTGGAGTAACTCAGCGGGGCAGGCAGCATCTCTGGAGAGATGGAATGGGTGACGTTTCGGGTCGGGGCCCTTCTTCGGACCTTCTTCGGTAGGAAAATAGCTGTTCCTGAACCTGGTGGTGAGGGACTTCAGGCTTTTGTCGCTGCTGCTCGGTGGTAGTAGTGCAAAGAGGCCATGGCCCAGATGGTTGGGATCCTTGGTGATCGATGCCACCTTCTTCAGGTAGCGCCTCACATAGAAACATAGAAACATAGAAAGTACAGGTAGGTCATCAAAAGATCATGGCTGATCACCCAGAATCAGTACCCTGTTCCTGCTTTTTCCCCATATCCCTTTATTCCGTTAGCTCTAAGAGCTTAGTTTAGTTTAGTTTAGTTTAGAGCTACAGCGCAGAAACAGGCCCCTCGGCCCACCGAGTCCGCACCGACCAGCAATCCTCACACATTATCACTATCCATCACACACTAGGGACAATTTACACATGCACCAAGCCAATTAACCTACATACCTGTACGTCTTTGGAATGTGGGAGGAAACCGAAGATCTCGGAGAAAACCCACGCGGTCACGGGGAGAACGTACAAACTCCGTACAGACAGCACCCGTAGCCGGGATCGAATCGGGTCTCCGGCGCTGCATTCGCTCTACCGCTGCGCCACCGTGGCAATGTCTAAACTCTCTCTTGAATACATCCAATGAATTGGCCTCCACTGCCTTCTGTGGCAGAGAATTCCACAGATTGACAACTCTGAGGAATTCTCTGCCTCAGAAGCGTGGAATTCTCTGCCTCAGAAGGCAGTGGAGGCCAATTCTCTGAATGCATTCAAGAGAGAGCTAGATAGAGCTCTTAAGGATAGCGGAGTCAGGGGGTATGGGGAGAAGGCAGGAACAGGGTACTGGTTGAGAATGATCAGCCATGATCGCATTGAATGGCGGTGCTGGCTCGAAGGGCCGAATGGCCTCCTCCTGCACCTATTGTCTATTGTCTATTGTCTCTGGGTGAAAAAGTCCTAAATGGCCTACCCTCATTCCTTGCTCTTCCATGGATCATAAATAGTTTGCCACCAATATTTCCTGCAAATCAAGTAAGCATCAGGATTGAGCTGAACTGTGCAAGTTTAATCTGCTCTCAGTCAACTTCCACACAGGTGTTCCTGAATGATTATATAGATGGTTTAAATGGTGGGAAGGACTATGCACATGATAGCTCAGGCTGAGTTCACCACTCCCTGCAACCCTTTGCATTCATGCACATTGAGATTGCTGTACAAGGCCATAATGCAAGCAGTCAGGATACTTTCTACAGTGCATTTATTCGAGTACTCGGTGACATGCCAAATCTCTTTAAAACTTCAAAGAAAGTAGAGGCACTGATGTATCTTCTTTGGGACTGCATCGGTGTGCCGTGCCCAGGATAGGAGGTTAATAGACAATAGACAATAGGTGCAGGAGTAGGCCATTCAGCCCTTCGAGCCAGCACCGCCATTCAATGTGATCATGGCTGATCACTCTCAATCAGTACCCCGTTCCTGCCTTCTCCCCATACCCCCTCACTCCGCTATCCTTAAGAGCTCTATCCAGCTCTCTCTTGAAAGCATCCAACGAACTGGCCTCCACTGCCTTCTGAGGCAGAGAATTCCACACCTTCACAACTCTCTGACTGAAAAAGTTCTTCCTCATCTCCGTTCTAAATGGCCTACCCCTTATTCTTAAACTGTGGCCCCTTGTTCTGGACTCCCCCAACATTGGGAACATGTTTCCTGCCTCTAATGTGTCCAATCCCCTAATTATCTTATATGTTTCAATAAGATCCCCCCTCATCCTTCTAAATTCCAGTGTATACAAGCCTACATGCCCCAGGATGTGAAGAAGCTAATCCTCTCCACCACTGGCCCACAATAAAAACTGGCATCTAATCTTACCATACCCCAACTGAGACATCAGGAAAGTGCCAAGATAAAATACATGAACCTTTTGTCTTCTTTCATGTGAACATTTGAAATCAAAACATGCCAGCCATTTTAGTTTCGGAGGAAAGCGAATAATCTGTTGTGCAAAGAAAAAAATGCTTCATATTACGATTAACATTGTCCAATGAGTTCCATAAAGTCAACCTTTTTGCAAAGTCCGATGTCAATACGCATTGGTCATTTGAAGGGATAACAGCTTCAAGTTGCCTGGAATCCTCGACAGGCAGATTTCCATCTTTTAGCGAGGAGATTTTTGCTTCTGTTCGGGTCATCCATCATTTCATCTTTGTTGCCCCATGAACGGATACTGAAGCCGTGAAGTTGGCACATACATGTTCAGACTTAATACAAGATCCGTCAGATATCGCAGCAATTGAAAATACTTGTCCAAAAATGACATACATCAATGTACTCTTAACAGGAATTTTGTCTTATGGAAATTAACCTGGAGGGGGATAGTGAGGAGAAAGATTAATTGACTTGGTTCCGAGCAAGCTTCGCGATTGTCAAAGAAAATGATGAGTGAAAATGATATCTGAAACTGTGCAATGTCTCCAATGATCGAATCTTCTTTGCTGTTTCATTACTGGTGGTCGTAGGTTATTCAAAGACAAAATTAAATTTAGCAGAGTGTAATCGCGGAAAGTGTCGATTCATAATAAAGAAATAACACTATTTTATTGTTAAGCAATAAATGCATTTACATGTTGTTTTTTTTTAAATACAATTTTCCGAGCACCACCTGCATAAGCAAGTGCTTGCATGGAAGGCAGCTTCTAAAATTAGTCTCTTTCCATTTACATACACAAATATTAATAAACCAGCCACTTGAAAATGTATTTGTCTCTGGGAAAATAATGAATATCTGCACTTGAACATGAACTTTGATCATCACAAAAACACTTGCGGAATAATAAGTGAGTGTGAATTTTTTTTATGGGCAACAGAGCTTCTTGAGTTTGAGAAATTGAGTGGGCGGTGGGGGGAATTGTAGGGGGATGTGCACTCAATGATAAAATTGCAGAAGACCTGTGAGTGCCCTAATATGGACACCATTTAAATAGCACAGTTAACCGACTAATTGAATTCTTATTAACAAGACCTGTTTATGGCACTATGGATAGTACTACGAATGAGTATCTGTCATAGAGTCATAGAGTGACACAGCGTGGAAGCAGGCCCTTCGGCCCAACTTGCCCACACCGGCAAACATGTCCCAGCTACATGAGTCCCACTTGCCTGCGTTTGGTCCATATCCCTCCAACCCTGTTTCTTAAATGTTGCGATAGTCCCTGCCTCAACTACCTCCTCTGGCAGCTTGTTCCTATACACTCACCATGCTTTGTGTGAAAAAGTTACCACTCAGATTCCTATTAATCCGTTTCCGCTTCACCTTGATCCTATGTCCTCTGGCCCTTGATTCACCTGCTCTAGGCAAGAGACTCTGCACATCTACCCAATCTATTCCTCTCGTGATTTTATACACCTTAATAAGATCACCCCTCATCCTCCTGCGCTCCAAGGAATAGAGTCCCAGCCTAATCAACCCCTCCCTATAGCTCAGACCCTCTCACCCTGGAAACATCCTTGTAAATCTCCTCTGTACCCTTTCCAGCTTGACAACATCTTTCCTATAACATGGTGCCCATAACTGAACACAATACTCTAAATGCGTCTGATACAACTGCAACATGACCTCCCAACTTCTATGCTCAATACTCTGACTGACGGAGATCAATGTGCCAAACGTCTCTTTGACCACCCTATCTCCCTGCGACTTCACCTTCATGGAACCATGCACCTGCACTCCTGGATCCCTCTGCTCTACAAAACTCCCTAGAGCCCTACCGTTCACTGTGTAGGTCCTGCCCATGTTAGACTTCCCAAAATTCAACATTTCTCTGTATTAAATTCCATCAACCATTCCTCAGCCCACCTGGCCAAGCAATGTCAGAACCACAAAGCATCTGTAATCATTAATACAGTTTGGAAAAAGTCAAGCAAAAAACTGGGAGTGACAGAGAAAGAGCTAAATGCATAATGGCGAGGAGGAAAATTGGTAGTTATGATTAAATGTAATTGGTTTGACTTTGAGCAGATCATTCTCTTTGGATTGAAGAAACAAGGCACTGCAGATGCTGGTTTACCAAAGAAAGACACAAAATGCTGGAGTAACTCAACGGGCCAGGCAGCATCCCTGGAGAAAATGGATAGGTGACATTTCGGGTCAGGACCCATCTTCTGACTGAGGAAGGGTCCCGATGCAGAATGTCATGTATCCATGTTTTTTCAGGGGTGCTGCCTGACCAACTGAGTTACCCCAGCATTTTTTCTCATTGGGTTGAAGGTGGCCTCATGACATCAAGAATGTCGCATGGTGGTGCAGCAGTAGAGTTGTTGTCTTACAGCTAGAGAGACCCGAGTTCGATCCTGACTACAGTTGCTGTTGGTATGGAGTTTGTACGATCCCCCGTGACCGCGTGGGTATTCCGTGGGTGCCCTGGTTTCCCGCACTCCAAAGACGTACAGGTTTGTAGGTTAATTGGCTTCAGCAAAATTATAAATTGTCCTGAGTGTGTAGGATAGCATTAATGTATGCGGTGATCACTGGTCGGCATGGACTCGGTGGGCCGAAGGGCATGCTTTTGCTCTGTATCTCTAAAGTCTAAAGCCTAAACAGGCTACATAGGACTGAGATGTGGAGACATTTCTTCACTCAGAAGGTGTTGAACCTTTGGGAATTTTATGGTTTAGTTTGGTTTCTAATTTAGAGACGCAGCGCAGAAACAGGCCCTTTGGCCCATCGACTCCGTGCCGACCAGCGATCCCTGCACACTAACATGATCATGCACACTATAGGGACAGTTTACAATTTTACCGAAGCCAATTAACCTACAAGCCTGTACGTCTTTAGAGCGTGGAAGGAAACCGGAGCACCCGGAGAAAACCCACGTGGTCACAGGGGGGAACGTACAAACTCCGTACAGACGGCACCTCTAGTCAGGATCGAACCCGGATCTCTGGCACTCCAGGGTAGCGAATCTACCGCTGTGCCACCGTGCTGCCCCTATTCATACAGAACAGAGATCAATATATTTTGGGGTATTAATGAAATCAAGGGATATGCGAAAAGCTTTGGAAAATAGCGCTGGGGTAAAACGATAGGCGTAATCGTGATGAATAACGGAAGTGAGTCCGAAGACCAGATGGCCAACTTCTATGTTTTTTTCTTGTGTTGCCAATTTGAAGGTGGCAAAATTCCAGCTGTTCTGTGTCTGACCCCAATGGGAGTGGGGCAACAACAATTTAAGCAATGAGACAATCACAGGAGGGTTTGATGAATTAACAGTCCCTTTAGAAGGATTAATAACCCGGCTGGCCTTGCTCAACAGAAAGAGTTTATAGGATCGTAACCTGTAAGCATGTTTTTACAGCAGGTATCTGTGCCTCATTTAAAATGACAGTGACCCAAATGTTGGCTGGAGTGTGGCAGTAAATCACACATTGTCATTTTCATTCTGACACCATCGTACCGAAGTACAGTGAAAAGCTTTTGTTGCGTGCCGACCAGCCAGCGGAAAGACAATACATGATTACAATCAAGCCAACCACAGTGTGCATATACTTGATAATGGGAATAACATGAATAACGTTTAGTGCAAGATAAAGTACAGTCAAGTCCGATCAACAATAGTCCGAGGGTCTCCAATGAGGTAGATAGTAGCTCAGGACTGCTCTCTAGTTGTTGGTAGGTTGCCTGATAACAGCTGGGAAGAAACTGGCCCTGAATCTGGAGGTGTGCGTTTTCACACTTCTATACCTTTAGCCCGATGGGAGAGGGGAGAAGAGGGAGTGGCCAGGGTGCAACTCATCCTTGATTATGCTGCTGGCCTTGCCGAGGCAGCGTGAGGTGTAAATGGAGTCAACGGAAGGGAGTTTGGTTCGTGCGACGGTCTGGGCTGCATCCACAATTCCCTGCAAAATTTGTGCGGTCTTGGATGGAGATTATTGACCATGGATCCCCTCCATCCATTTTATCGATTTTTCATTGGAGGGCAAGAAACGAAAATATCCCCCATGCATGGTTCTCTGTGGAGTTGATCAGTTTGTTTAAGTCTTCTTAAAGACTTAAATCAGGTTTATCGCAATTTATATCTACATAACATTCTTCTTTAAGCTGGATTCACAGTCAATAAAGTGGGCCACTATTGCACAATAACACACTATTCATTTATTTTATTGGGCTTATTGCATTTTAATGAAATAAATTAAAACTGATTAACAACTGCCTGATTTCTTTCCAAAATGGCTCATTTCATAAGTTATTCAAAGTATATATTTTTTAATTTTTACAAAACTATTGGTAAGTAATGATGTCATTAAACTTGTATTAATTATAGAATGCTTCTCCCAGGAACTCATTAATTGTAGTCTAATTTGCATAATGATGCATATTAATGAAGTCTTAATGAATCATGTTTTTCCCCAACTCTTTTTATTCGAGCTTTGAAATGAATTAAACAAATGAGTTAAAAGCATTCCTAAATTAACATTTTTTTCGCCACAACCAACTCTACATAATCATTTATATGAAGTAATGTATTTCCGAAATGAAATATAGCACATGTATTCCTTTGTTAATTGTAGTTAAATGCAAACATTTTATCTTGTTTTACAAAGTGGGGAACAATTAATAGTCTCATAATTTCTAAAAAGCTCCCTTTTATGTGTACATTTTAAGGGGATAGGATATTGTATTCGGATCCTGTATGTTTTTTTTTTTGCTCTGTGCGATCTTCAGGCATGCGTTAGGACCCATTCCCAAGTATTGTAATTTGGTACTGGAATACGACATACTGCAGGTCAGACACGTAAGACACAATAGTGCAGGATGAACCTACTGAAAGAAATGTCTGCATTACCTTTTTATTTTCACACGCTATTAACGGGATTTGGAAAGATTCGTGCAGGACTTTCAAAAATCTTCCTCCGTAACATCGGATTACCTGGTGGGCAAACTCAGAGATAGACACAAAAAAACGCTGGAGTAACTCAGCGGAACAGGCAGCATCTCCGGAGAGAAGGAATGGGTTGTGCTTCGAGTCGGGACCCTTCTTCAGACTTGAGTGGGCAAACTCAATTGACATCCCTAATTGGGAGCCACAGTAAAACAACAGACGGGTGTGATCTGGGGCAGGCTCAGGTTGTTCACCTTGTTCGTCTTAGTGAGAGGGCCAGAGGACCTCAATGGAATAGAAAAGCACAGTGACTCTGCGGCGATGAACTCAAAGCGGTGTGTTCACCGTCTGGTTTCAAGCCCTGACCGTACGTACTCCATTACTACAGTTGGCTTCAACCAAGATAGGCCGTGCTATGCTAATGCTCATCGTAAAGCCTTTTTTTTCTGTGCCTAACCAATGCCATCTTTTTGTGTGCTGGATATGCCGAGCAGTGTGAACATATTACAGCTTCTAGGGTAATATACAGCTTTCAGCGACTATGAATGAAATGTTTCAATCTGTCAGCTTTGTTAACACCATAAATCACAGATATGAAGTTCAGGTGGTTTATGAACATCTGTAGAACTCAGATTAAATTATCTACCTCAACTCACCGTGGCCTTGCGTCTCACTCTTTGGTTTATACATCTATTGCAATTTCTGTTTGCTTATACAGGGATATGCTAGAATGGCTGGAGGATTTTACTGTAGAATGGTTCCACAATCAACGTTACGGTAACCTAATTAAGAGAGGGGATAGCTTTAAAGTGAGGCGGGGAGGGGGGCTGGGGGGGCGGGGGATGAGGGGACAAATGTTAAAGGAGATGTGTGCAGGGCGATTTTTCTACACAAGAGGGTGATGCACAAGTGACAAATAAAGCATCATTGAACCACCGTTGAACCATTGAGCCTATCCAGCAATGCTGCCTGACCCTTTGAGTTACTCCAGCACTTTCTGTCTTTTTTGTGTAAACTAGCATCTGCAGTTCATTGTATCCACCACCACTTACAGTAATGATTTGCCAGCAGTTCTATGACCAATCCAAGGGAAGGAGGCAAAATAGTTTCACATCCCTACCATTTACAGCGGGAAATTTGCTCGAATACGTTTTGTCCATCCGAGCCTATGCAGGGAGTTCTCCACTGATTTCAATAGCAAGGATGACAGTACGTACAGCTTCTAATTGTTCAATTTAATCTCAAAGCTTTTAAGTGTTTTAGTTTTATTTCTTCTTAATTGTTAAATCATTTTTCAATGTTATCAGTCATTTGAATTATCGTTAATAGTTTTTGAATGGTTCTGAATCTTGAAAGTATTCAGAAGGGCCCACTGTGTTTTGACAGCTTTGACATAGGCATCTGTCAGAGTTTACTCAACTGCCTCGTGGCCGGGGCTTGCTCGGGCTCCCTGATGTGATGGGATTGACGCTCTGTTGCTGTGTTGGAAATAGAGCCACCTTCTTCCAGTGCGTTTCTCACTGGGAGGCGTGAAGGATTAAATGGGAACTTGGTCTGTGATGTGCAGATGCTGGTTTTAGATAATAGACAATAGACAATAGGTGCAGGAGGAAGCCATTCGGCCCTTCGAGCCGGCACCGCCATTCAATGTGAACATGGCTGATCATTCTCAATCAGTACCCCGTTCCTGCCTTCTCCCCATACCCCTAGACTCCGCTATCCTTAAGAGCTCGATCTAGCTCTCTCTTGAATGCATTCAGAGAATTGGCCTCCACTGCCTTCTGAGGCAGAGAATTCCACAGATTCACAACTCTCTGACTGAAAAGGTTTTTCCTCATCTAAGCTCTAAATGGCCTACCCCTTATTCTTAAACTGTGGCCCCTTGTTCTGGACTCCCCCAACATTGGGAACATGTTTCCTGCCTCTAACGTGTTTAACCCCTTAATAATCCTATACGTTTCGATAAGATCCCCTCTCATCCTTCTAAATTCCAGTGTATATAAGCCTAGTCGCTCCAGTCTTTTAATATATGACAGTCCAGCCATTCCGGGAATTAACCTAGTAAACCTACGCTGCACGCCCTCAATAGCAAGAATATCCTTCCTCAAATTTGGAGACCAAAACTGCACACAGCACTCCAGGTGAGGTCTCACTAGGGCCCTGTACAACTGCAGAAGGACCTCTTCGCTCCTATACTCAACTCCCCTTGTTATGAAGGCCAACATTCCATTGGCTTTCTTCACTGCCTGCTGTACCTGCATGCTTTCTTTCAGTGACTGATGCACTAGGACACCCAGATCTCGTTGTATGTCCCCTTTTCCTAACTTGACACCATTCAGATAATACTCTGCCTTCCTATTCTTACCACCGAAGATAGACGCAAAAATGCTGGATTAACTCAGCGGGGCAGGTAGCATCTCTGGAGAGAAGGAATGGGTGACGTTTCGGAGAGAAACGAGTCGTGTAGAGAGATATAGAACAAACGAATGAAAGATACACAAAAAAGTGACAACGTTAAAGGAAACAGGGCATCGTTAGCTGTGGCACAGGTGAGACCCCGCTCAGTTACTCTACCTTTTGTGCCTATCTTTGGTTTATACCAGCATCTGCAGTTCCTTCCTACACAAGGAACTGCAGATGCTGGTTTACACTGAAGATAGACACAAAATGCTGGAGCAACTCAACGGGGCAGGCAGCATCTCTGGAGAGAAGGAATGGGTGAGGTTTCGGGTTGAGACCCTTCTCCAGACTGAGAGTCAGTGGCGAGGGAAATGAGATATAGAAGTGTACAAAGCACATGAAAGGTGCGAAAAGAACAGGAACTAGCAGTTTGCACGCACTGATCATAAATCCATGCTTTTAGGGTGTGTGACGAAGGTTTAATTGGAGGGGTGCACTTCAAGGAATGCCTGAAAGATACAAAGAGCTGGTAGAGACACTGTCTCACAACGCCAGAGACCCAGGTTCGATCCTGACCTTGGGTGCTGCCTGCGTGGAGTTTGCATGTTCTTCCTGTGACCAGGTGGGCTTCTCCTCAGTGTCTCTGCTTTCCTCCCGCATCCTTGCTTATGCATAGTGATATTTGTACTGAACTGTTTACAAAAGTGAATTTCACTGTACCTCAGTAGATGTGAACAATAAAGGACCATACCATACCATACAACCTAAAGATGCCAAAAATCAATGGAGTCATAGCGTCATGGAACTATACAGCACAGAGGCAGGCCCTTTGGCTCTCTGAATCCAGACCAACCAACAAACACCCATGTACACTGGATAGAGACATACAGCATGGAAGCATGCCCTTCGGCCCATCAAGTCCACGCTGACCATTTACCATCAATTTACAATAAACCTACACTAACCTAATCCAACTTTATTCTCCCTATACTGCAATCAAATTCCCCCCAGACTCTCCCTCTCATCTACACAATGAAGGCACATTGCAGCTCTGATTTCACACTTTGTTTACACATCCGTTCATTGCTTTCCTTCCAAGTTCCAAGTCTTCTTTAGTTTAGTTTAGTTTAGTTTAGTTTAGTTTAGAGATACAGCATGGAAACAGGCCCTTTGGCCCACCGACTCCATGCCAACCAGCAATCCCCGCACACTTATGCTATCTTACACACATTTGGGACAATTTATAATTATACCATGCCAGTTAACCTGCAAACATGTACGTCTTTGGAGTGTGGGAGGAAACCGGAGATCTCGGGGAAAACCCCAGACAGGTCACGGGGAGAACGTACAAACTCCGTACTGACAGCACCCGTAGTCAGGATCGAGCCCAGGTCTTCCGGCGCTGTAAGGTAGCAACTCCACTGCTGCGCCACAGAGTCAATCCCTTCCAATATTTAATGGAGACACCAGTTCTATTCTTATAAGATTCAAAAGAACATGAAAACAAATCGTGTTGGGGACACTTGTGTATTGCCTAGGTGAGGTCTGCCATATGAATTTACCAGGTTGTATGCAAAACAAAAAAACTGGAATAACTTAGCGGAACAGGCAGCATCTCTGGAAAGAATCTCTGGAAGATGGAAAGAATGGGTGACGTTTCGGGTTGATACCCTTCTTCAGACTGGAGGTATCACAAAATGCTGAAGTAACTCAGCAGGTCAGGCAGCATCTTGGAGAGAAGGAATGGGTGACGTCACCCATTCCTTCTCTCCAAGATGCTGCCTGACCCGCTGAGTTATTCCAGCATTTTGTGTGATACCTTCGATTTGTACCAACATCTGCAGTTATTTTCCTACTTCTTCAGACTGGAAATCAATCTGAAGAAGGGTCTCAACCCAAAAGGTCACCCATTCCTTCTGTCCAGAGATGCTGCCTGACCCGCTGAGTTACTCCAACATTTTGTGTCTTTCTTCAGACGCTAAACCAGCATCTAGAGTTCCTTCCTACACATTTGTACGCAAGACAACGCATTTCACTGTACCTTGGCACATGTGGCAATAAAGTATCATTAAATCATTGATTTGATTGTACTTGTGAATAGGATTATCTGATCGGATTGGATAGCATGCAAAACAAAGCTTTTCACTGTACCTCGGTACACATGACTGTGTGTCCTATAATAACAACCTTTAACTGTAATAAACCCGAAACCACATTGCATTATCCACATGATTATGTCTCACCACTGTAACATGGACTGTTTGTTGTACCAGCCGTGATGACTGGCTCAGTTCTATTGCTCCAAACTTGGGTTTTTTTCCCCTTCGATGGAGATGTTTTTGTTCTACCAGAGATCCAAATGTGTGCATGTTTTATAACATGGAGAGCTAAATACTGTAATTTGTACCCCAAGAGCCCCGATTAGTTATGCCCGTCTGTATTTCATTCACATGCTTTAGGAACTCGTGTGAATCCCTTAGGTGTGCTTTTGGCTTCTGTCTCCCACTCAGATATCTGTAATTCCGTCTATTTTAGCAGTTATAAACGAGAAGCTATGGGATGTAACATGAGGTAAAACTGGGCCCTGCTGTGTTGAAAACCAAAATAACTGTGTAATGGGGTTTGTGATTGCCAGTCGACGGAGGAAATCCTGCGTGGTTATATCTGTCTGCTAATTTATGGCCCAGCACCTTTGTGACATTTTCAATGCTACAGCTCTTGTTCTGACAGGAGCGGTGGAAGTCTGCAGATACTTGGCAGCAAGACCATCAATGCCTCCGAACCAATTCAATTCCTAATCCTTATTAATTATCCATTATACATTAAACATTAAATACTCTGAGACGCGTTTGATTTCCGAGCAGTGACCCTTTGAAGCCGCTGACTGTGGGGGCCACGGTGAATGTCAGTGGGTGGAAGGTAGTCCGTGCGATTATCGTGGATTAAAGGTGTGTAAGAGTAGAGTTTGCCGTCAATACCGCGCGGTCATCCATCTAGAAGCTTGCTGGTGTCAGGAACGAAGCCCGGAGATGGGGAATATCTTTCTGGGGAGAGTGGGGAATTAGAGGTAATGGATTAGACAAGCTTGTTCCTTGTGTAAATGAAAATGGGAAACAGATGTTTGTTAATTAGGGTGAATGCAGATGATGACAGGACTACACTGCTATGATATAAGTGGTATTTGTCAAGAAGCAGCTGGTTACTAGTTCCATTGTTAGATCCATGCATGAATCATACTACTGGGTGATGTGCCCCTCCTGATGACCAGTAAATCAAGTCTTTGTCTTCTCGTGCAGCAAAGCGATCATACACAGCCAGAGGGTACGCTACTTATCAAAAGGCACTGAACAGGAGGATTGTTTCAGAGAGCCCTGCTCCTACCTGTGCTGTAACTACTTCTGGAATGACATCTTCCCATAACAATAGACAATAGACAATAGACAATAGGTGCAGGAGGAGGCCATTCGGCCCTTCGAGCCAGCACCGCCATTCAATGTGATCATGGCTGATCATTCTCAATCAGTACCCCGTTCCTGCTTTCTCCCCCATACCCCCTGACCCCACTATCTTTAAGAGCTCTATCTAGCTCTCTCTTGAATATATTCAGAGAATTGGCCTCCACTGCCCTCTGAGGCAGAGAATTGCACAGATTCACAACTCTCTGACTAAAAATGTTTTTCCTCATCTCTGTTCTAAATGGCCTACCCCTTATTCTTAAACTGTGGCCCATGGTTCTGGACTCCCCCAACATTGGGAACATGTTTCCTGCCTCTAACATGTCCAACCCCTTAATAATCTTATACGTTTCGATAAGGTCCCCTCTCATCCTTCTAAATTCCAGTGTATACAAGCCTAGTCGCTCCAGTCTTTCAACATATGACAGTCCCGCCATTCCGGGAATTAACCTAGTAACACTGCTGGGCGACACGGTGGTGTAACGGGAGAGCTACTGCCATACAGCGCCAGGGACCAGGGTTCAATCCTGACGATGGGTGCTGCCTGTACAGAGTTTGTACCTTCTCCCCGTGACTGCGTGGGTTTTCTCCAGGATCTACGGTTTCCTCCCACACTCCAAAGGCGTACAGGTTTTAATTGGCTTGGTGTAAATGTAAAATTGTCCCTTGTATGTGTAGGGTAATGTCAATGTGCAGGGATCGCTGGTTGGCGCGGACTGAGTAGGCCGAACGGCCTGGTTCCGCTCTGTATCTCAAAACTAAACCAGGATTATGAGCACCATTTGAGGAAACAAAAGGGTGAAGTGGCATGCAATATAATCCTAACAACGCAAGAAAATAAGAAATAATGGGCGTAGTCCCGATGACTCTCACATCTATTCTATTCAATTGGTTCATGGTTGATCAGATTCTGGTCTTAACTCTCTACTTTTGCTATAACAACATTTAAAAGACATTTGGACAGATACATGGATAGGAAAGGTTTGGAGGGATATGGGCCAAATGCAGACAGGTAGGACTAGTGTAGATGAGGCACCTTGGTCGGTATGGGCATGTTGGGCTCAAGGAATCATGTCCTTAATTCCCAGCATAATGAAGGACAAGTCGCATCCTGGCTGCTCCGACTTAACTAAACTAAACTAAACTAAACTAAACTAAACTAAACTGGAAGGCCACTGGCCACTAGCCAAATACTTGTCAGTGGTTATGGGGAGAAGTGGTTATGGGGAGAAGGCAGGAGAATGGCATTGAGAAGAAAAGCTAGGTCAACCATGATTGAATGGCGATGTAGACTCAATGAGACGAATGGCCTACTTCTGCTCCGAAAATTTATCAACTTATAATAATAATAATAATAATACATTTTATTTATATAGCGCTTTTCATATACTCAAAGACGCTTTACAGAGATTTTGAGAACATTGGGGAAATGAATAAATAGATAAATAAGTAAATAAATAAATGAACAGAGAAAGGAGACAGAAGGTGAGGTGACCTTCAGTGGTTGAAGGCAGTACTGAACAGGTGAGACTTCAGCGATGTTTTGAATGTGGTGAGTGTGGGGGAGTCTCTAACGGTTTGGGGTAGTGAGTTCCATAGGGTGGGAGCAGCGATGGAGAAAGCCCTGTCCCCCCAGGATCTGAGTTTAGTCCGGATGTGGGGGGATAGGAGATTGGCAGCGGCAGAGCGGAGGGTGCAGGTGGGAGTGTGCCTGTGGAGGAGGTCGGTCAGGTAGGATGGGGCCAGGTTATGGAGGGCTTTGTAGGTTATGAGGAGGATTTTGTACTGGATTCTCTGGGGGATGGGGAGCCAGTGGAGTTTATAAAGGACGGGGACACTTATGAACTTATGTGTGCAATCAGGGTGCTTACCTTAATAATTCTGTATCAATTTTGTTACTGAAAGCTTATGCTGTTATTTGCTGACAATCTCATTACACCTGCTGGAGTATAAATATTAAAATAAACTAAACTGGAGGGCCACTGGCCAAGTATTGGAAGATGGGATTAATTATGGACGGGCTCTCACTAGTCAGTATTGACTTAGTGGACCATATGGCCTGTTTCCATGCTGCGTGACTCCCTGTCTCCCTGACTCTTTAAATATTTGAAGGTCTGGTCAGGTACAAGTCCTTTAGAGTGGAGACATTGAGGAATTTCTTTATCCAGTGGGTGATGAATCTGTGGAATTCATTTCGACAGATGGCAGTGGAGGCCAAGTCATTGAGTATTTTTAAAGTGGAGATTAAAAGGTTCTTGATTAGTAAGGGGATTAAAGGTTACAGGGAGAAGGCAGAAAAATGGGGTTGAGAGGGAAAGCATTGATTCACCTTGATTCACCTACTCTGGGCAAGAGACTCTGTGCATCTACCCAATCTATTCCTCTCTAGATCTTGCACACCTCTGTAAGATCACCCCTCATCCTCCTGCACTCCATGGAATAGAGCTCCAGCTTACTCAACCTCTACCTATAGGTCAGACCCTTTAGTCCTGGCAACATCCTCGTAAATCTTCTCTGTACCCTTTCCAGTTTGACAGCATACTTGACTGAAGAAATTACTCCTCATCTCCTTTCTAAATGTAAAGTCCTTTTATTTCGATGCTATGGCTTCCGGTCCGAGACTCTCCCATTAGTGGAAACATCCTCTCCACATCCACTCTATCTAAGCCTTTTCATTATTCTGTAAGTTTCAATGAGGTCCCCCCACCCTCATCCTTCTAAACTCCAACGAGTACAGGTCCAGTGCCGACAAACGCTCATCATATGTTAACCCAATCTTTGGGACCTTTCTTCAGACTGATTGTAGTGGCGGGGAGAAAGCTGGAAAACGGGTGGAGGCAGGGCAAAGCCTGGCAAGTGATAGGTGGATACAGGTGAGGGAGGTTTGATCGGGCAACGCGTGGAGCAAGTGGCAAGGGCTAGCGATGAAAAGGAGACAAAAGGATGACAGGTAAGGAGAGAAGAGGAGTGAAATATAAACCCTGAGGGATGGATAGAGGTGGAAGTGGACAGGAGGGGGTTGTGATGAGGGGGAGGGGGGGGGGAACAGAGAGGCAGGATATTGGAAGAAATGGGTGCACACCAGAGTGGGGGGGGGGGGTTACCAGAAAGTGTGATGAGGTAAGGGGGGCATTACTTAAAATTGGGGATTTCAGTATTCAGTCTCAATAGGTGGGGTTCACTGAAATAAGATATCTTCCTTCAAGGCGCTCCAAGGGTTAATTGATTTTTTTTTAATGCTGGGGGGGGGGGGGGGGAGAGAGAGCTCTTCAAATGTTAATGTTTTCAGAGAGAAATTTGCAAACCCAATCAGAGGCCCATTCACAAACAATTTAGTTGTTCACCTGTTAAAAAGCAAGCATTGCCATTAGGACCTCTTTAAAAATCAATCAGCTACAGAGAATTGTAATTGACACCCTTTTGATTTCTTCTCCATTTCGCATGAATTAGTTTGAATATTTCGCTCAAACAGTGACTGATGATGATGGGTTGGTGTATCTTGCACAGGCTCATGTTCAGCGAACAACATTGCCAAAGTCTACTGGACTACTGACCACACGGTGTTAGCATCCGTCCATCTGCAGGAGATGACGGTCGACACAAAATGCTGGAGTAACTCAGTGGGTCAGGCAGCACCTCTGGAGAAAAAGAATAGGTGACTTTTTACCCGATCGTCACCTATTCCTTCTCTCCTGCCTGATGTTGCCTGACCCGCTGAGTTACTCCAACTTTTTGTGATACCTTTTTACGGTCAGAACCCTTCTTCAGACCCTTCTTCAGAGATAGGCGCAAAATGCTAGAGTCATTCGGTAGGTCAGGCAGCATCTCTGGAGGAAAGAAATAGATCGAAGGTATTTATTCACAAAATGCTGGAGTAACTCAGCAGGTCAGGCAGCATCTCGGGAGAGAAGGAATAGGTGACGTTTCGGGTCGAGACCCTTCTTCAGACTGATGTCAGGGGGGCGGGACAAAGGAAGGATATAGGTGGAGACAGGAAGATAGAGGGAGATCTGGGAAGAAGGAGGGGAAGAGAGGGACAGAGGAACTATCTAAAGTTGGAGAAGTCGATGTTCATACCACTGGGCTGCAAGCTGCCCAGGCGAAATATGAGGTGCTGTTCCTCCAATTTCCGATGGGCCTCACTATGGCACTGGAGGAGGCCCATGACAGAAAGGTCAGACTGGGAATGGGAGGGGGGGTTGAAGTGCTCGGCCACCGGGAGATCAGAAATAGATGACTTTTTGGGTCGAGACCCTTCTTTCGTTTTGTGGAGGTCTGAAGAAAGGTGGTCTCAACCTGAAACTTTACCTATTCCTTTTCTCCAAAGATGCTGCCTGACCCGTTGAGTCGCTCCAGCATTATGTGTCTATCTTCAGAGTAAACCAGCATCTGAAGTTCCTTCCGGCACATTCCTTCTTCAGAGGTGATGGTGAAGCTTTGACGTTTTCATGTTTGGAGAGGGGAATGGTTCATCTGTGGCTGTATTTCCTACTGACTCAGCCTATTTTTGTCAGGCAGACATTCCCACAGCTTCTACAGGTGAAGTTGTCTCTGGCCATTGGATAGGAGAGTGTGCGGCTTCACCACTTTGACCAAGATGCCATTGATCATTTTGTGGCGTTGGCGCCTGGCCTCCAGCCTCGTCAACCACGTGGTATCATTGGCCAGATGCAGCATGCAGGGCATCACTGCCCTGGTGCAGTACGCACCATGTCACCAGCTCAGTGTAGCATTACCACCCATGGCTGTGGAGGCCAAGTCATTGGGTATTTCTAAGACCGGAGATACTTGATTGGTAAGGGTGTCAGGGGTTATGGGGAGAAGGCAGGAGAATGGGGTTGAGAAGGAAAGCTAGATCAACCATGATTGAATGGTGGAGAAGACTCGAGACAAATGGCCGACTTCTGTTCCTATAATTTATGAACTTATGAATTTATGTGTGCAATCAGGGTGCTTACCTTAATATTCTGTATCAATTTTGTTACTGAAAGTTTACGCTGATAGTTGCTGACAATCTCATTATATCCACTGGAGTATAAATATGAACATAAAATGTGGCGGCAGAGTGGCACAGCGGTAGAGTTGCTGCCTCACAGCACCAGAGACCCAGGTTCAATCCTGACTACGGGTGCTGTCTGTACGGAGTTGGTGCGTTCTTCCTGTGACCACATGGGTTTTCTCAACATGCCAGGCTTTGAGCTGTATAAAATTCACCAGCCTCTATAAATGATACAAGATTGAACTAATGATTGATTTAGATATTATTTTTTTTTGATTTAGAGATACAGCGCAGAAACAGGCCCTTCGGCCCACCGGGTCCGCGCAGCCCAGCGATCCCCGCACATTAACACTATCCTACACCCACTAGGGACAATTTTTTTACATTTGCCCAGCCAATTAACCTACAAACCTGTACGTCTTTGGAGTGTGGGAGGAAACCGAAGATCTCGGAGAAAACCCACGCAGGTCAAGGGGAGAACGTACAAACTCCGTACAGTACAGCACCCGTAGTCAGGATCGAACCTGAGTCTCCGGCGCTGCATTCGCTGTAGGGCAGCAACTCTACCGCTGCGCCACCGTGCCAATGAACACACTGAAATCATTTGTAGGTTTTATATCTTTGTAATTTTGCAATAGATATGAAACAGTATAATTTAAAAACAAACTCTCTTTGTTCCTTGCACACTTTCCAACTCTACGATAGCTTCTAACAGGGCAATTCTCCTTTTCGCTATACCAATCCGGATCGCGCACGCAAGCCATTTAAGAAGAACCGTTCGACATTAGCTCTTTTAACGATGTTGCCCACAAACTCAATCTGTCAAGGCTAGCTTAATTCCACCGATATTATAGCTGCAGTTTAAACATTCAAGCTGGCAACAAATATAAAAAAGAGATTTTAGGCATCGGGAAATAATCTGCCCCGTGACAAATGGCAATCCTAGGCCCGATTTTATTGACTGCCTAAGTTTTAATATACAGAGTCCTCGAAGATTTAATTTCACATTATTTTGCTGAAAACATCTTTCGATTGAATTGTAATGGGCTCATGTTTATTGTAAATTGTTCTATCTGCTTGGTATGCAGTGTTGAATGAGAGTAATGCACAGACTATAGCCGGGGGCTTTTAATTCATTGTTATTGCTGTTTGAATATGTACTCAAAAGGGCTTGCATCACTATGTTTACAGAAAAGTTTTCATTTTTAAATAGTCTCTGCTCTATCTGGTGTCCAAATTTTGTGTGTGTGTGTGTGTGTGTGTGTGTGTGTGCATGTCACACTCAGTAATTGAGGACTGCTTAATTGAAAATTGTTTCTAGTTATGAACTTGGGGAGATATAATCTATTGGAACAATTTTATGTAAATAGAGTATTATAAAGCAACCATCACTCCAGGGAGTCTAGGCTTTCTGATGGTTTATTGCAATTCTGCACAGCCGGAGAACTTCTACCGCCGATTGGCAGATTTGCAAAGAGTATTGGCTGGTTCTCCCATTGGCTAGCAGGGATTTTTATGGTGATCATCAAAGTCTGTTGTAATTTGCTGTGGGAATAATGACTAGCCAATTACAAATAGTGGCAGCATAAATATTTATACATTCCCGGGTAGAGTTGTTAGTTTCTTGAGCAATGGCTACTGTGAAACTCCGAGGCACTAAGTGCTCTGTGGTGTGAGGATGATGGCTGGATTAACTCCTTCTACGAAAAACGTTACCTGGCTCCTGCAGAGTTCCTCTGCGGCACGGTGGCGCGGCATCAGAGACCTGGGTTCGATCCTGACCACAGGCACTGTCTGCAGGGAGTTTGTACCTTCTCCCCCCCCTCCCCCCCCCCCCCCCCCCCCCCCCCCCTGTGACCATGTGGGTTTTCTCCGGGTGCTCCGGTTTCCTTCCACCCTCTAAAGATGTACAGGCTTGTAACGTTAATTGGCTTTGGTAAAATTGTAAGTTGTCCCGATAGTGTGTAGGATAGTGTTAGTGTGCAGGGATCGCTGGTCGGCGTGGAGTTGATGGGCCGAAGGAGTTCCTAATGTGCAGGACTAGTGTTATTGTACAGGATGATCGGACTCGCTGGGCCGAAGGGCCTGTTTCCACACTGGATCTCAATAGTCTAGCATCTAGAAGCAGATAGGAAGGGGTAACTTTTGTTTTGCTGGTTAATTGAGGCGTTATCTGTGCCCTGGCAAATACTCCTAGCCAAACAATCACAGCAGGTGATTGTTTCACCCCAACGCTCGGTACTGGCCCCCATGCTCTTCAATCTCTATATCAGCGATATGCCACGCACGACCTCGCGCCAGTATGGATACGCAGATGACTTGGCCCTACTGCACTCGGACAAGAGTTGGTCAAATGTTGAGGATGTGCTCTCGGCGGATATGGAACTTGTCGCGAGCTACCTTAAGACCTGGAGACTAAAACTGAGTGTGGCAAAAACCATCACAACGGTCTTTCACCTGAACAACAAGGAAGCTCAACGCCAGCTAACCGTCACCCTCAATGGGTCACCCCTACCCTACAACCCATTTCCTACATACCCCGGGGTGAAACTAGATGGGCTGCTGACCTACAAGCAACACCTTGAAGCTCTCTGTGCTAAAGTCTCGACACGGAACAACCTCTTGCGTTGCTTGGCCGGATCGTCATGGGGCGCCAGGACATCTACTCTTCGGACCAGTGCTCTTGCACTCGTGTACAGCGCCGCTGAGTACGCCGCCCCAGCATGGTGCCGCAGCGCTCATACCAGCAAGCTAGACGCCACCCTCAATGACACCATGCGGATCATCACTGGCTGCCTACGCCCTACTCCGACGGATCTCCTGCCGGTGCTCGCAGGTATCGCACCCTGCCAAGCTTCGCAGAGCGTTCTTCACTCATAGGCTGGTGTGCAAGGCCCCATCGGACGCCAAACATCCTTTGCACCACCTCGCCCAGGATTTACAGCAACTGGGACCTTCACTCCTGTCATCTCGTCACCCTTTCTCCCGTCATGCAGCGACCCTCTGTGGCTCCGGTTTCAACATACTAGGAGCATGGAGAACCAGCTGGGAACGGACATCGCCACCTCCTCAATTCACTGTCGCACCGAACACTACAGCCCCACCCGGCTCGGACATGCCCCGCAAAGAGTGGGTCGCCCTGAACCATGTCCACACAGGGGTCGGCCGGTTCAACGCCAACATGCATCGTTGGGTGTTGCGTCCATCAGCAGCCTGCGTGTGTGGAGCAGACCAGCAAACAGCTCAGCACGTCATTTTCGACTGTCCTCCGTCCCCCTGGTGGAGGGGTAGACCTCACGGCCCTCGACAAGAGCACATTGCACTGGCTACAGCGCCTGGAGGGCGTTACATCATTTCTGCTGCCTCAAACGCAAGAAGAAGAAGACAGCAGGTTAATTGTCAGTGAAGATAGACACAAAATGCTGGAGTAACTCAGTGGGACAGGCAGCATCTCTGGAGAGAGGGAATGGCTGATGTTTGAGTGGGTGGAGTCTGAGACTCTTCTTGGGACTGAGAGTCAGGGGAGAGGGAAACTCGAGATATGAGAGCACAAGGTGTGAAAATGGCATATCAAAGCAGACTGGTTTATGGGGATCGCTGGTAGACGTGGACTCGGTGGGTCACAGGGCCTGTTTCCATGCTGCATCTCTCAACTAAATTAAACTAAACAGAATAGAGAAGGTCCTGCATGAATTTTCTTCTTAAAGAAAAATAGTTTGGGACAGACTGTATTATCTCATTGTGCCTCTTTGCATACTCTCTGGATAGCAGGAGGGCAAATAAGGAAATTAAAACTAACTGGAGCGGGGAGAGAAGTGAACAGAAGGCAATATTAACATTTTGATTCATAGTCTGATATTTTTTCGATTTTCCTGATGTGGTCTGAATGCTGTGTTTCCATGAAGACATGCCAGTGAGTTGTTAAGCTGATAAAAAGGGTAATAAACGAAGACTTGCATTTATATAGCATTTTCACAACGTAATGAAGGATGTCACAAATCAAAAAAACATCAGTATCCAAAATTTAATTCCTGGTCTGCACTGCTAAACATTCCAGTGGCTGTATATTTATTCCACTTCCTCAATTCAGAACATTAAGCTGCTGCTCTACAGATCTAATGACTAAGGATACATTTCTAGCCATAGTATTTTTGAAGTATGGTCATTATTGTAATGATGGAAACATGGCATCTCATTTGCACACAGCAGGCTCTCAGAGGCAATCTCGACCCATTAGAGGAAGGATATCGAGGCTTTGGAGAAGTGCAGAAGCCCAGAACGCTGCTTGGAATAGAAGGTATTAGTTATAAGGAGGTGTCACAAAATGCTGGAGTAACTCAGCGGGTCAGGCAGCATCTCTGGAGAGAAGGAATGGGTGACGTTTCGGGTCGAGACCTTTCTTCAGACTGATTAGTTATAAGGAGAGTCATAGAGCCACAGAATCTTACAGCATGAGGAAAGAGGCCCTTCGGCCCAACGTGCCCACCTACACCAGAGAGGTTGGACACATTTGGATTGTTTTCTCTCCAGCATGGGAGATTGAGAGGCACAAATAGGATAGGCATAAATTATCAAAGGCATAGAAGGGATAGACAGTGAGAGCCTTTATCTCAGAGTGTGAATTGTCATAGACTGGAGGGCAGAAATTTAAGGTGAGATGGGTAAAGTTCAAAGGAGTTGTGTGGGGCACGTCTTTTCTACACAAAGTGGTGGGGGCCTGTAACATGCTACCAGGGATGGTGGTGGTGGCAGATAAAGTAATTGGATTTAAGAGCCTTTTAAATAGGGACGTGAATATACAAGGATAGACACAAAAAGCTGGAGTAACGCAGCAGGACAGGCAGCATCTCTGGAGAGAAGGAATGGGTGACATTTCGGGTCGAGACCCTTCTTCAGACTAGTTAGGGATAAGGGCAACGAGAGATATAGACGATGATGTAGAGAGATAAAGAACAATGAATGAAAGATGTGCAATAAAAATAATGATGATAAAGGAAACGGGCCATTGTTAGTTGTTTGTTGGGTGAAAACGAGAAGCTAGTGCGACTTGGATGGGGGAAGGATACAGAGTGAGGGAATGTCGGGGCTACCTGAAGTGAGAGAAATCAATATTCATACCACTGGGCTGTAAACTGCCCAAGCAAAACATGAGATGCTGTTCCTCCAATTTGCATTTAGACTCACTCTGACAATTGAGGAGACCTAGGACAGAAAGGTCTGTGTAGGAATGGGAAGGAGAATTAAAGTGTTTAGCAATATAGATGGATATTGGTTACGTGCAGGCAGAGGAAGTTCGTTTAACTTGGTATCATGTTCAACATGGACATTGTGAGCCAAAGTGCCAGTTTTCTGTGCTGTACTGTTCCAGTGATGTAATGTTGAGGCTCTATAAGGCGCTGGTAAGGCCACATTTGGAATATTGTGAGCAATTTTGAGCACCATATCTGAGGAAAGATATGCTGGCTCTGGAGAGGGTCCAGAGGAGGTTTACAAGATTAATCCCAGGAATGAGTAGATTAACCTATGATGAGCATTTGTCACCATTGGGCTTGTACTAGCTGGAGATTTGAAGAATGAGGAGGACCTTATTGAAACATACAGAATAGTGAAAAGCTTGGATAGAGTGGATGTGGAGAGGATGTTTCCATTAGTGGGAGAGTCTAGAGGTCATTGCTTCAGAATTAAAAGATGTTCTTTTTGGAAGGAGATGAGGAGAAACTTCTTTTGGTGGTGAATCTGTGGAATTCTTTGCCACAGAAGGCTGTGGAGGCCAAGTCAGTGGATATTTTTAAGGCAGAGATAGATAGATTCTTGATTAGTACAGGTGTTAGAGGTTATGGGGAGAAGGCAGGAGATTGGAGTTAGGAGGGAGAGATAGATCTGCCATGATTCGGAGACCAAATTGGCCTTCATAACAAGAGGAGTTGAATATAGGAGCAAAGAGGTCCTTCTGCAGTTGTACAGGGCCCTAGTGAGACTGTACCTGGAGTACTGTTTGCAGTTTTGGTCTCCAAATTTGAGGAAGGATATTCTTGCTATTGAGGGCGTGCAGTGTAGGTTTACTAGGTTAAATCCCGGAATGGCGGGACTGCCGTATGTTGAAAGACTGGAGCGACTAGGCTTGTATACACTGGAATTTAGAAGGATGAGAGGGGATCATTGAAACATAAGATTATCATATCATATCATATATATACAGCCGGAAACAGGCCTTTTCGGCCCTCCAAGTCCGTGACGCCCAGTGATCCCCGTACATTAACACTATCCTACACCCACTAGGGACAATTTTTACATTTACCCAGCCAATTAACCTACATACCTGTACGTCTTTGGAGTGTGGGAGGAAACCGAAGATCTCGGAGAAAACCCACGCAGGTCACGGGGAGAACGTACAAACTCCTTACAGTGCAGCACCCGTAGTCAGGATTGGACACGTTAGAGGCAGGAAACATGTTCCCAAAGTTGGGGGAGTCCAGAACCAGGGGCCACAGTTTAAGAATAAGGGGTAGGCCATTTAGAACGGAGATGAGGAAAAACCTTTTCAGTCAGAGAGTTATAAATCTGTGGAATTCTCTGCCTCAGAAGGCAGTGGAGCCCAATTCTCTGAATGCATTCAAGAGAGAGCTAGATAGAGCTCTTAAGGATAGTGGTGTCAGGGGTATGGGGAGAGGGCAGGAACGGGGTACTGATTGATCAGCCATGATCACATTGAATGGTGGTGCTGGCTCGAAGGGCCGAATGGCCTACTCCTGCACCTATTGTCTATTGTCTATTGATTGAATGGCAGAGTAGAATTGATGGGCCGAATGGCCTAATTCTACTCCAATTCATTATAACCTTATGGCCTTATGTTCTATGTTCTAATTAATAGTCAATTGAGTTATACCAATGTTGATTGTTAAATCACTATTAGCCTGACACTGAAGATAAATTATTTTTCCATGGCATCTTTTACAGACAGCAGAGTTTCAACTTGACATCTCACCTGAACAACAGCATCTGTGACCATGCAGCACTCCCTCTGCCCTGCATCAGAGATACTGCCTAGTTAATCTGTTCTGATTTGTGCAGTGGGATTTTATTCCAAAACCTGATGATTTTTAGATTTAGATTTAGAGATACAGCGCAGAAACAGGCCCATCGGCCCACCGGGTCCGCGCCGCCCAGCGATCCCCACACACTAACACTATCCTACACCCACTAGGGACAATTTTTACATTTGCCCAGCCAATTAACCTACATACCTGTACGTCTTTGGAGTGTGGGAGGAAACCGAAGATCTCGGAGAAAACCCACGCAGGTCACGGGGAGAACGTACAAACTCCGTACAGATGGCGCCCATAGTCAGGATCGAACCTGAGTCTCCGGCGCTGCATTCGCTGTAAGGCAGCAACTCTACCGCTGCACCACCATATCAACCGCTTCTACAGATGGGCCATAACACTGCTTCTACAGCTGTGCCATAGAAAGCCTTTTTTGTCAGGATGGATCACAGCATGGTTTTGGAACAGCTCCATCCAAGACAGCAAGAAATTGCAGGGGATTGTGGACGCAGCCCAGACCATCGCACAAACAATCCTTCCTTCCATTGACTACATTCATACCTCACACTGCCTCGGCAAGGCCAGCAACATAATCAAGGCTGAGTCGTACCCCGGCCACTCGCTCTTCTCCATCCCCCCTTCAGGCAAAAGGAACAGAAGTGTGAAAACCCACACCTCCAGATTCAGGGACAGTTTCTTCCCAGCTGTTATCAGGCAACTGAACCATCCGACCAACAACTAGAGAGCAGTCCTGAGCTACTATCTACCTCATTGGAGACCCTTGGACGATCTTTGATCGGACTTTACTAGACAATAGACAATAGGTGCAGCAGTAGGCCATTCGGCCCTTCGAGCCAGCACCGCCATTTAATGTGATCATGGCTGATCATTCTCAATCAGTACCTCGTTCCTGCCTTCTCCCCATACCCCCTGACTCCACTAGACTTTATCTTGGAATTTAGAAGGATGAGAGGAGATCTTATCAAAACGTATAAGATTATTAAGGGGTTGGACACGTTAGAGGCAGGAAACATGTTCCCAAGGTTGGGGGAGTCCAGAACAAGGGGTAGGCCATTTAGAACTGAGATGAGGAAAAACTTTTTCAGTCAGAGAGTTGTGAATCTGTGGAATTCTCTGTTCAGAAGGCAGTGGAGGCCAATTCTCTGAATGCATTCAAGAGAGTGCTGGATAGAGCCCCTAAGGATAGCGGAGTCAGGGGGTTATGGGGAGAAGGCAGGAACGGGGTACTGATTGAGAATGATCAGCCATGATCACATTGAATGGCGGTGCTGGCTCGAAGGGCCGAATGGCCTCCTCCTGCACCTATTGTCTATTGTCTATTGTCTATTGTCTATTGTCTACCTTGCACTAAATGTTATTCACCTTATTCCCTTTATCATGTACCTGTACACTGTGGGTGCATCGATTGTAATCACGTATTGTCTTTCCGCTGATTGGTTAGCATGCAACAAAAGCTTTTAACTGTACCTCGGCACATGTGACAATAAACTAAACTGTATGCCAATACAATTGCTCTACAGATGTATCAATGACTAATGCACAAAGATGATATATATATTCTGCCTGCTTGTAATCAAAGGAGCTGCTTCCTTATTCCTTGGCTACTCAGAAGATTCCCAGTTGTACGAGCAATTTCACGTCAAGGCTAATTCTTTACAAAACTTGTAGAAATTGGGGCAACTATTATGACAGCACATCGGCAATAATGTTTAGAGAATTACCTGCCCTTTTCCCCTGTGTCAGTGTTCCAGTGGAAAGGTAACAGTGAATTTTAGTTTAGTTTAGTTTGGAGATACAGCGTGGAAACAGGCCCTTCGGCCCACCGAGTCTGCACCGACATGCGATCCCCGCACACTAACACATTCCTACACACACCATGGACAATTTACATTTAGACCAAGCCAATTAACCGACAAACCTGTATATCTTTGGAGTGTGAGAGGAAACCAAAGATCTCGGAGAAAACCCTCGCAGGTCAATGGGAGAACGTACAAACTCCGTACAAGCAGCACCCGTAGTCAGGATCGAACCCGGGTCTCCGGCGCTGTGAGGCAGCAACTCTACCATTGTGCCACCATGCCGCCCGAAATGGTGTCCGCTTTTCAATGGAATCCAAATAATTTGTTCAGTCTGCTCAGTGGAGCTTCCAATGCAATCGTGATTTCCGCATTTGCATTGGATGGAGTATGGACCAGTATCTATGGCAACAGGGGAAGCGTTTACTGCAGATGTTGATGCGCCCATGGCTAGCACTGCATATTCTGCTTTAATTGCCACTGGTGTTGTTAGCTGCACCGTGGCAGGTTCTAAATCAACAGCCGTGGTGTGAAGAAGGCCCCCAGCAATGGTCCAGGGACAACAATTGTTACTTACATTAGGGGCTGTACTGTGTTGCCAAGAAAGACAGTGCAAATAACCAGAAGGCACCATCAGCAAAAGAAGTATGGGGTAGTTACTGCACCAGAAAAAACAGCAAGGTGCTGTAGTAACTCAACGGGTCAGGCAGCATATGTTGAGGACAGGGATAGACGATGTTTCATGTGGGGCAACATAGAACTAGTGTGAGCCATCAACAGTCAGTGTGGATTCGGTAGTTTCCATGCTGTATTTTTCAATCAATTCAGGTTTGTAACTTTGCCGCTGCCCTTTATATGGCGTCTCTTTGCATACCTTGGGTCTGTCACATGTGATCATAAAGTATCAATCGAAGGTTTCACAAAAAGTTGGAGTAACTCAGCGGGTCAGGTAACATCTCAGGAGAGAAGGAATGGGTGGCGTTTCGGGTCGAGACCCTTCTTCAGACCTGAAAGGTCACCCATTCCTTCTCTCCTGAGACGCTGCCTGACCCGCTGAGTTACTCCAGCTTTTTGTGACACCTTCGATTTGTACCAGCATCTGCAGTTATTTTCCTACATAAAGTATCATTCATTCATTCATTCATTCATTCCTTTGTCTGAGTCTAGGAGCCTGTGAGGCTGCTGCAAACTAGTTTTTCATTATACCTGTAGCTCCTTGTACTTGTGTATCTGACAATAAACTCAGCTGGACTTGAGTTGCCTTGGAGATATATGCAGACCAGACCAAGTAAAGGTAGCAGATTTACATTGCGAATTTGCTTAGGAAAAAAAAACTGCAGATGCTGGTATAAATCGAAGGTAGGCAAAAACTGCCAGAGTGACTCAGCAGGTCAGGCAGCATCTCCAGAGAGAAGGAACGGGTGACGTTTTGGGTCGAGACCCTTCTTCAGACCCGCCCCCTGCCCTGACATCAGTCTGAAGAAGGGTCTCGACCCGAAACGTCACCCGTTCCTTCTCTCCGTAGATGCTGCCCGACCCGCTGAGTTACTCCAGCAATGTTTGATCTACCTTGCGGATTTGCTTGTGTTATGGTCGAGGTGTTTGCTCTGCCCGGTGTGATTTTGTGGCTTTAATTTGTTGTTGTTGATGTACCCCAGTGTCCCAGTGTACTGGGCAGCACAGTGATGTAGCTGCTGCTCACAGCATGTCAGAGACCCGGGTTCAATCCACACCTCGGGTGCCACCTGTGCGCAATTTGCACGTTCTTCCTGTGGCCGCATCGTTTTCCTTCCCGCATCCCAAGTGCGTGTGGGTTTGTACGTTAACGGGCCTCCGTAAAATGGCCGCTCCTATGTAGAAAGTAAATGCGAAAGTGGGATAACAGAATTCGTGTGAGCGGGTGATTGAAAGTCAGTGTGTACTCAGTGGGTTGAAAGACCTGTTTTCATGCTGTGTCTTTCAATTCCATTCACCGATGCTGTACAAATGTCTGCTCTGTTACTACATGACATACCCAGTCACTGTCTCCCTGGCCGCGTGTTTGCCCTCTCCATTCCAAAACCTTTTTTTATACAGTCTTCTAAAAATTGACAAGCAAATACATTTTGGCGGAACAAAACCTCTAAATATTTCTCATGACCAGCACTGACTGTGAAACCTATCAATTTATTGACCTTATATTAAATCTGATCTGGCGAAACACTTGTAGTAATAATAATAATAATACATTTATTTTATATAGCGCTTTTCAAGATACTCAAAGACGCTTTACAAAGCCATCAAGACATAAAAACAAACAAACAAACAAAAGATTTGTCCTGACAAATTTGTGTTAATACATAATGACCCAAGACTTTTTCAATAGTCAATGCATTTTAATGCACAGGTAATGGTGGTGCAGCGGTAGAGTTGCTGCCTTACAATGTCAGAGACCCTGGTTCGATCCTGACTATGGGTACTGTCGGTATGGAGTTTGTACGTTCTCCCCGTGACATGCGTGGGTTTTCTCCGGGTGCACTGGTTTCGACCCAAACTTCAAAGACTTACAGTTTTGTACATTAATTGACTTTGATAAACTTGTAAATTGTCCCTAGTGTGTGTAGGATAGTGATAGTGTGCGGGGATCACTGGTCGACGTGGACTCGGTGGGCTGAAGGGCCTGTTTCCGCGCTATATCTCTAAACTAAGCTAAACTAAAATATCAGCCTTATACCTTATTTTTCATTAATCTGACAACTTATTTTAGCAGGTGTGGTTAAGGTAGCATCAGGAGGAGAGAATTGCATTAATGTAGCATCTTTGAACGTCTCAAAAATACTTCGTAACCATGGACACAATTTTTCAGAGTAGCAATCACTGTGATAACGTAGAAAATATGGCTCCCGATTTGTACATGGTAAGATATGCTAAAGAACAACGCGATAAGATTAAAAAATGAGACGAGAAGGAATTTCAAGAGTCAGAGGGTGGTGAATCTGTGGAATTCATTGCCACAAACGGTTGTGGAAGCCAAGTCATTGGATATTTTTAAGGCAGAGATTGACAGATTCTTGATTAGTGCGGGCATCAGTGGTTATGGGGAGAAGGCAGGAGAATGGGGTTAGGAGGGAGAGATAGATCAGCCATGATTTAATTGATGGGCCAAATGGCCTAATCCTGCCCATATGAACTTATGAAGTTGCAAGGTTGTTGACTGAATGATGAATATTGATTAGCAGAGAGATTACACTTCGCCATATTTTTTTTAGCTGACCTGTATGTACTAAACTGCACACACTGTAAATTTCAGGGCAGAGAGCTCCCTGTTTTATTGCTACCTGTTCCCCATCATTGAGTAAGTGATCAAATGGTCTGTATTTACTTAAGACTGCTAATTACGATTTGAAAAATATACCATTACTTGTAATAAGTTGGACTATTAAGCTATTATTTTGCTGGGCGCACACGCTGAATGCGTTTTTGAATACGAGTGGTAAATTAATTTAGCTCAACCTCGTAAATTGAAGATGACATCTCATTCAGGACATAATGGGCTGCTCTGAGGATTTTTTTTTTCCAGTTTAAATAGAAAGAAAAAATATGTTAATTTGGTCTAAATGAAATCGTCATCCGAATTTTGATTTTGTGTGACTGGGATGTATGTTACCAGCCCAGATCATAAATGCAAGGGAAAGATGACCATTTATTTGACAGGAAAGCACTAGCTGTATTCGCTGGAGATTAGAAGGATGAGGGGAGGGGAACCTCATTGAAACTTATTGAATCGTGGAAGGCCAGCATAGAGTGGATGTGGAGAGGCTGTTGGGAGAGTCCAGGACCAGAAGCCATAACCTCGGAATAAAAGAACGTACCTTTAGAAAAGAGATGAGGATGAATTTCTTTAGTCAGAGGGTGGTGAATCTGCGGAATTCATTGTCACAGACTGCTGTGGAGGCCAAGTCAATGGAGATTTTTAAGGTGGAGATTGACAGAGTCTTGATTAGTTAAGGGTGTCAGGGATTATGGGGAGAGGGCAGGAGAATATAGTTGACAGAGAAAGATACATGAGACATGATTGAATGCCAGAGTAGACTTGAAGGGCCGAATGGCCTAATTCTGCTCCTATTACTTCATAGAAGTCTTCGGTCTGAAGAAGAGTCTCAACCTGAAACATCTCCCGTTCCTTCTCTCCAGAGACGCTGCCTGTCCCGATCAGTTACTCCAGCCTTTTGTGTCTATCTTCGGTGCAACCAGCATCTGCAGTTCTCTCCTACACGTGGCAACCATGAATTGGCTTCTCCGGGACAACTGTGGGCTCTGTCGTGGGAATCAAATGAACAAAGCTTCTTTCAAAGCAGCACTAAACACGAGGGATTAGAAACCTGCGGCTCCCATCCAAGCTTATTAGCCAGATGATTTGCTCAAAGAGGCTAAGGGAGAAAGCAGATGGATGGAAGTACTCCCCTCCTTTACTTCATTTGCCGCATTAGTCATCTTGAGCCAGTTGTAAATTTAACGTCAATTTAAGCCTGAATTATGGATAGCTCGCATTGTGAACTCATGCCCACCAGCAAATGTGTTGACACCTCGTACGCTGCAGGAGAGGGCACTTTCATCATATCGTCTTGGACTTGTTTCAAAACTGCTCTGAGATTGATGCAGGGTTTGGTGAGAACGTCGTCAAGCTGACGGACACTGCCAAAGACACATCTGTCGTCGCCCATTAAAAAGGATATTAACACAGAAACAAATGTAATAATGAACACTAATGAAAAAAAAAAACACATCAAAACTGATGCTGATTTTCCTTGTTCGGGCCCATTGAGATAATTACTGATGAAATCAGAAAACAGCCGTGAAGATGGTTTAAATGGTAAAGATTTTTACTCAGACCCGAACTGGAATTCTTATGGAAAAGGATATTTTGAAGGGTAAATTCAGCTATCTAATTTTGGATTGTAAACGCTGCTTTAGACTTTATATTATTCTTAAGACAGTTAAATACATTGTTTTGCACAATATAACTGAACTAACAGAAATTTGGACAGTAATCAAGCACTGCTGGTGTAATGGATATGGCAAGGGTGGAGAAGAGTATTTAAAGAAAAGAAAGTTAAAATTGCAATTAATCGTTGTTTTAATGTATCTTTCTAAATATTCGAAGGTAGGCACAAAATGCTGGAGTAACTCAGCGGGTCAGGCAGCATCTCTGGAGAGAAGGAACGGGTGACGTTTCGGGTCAAGACCCTTCCTCAGACCCTTCTAAATATTCGAATGTCCTTTGAAGCCAATAGAGTATTTAAGAACTGTGATAGCCTCTTTACGCACAACATTCTTCCACAAAGAGTAATGGGATGATGAAAAAAAAAAATCTGTTCAAGAAACACTGACTGATGCATGAACATTGGCCAGGATACTTGTAATTACTCCTCCTGGTCTCCAATTTGCTTTTGTTAAAACTGAGGTGAGTAGAAACTTTTTCACGCAGAGAGTAGTGAATTTGTGGGATTCGCTGCCACAGAAGGCAGTGGAGGCCAATTCACTGGATGGATTTAAAAGGGAGTTAGGTAGAGCTCTAGGGGCTAGTGGGATCAAGGGATAAGGGGGGGGGGGGGGGGGAAGGCAGGCAGGGGTTACTGATTGTGGAAGATCAGCCATGATAACAATGAATGGTGGTGCTGGCTCGAAGGGCCAAATGGCCTCCTCCTGCACCTATTTTCTATGTTTCTATGTAAAACTAGGGCGGCACAGTGGTGCAGCGGTAGAGTTGTTGCCTCATAGCGCCAGATGCTCAGGTTCAATCCTGACTACGGGTGCTATAAGAAAATAACTGCAGATGCTGGTACAAATCGAAGGTATTTATTCACAAAATGCTGGAGTAACTCAGCAGGTCAGGCAGCATCTCAGATGAGAAGGAATGGGTGACGTTTCGGGTCGAGACCTTTCTTCAGACTGACTACGGGTGTTGTCTGTGCAGAGTCTGTACGGTCCCTGACCATGTGGGTTTTCCCTGGGTGCTCCGGTTTCCTCTCACATTCCAATGAAATGCAGGTTTGTAGATTAATTGGCTTCTGTAAATTACCCCTAGTACGTAGGGTGTGAAAGTGGAATAACATAGAACTAGTTGGCAGAACGGTGGCGCAGCGGTAGAGTTGCTACCTTACAGTGCTTGCAGCGCCGGAGACCCGGGTTCGATCCGGACCACGTTTGCTGCCTTCTGTACAGAATTTGTACGTTCTCCCCGTGACCTGCGTGGGTTTTCTCCAAGATCTTCAGTTGCCTCCCACATGCCAAAGACATGCAGGTATATAGGTAAATTGGCTTGGTCAATGTAAAAATTGTCCCGTGTGTGTGTAAGATAGTGTTAAAATAGGGGGGATCGCTGGTCGGCGTGGACCCGTTGGGCCGAAGAGCCTGTTTCCGCACCGTATGTCTAAATTGGTGTACAGATGACCAATGGTTGGCATGAACTTGGTGGGCCGAAGGCCCTGTTTCCTTACTGTATCTCTAAACTTAAACCAAACTAAAATTGCACCATGGGACATTTTAATACAGAGCCTTTGGCTTATTGCCTCTCACAAAAGACAGCACCTATGACAGTGCAGCCCTCCCTCAGTACCCGACTGGAAAATTAGTTTAGATTTCCAAATCTCTGATGTGGCATTAAAACGGACTTAATTACATTTTACCTTGCACTATACGTTATTCCCCTTATCCTGGAGCTGTGTACTGTGGGGGGCTTGATTGGAATCATGTATAGTCTTTCCACTGACTGGACAGCAGGAGGCAAAAAGCTTTTCACTCCACCTGCAAACGTGACAACATACTGAACTAAACTAAACTAAAACTAACTGAATGAATGATTTCAGTCAGAGAGTTGTGAATCTGTGGAATTCTCTGCCTCAGAAGGCAGTGGAGGCCAATTCTCTGAATGCATTCAAGAGAGAGCTGGATAGAGCTCTTAAAGATAGCGGAGTCAGGGGGTATGGGGAGAGGGCAGGAACGGGATACTGATTGAGAATGATCAGCCATGATCACATTGAATCTATGTAAAACTAGGGCGGCACAGTGGTGCAGCGGTAGAGTTGTTGCCTCATAGCGCCAGATGCTCAGGTTCAATCCTGACTACGGGTGCTATAAGAAAATAACTGCAGATGCTGGTACAAATCGAAGGTATTTATTCACAAAATGCTGGAGTAACTCAGCAGGTCAGGCAGCATCTCAGATGAGAAGGAATGGGTGACGTTTCGGGTCGAGACCTTTCTTCAGACTGACTACGGGTGTTGTCTGTGCAGAGTCTGTACGGTCCCTGACCATGTGGGTTTTCCCTGGGTGCTCCGGTTTCCTCTCACATTCCAATGAAATGCAGGTTTGTAGATTAATTGGCTTCTGTAAATTACCCCTAGTACGTAGGGTGTGAAAGTGGAATAACATAGAACTAGTTGGCAGAACGGTGGCGCAGCGGTAGAGTTGCTACCTTACAGTGCTTGCAGCGCCGGAGACCCGGGTTCGATCCGGACCACGTTTGCTGCCTTCTGTACAGAATTTGTACGTTCTCCCCGTGACCTGCGTGGGTTTTCTCCAAGATCTTCCGTTGCCTCCCACATGCCAAAGACATGCAGGTATATAGGTAAATTGGCTTGGTCAATGTAAAAATTGTCCCGTGTGTGTGTAAGATAGTGTTAAAATAGGGGGGATCGCTGGTCGGCGTGGACCCGTTGGGCCGAAGAGCCTGTTTCCGCACCGTATGTCTAAATTGGTGTACAGATGACCAATGGTTGGCATGAACTTGGTGGGCCGAAGGCCCTGTTTCCTTACTGTATCTCTAAACTTAAACCAAACTAAAATTGCACCATGGGACATTTTAATACAGAGCCTTTGGCTTATTGCCTCTCACAAAAGACAGCACCTATGACAGTGCAGCCCTCCCTCAGTACCCGACCGGAAAAACAGTTTAGATTTCCAAATCTCTGATGTGGCATTAAAACGGACTTAATTACATTTTACCTTGCACTATACGTTATTCCCCTTATCCTGGAGCTGTGTACTGTGGGGGGCTTGATTGGAATCATGTATAGTCTTTCCACTGACTGGATAGCAGGAGGCAAAAAGCTTTTCACTCCACCTGCAAACGTGGCAACATACTGAACTAAACTAAACTAAAACTAACTGAATGAATGATTTCAGTCAGAGAGTTGTGAATCTGTGGAATTCTCTGCCTCAGAAGGCAGTGGAGGCCAATTCTCTGAATGCATTCAAGAGAGAGCTGGATAGAGCTCTTAAGGATAGCGGAGTCAGGGGGTATGGGGAGAGGGCAGGAACGGGATACTGATTGAGAATGATCAGCCATGATCACATTGAATGGCGGTGCTGGCTCGAAAGGCCGAATGGCCTCCTCCTGCACCTATTGTCTATTGTTTATTGTCTATTGATGAGACGAGGCTATGATATCTGGGAATATTTACACTAAGCAGTAAAAAGATTCCAACGGAAAAAAAAAATGTGAGTTCACTTTTATATCTGGTTGAACTAAAATAATTTGATAAGATGGAGAGTAGATTTTAAATTACTTCATGTCGGCTGTTGTAGGAAAAGGTTGAGGAGAATTGTTTCACAGAATTTTAAGGAAGCCTGGTTGCAGGCTTTCGAATTGAAGGAAGCTTTGTCAGGGTAAGGGTTAAAAAGTGGGTAGATAATACCAAATCTACGTTCTGCAGTTTACTTACATCGAAAGGAGGAGATCAAATGTCACTAAGTTTCCACAATCGTCAACGTTAAATTCCAACCTAGAGTGTGATATGAATAATTTCCCCTTTTGGAACAGGTTGGTTGGACTATTGTAGTTTTTTTCAATCCTTTATCTTTGTGTTTCAAGATTGAATGCTAAACTGAGCTATTATCTGCTTGCTAAGGTGTAGATAAAAGACCTCATGGCACCGATTCAAAGTAGAACGAGAGAGTTATCCTGGGTAACATTCATCCTTCCATCAAAATCACTGAAAAAGAACAGATTATCTGGTAATTATTGCAATGCTTTTTGTGAGAGTTTGCAATGCCCAGATATGCAAAAGAAAAAAAAACAAACACATTGATGGCTGTAAAGAGATTTAAATGCCTAGAAGTTAAAAAAGGATCATTGTTGCAAAGCTATATTATTGGTGACTTTCCCTTTTCTTATTGTCAACAAAATCACACGCTCCAGAGAGAAACTATATCAAAACTTTGTGTTGGTAAAGTTTTTTTCCAAGCAGCTCCTAACTCTTTGCTTTAGACTTCAGAGATACAGCACGGAAACAGGCCCTTCGGCCCACCAGGTCCGTGCCGACCAGCGATCAACCGTCCACTCTCGCAGTCCTGCACACTAAGGGAAGAATTACAATTTACAATTTTACGGAAGCCAATTAACCTACAAACCCGTACGTCTTTGGAGAGTACGTAACCGGAGCACCTGGAGAAAATCCACACAGTCACCCGGTGAACGTACAAACTCCGTAAGGACACCACCCACAGTTGGTATTGCACCCGGGCCTCTGGCGCTGTAAGGCAGCAACTCTACCGTGGCGGCACGGTGGCGCAGCGGTAGAGTTGCTGCCTTACAGCGAATGCAGCGCCGGAGACTCAGGTTCGATCCTGACTACGGGCGCCGTCTGTACGGAGTTTGTACGTTCTCCCCGTGACCTGCGTGGGTTTTCTCCGAGATCTTCGGTTTCCTCCCACACTCCAAAGACGTACAGGTATGTAGGCTAATTGGCTGGGCAAATGAAAAAATTGTCCCTAGTGGGTGTAGGATAGTGTTAGCGTGCGGGGATCGCTGGGCGGCGCGGACTTGGTGGGCCGAAAAGGCCTGTTTCTGCGCTGTATCTCTAAATCTAAAAATCTAAATCTAAAAAGAATCTACCGCTGCGCCACCGTGCCGCCCTTAACTCACAAAAAGAAATGACAGTTCCTCTGTTATTTTCCAAGTCATGACTGTGAAACCTAAAGTGCGCGCGGTGTCGTTCCATTTGCGGATTTTTTTTCCGTTTCCCATCCAATTCAATCGCATCAATTCATTAGATATCAATAAGAAAATTGGCTAATTTAAGGATCTGCCGTGCTGGAAAAGCCCAGAAGATTAATGCGGTGGCATGATGTTAGCACAGCAGTTAAACAAAGAATTTATTTTCTAAGCCCTTATTTCAATTGAACTTTTGTAGATCCAAGGGAACACATCAGCGGTTGACACTTATGAAATCCCAAAGAGTACTCAGCAACCGTAATTCTCTGAGAGTGCACTCTAGTGAAAAATCACAACTCTCTTAAGAGTATAATAAATTTTCAACGCAGATAATTAGAATTTCAGCAAATGACAAACGGGGACCGACCGGGATGTGATATTACACAAAAACCACACATAATTTCAGGTGCACACTTCAGAAGAATAACAGAAAATAGATGATGGCGCTAATATAAATTTGGACCTTGCAAATTTACCCTGCCTTCGTACGAATACCGCCAGTGTGATTTGAGGGCGCTGCACGTACATTATGCACCGCCGTCTACACTGTAGTTAGGAGTTAAGATGGCAAATAACCCATTTAACGGTTGAGTCCAGTTAGGCTGGGCTAACACGTTTGCAGAGGTTTCCGGATTTAATGTGGAGCATAACGTAGCATATGATGGTGATGTCCTGGAGCTCTACTTCAGGTTTAAGCGGCAAGCTGATGTCTCCTGTGGACACAATGGCTGGAAGCTGCTTAAGCTGAAACGGGGGGGGGGGGGGGGAAAATCCGCAAAACTATTGGGGTGATTCACACTAAATGTCCTAGTTTTAATCTTTCCCTTTTCTCCTCTGACTCTCTTCAGACTCTTCTCTTCAGGGTCTCGACCTGAAACACCACCTATTCCTTTTCTCCAGAGATGCTGCCCAACCTGCAGCAGAGTTAATCCAGCATTTTGTGTTCATAGGTTCTAGGAGCAGAATTAGGCCATTCGGCCCATCGAGTCTACTCCGCCTGATCAACCTTTCCCTCTCAGCTCCATTCCCCTGCCTTCGGCCCGACAACCCATGACACCCGTACTAATCAAGAATCTGTCAATCTCCGCCTTAAAAATATCCATTGACTTGGCCTCCGCAGCCGTCTGTGCCAACGGATTCCACAGATTCACCACAACCTTGACTAAAGAAATTCCTTCTCATCTCCTTCCTAAAGGTATGTCCTTTTACTCTGAGGCTGTGGCCTCTGGTCCTGGACTTCTCCCGCTAATGGAAACATCCTCTCCACATTCAGTCCATCCCGGCCTTTCACTCTTCAGTAAATTCGGTGTGCGTACTTTCTCTACTCCTTGCTCTCTATCCCTGATGGTTTATCCGTAGTCACAATGTGTCTCATACTTTTCATCCTCTCCTCTCTCAAAAGGAATTCCTCTCTCCCATTCCATTCCCTCTCTTACTCTACTTGAAGAAAACTCCACATAAATAAAGGGGAGCAACTCACTAATGTTAAAGTAAACTAGACCAAGTGGACTCGTTGGGCCCAAACCTCTCCTGCATTGGTGCAGTACCCTCTCCTCTCCCCTCCTCTCCCCTCCCTCCCCCTCCTCCCCTCCCCTTCCCCCTCCCCCTTCACCCACTCCCCATCCCCCTCCCCTCACTCCTCCCCCTTTCCCCTCACCCCTCACTCCATCCCCCCTCAACCCCCCTTATCCTCCTCCCTTCCCCCTCCCTCCCTAGGAGATAGATTTAAACTTTAAAATGTGAATAACTTTTAAAATATAACATCGATCTCAATTAAACTTCTTCCATTAGCACCAAAGGGACGACGGTGAGTGTACCGTTCATCAGGCATTCCCCCACCTCCTCCCCTCCCCTTCCCCCTCCCCTTCACCCACTCCTGTATTACCGAGAGCACTCCAGTTAAAAAAAAAAAACAGAGGTTATCTTAGTTTAAAGTTTAAATAATTAACATTTTGTTAGGTGAGGGTTCCTTTTGGGAAAGCACGGACTTTTATGGACGTCATCTATCCAAGTTCTCTATGGTTGCTGCCTGACCTGCTGCGTTACTCCAACACTTTGTGTGCCCTTAGCTGGCCTGTTTAGTTTAGTTTAGTTTAGATCATTTGGAGACACAGCATGGAAACAGGACCTATCATCCCACGCCGACCAGCGATCCCCGTACACTAGCATTATCCTACGCACCAGGGACAATTTACAATTTTTACCAAAGGCAATTAACCTGTACGTCTTCGGAGTGTGGGAGGAAACTGGAGTACTGTGGAAAACCCCACACGGTCACGGGGAGAACATATAAACTCTGTACAGACAGCACCCGTAGCCAGGATCGAACCCGGGTCTCTGGCGCTGCAAGGGAGCAACTCTACCACTGCGCCACTGTGCCACTGTACTCCAAAGGTAACTGAGCCAAGGCAGATATATGTAATGGAGTTGGAGTTACAAATTTTACTGACCCGAGTCATGGAATTCCGTAAAAACACCACCCTTCATCAGGCATAGTCCAATTGAATAGGTACTAAAGATAGACACAAAAAGCTGGAGTAACTCAGCGGGACTGGCAGCATCTGTGGAGAGAAGGAATGGGTGAATGTTTCGGGTCGAGACCCTTCTTCAGACCCTTCTTCAGATCAATGTGTACTAGTTGTCCAGCTTCAGTTCCTCGGGCCCCATTGAAGGAGAGATCATTCACAGTTTTTCTTCTATCTTCCTTGCTTGAGAATCGTGAACGTACCTTGTATGGAGGTTTGTTGTGCGACCCGCGATCAAGGTAAATATTATCTCTAAAAATATCTCAAATGTGAACAATGACTCCCAGACACCATAGTTACATAGGCAAATAGTGTGATGGCTTTGTGCACCTTAATATCAGACAAACAGCACTGAGGTTTAAAATTAAATTCTGATAACCAGCTAATCTGTTTTTGGTGAAATTGAAATTCATTCATTCAGTGTGTTGCACAAATCCTAATAGGATGTTGGCAGCATAAATGCTAATATATTCCAAACTGTTTGAGATGAGACAGCTTCATGAGGGAGATTTAAGCATTATTAATTCTGAGGCAGAGATCATGAGTTAAACTGCAGAAGGTTCCTTGATGTGGAGTTAAGGTGAGGATGATAAGGCTTCAGTTTGTAGCTGATAAATATTCTTGTCAGGCTAGTGAACTTGGGGATTTCTTGTAGAATTTCTGAATGAGTTTTTTTTGGTTTGGTTTAGAGATGCAGCGTGGGCAACAGGCCCTTCGGCCCACCGAGGCCGCGCCGACCAGCGATCCCCGCACACTGACACTATCCTGCACACACCACGAACAATTTTACAATCATACCAAGCCAATTATCCTACAAACCTGTACATCTTTGGAGTGTGGGAGGAAACCGGAGGTCTCGGAGAAAACCCACGCAGGTCACGGGAAGAACGTAGAAACTCCGTGCAGACAGCACCCGTAGTCAGGATTGAACACGGGTCTCCGGCGCTGTAAGGCAATAGCTCTACCGCTATGCAACCGTGCCGCCCTTCTTGGCAACATGGATGCATACAAGATCCTGCCAGCATAAATCAATAAAGAATGCATAGCCTAAGAACACAATACTTGACAAAAGCCTCTTGTACTTAACCGTGGAGATATCTGTGGTCATCAGTTTTGATCTGTAGACTTTGCAGACTTAACTAATCTCAATGTTGAGTTATTTAATGCCACCAATATTTCATTATGATCAACACAGGACACTGAATTAATGCATTAACCCCTGTCACTCTTTCAGCTTTTAATGCCACTTAAATAGAATATCATCCAGCGAAGAGATTGCTGCAAGTGACAAAAGGCTTGATTGAGATGATAGGTTTTAAGGAGAATCTTATAGAAGGGTTGGCGGAGGGGGGAGGGGGTAGCAAAATTAGAAACATGTAAAGGAGAAGAAAGAGAGATAAGAACGATTGGGCCGCTGAAAACGAAGGGGGAACACGTCAGGGGTGGGGGCGGGTCTTTGTGGGGAGGGTTTATTTTGCGCAGAGAACAAAGGGGTTCCCGGCACGGGGAGGGGGGGTCTTCTGCCAGGCACCATATACTGCCAGGCAGTAGATAGGACTGCTCGGTTAACTATCATAAGTTTGTCAACGACACATGTACACTGCCCAGGTGAGGTCTCCTATACAATTTTACCAGGTTGTAAGCAAAAACAAAGCATTTCACTGTACCTTTGTACATATGACAATAAAGCATCATTGAATCATTAGAAACATAGGAACATAGAAAATAGGTGCAGGAGGAGGCCATTCGGCTCTTCGAGCCAGCACCGCCATTCATTGTGATCATGGCTGATCATCCCCAATCAATAACATATCCCTTGATTCCGCTAGCCCCCAGAGCTCTATCTAACTCTCTCTTAAATCCATCCATTGATTTGGCCTCCACTGCCCTCTGCCACTGAGAAGAATGCCACAATTGAGATGACAAGATGCCTGTGAAAATCCCTCTCTTTTCCAGTTCAGCTCACTTTAGTTTATTGTCGGCCCCATAGCAGAAGCGTCCACGTCGCGGGGCTGGAAACTGGAAGTGCCCTGAGCTAATTCTGCCACCACCATCGTCTACTGTACAAGTGACGGCTCCCACTGATTGTCGCCGGAAGCTTGCGCACTTTCCAGGACGGACGATGACAGCGATGTAACGTTTGAATGGTGGACATGAAAGAAAGAAAGTTTATTGTCACATGAGGTAACGAGGTACAGTGAAAAGGCTTTTGTCGCTTGCTATCTATCCAGTCAGTGGAAAGACAAGGCATGCTTACACTCGCACCATTTGCAGTGCATGGAACCATGATAAGGGGTATAACGTTTCGTCCAAGGTAAAGCCAGCAAAGTCCAATCAAGGATAAGTCCGTGGGTCACCAAAGAGGTAGATGGCAGTTCTGCTTCCCTAGTCCCCACTTCCCTTTTGGTGTTGCGTGCAAGTCGTTTTATTCTGTTTGGAAATCACGAATGACTAACAGATCTTTCACAGTCGCTGTTCAAAAGGTTATCACTGAATATTGTACTACAAGCTCAGTGACATAACCAAGTGCTTATTAATCAATCATGTGACCGTTACCAGGTTATTTGCTAACCTTAAACATTTTGCAAAGAAAATGTTTTAATTATCGTTAATAATTAATTGGGTCTGAAGGGTTAACCATCCAGAAAATGTAGCCTTCAATCATTTGCATGAGAAAGGAAATTGTGAATGGCAACTACAGAAATTAATAAGTAACTGTAATATTATTCTTTCAGCTTTTATGACAAGATATTGGCGCGAGGAATGGCTTTCGGGTATTACTGTCAGTTAAGAATGCAAAAGATAAAAAGTCATTAACGTATCCTTTAACATGACAAAAGTCACCAGTTGTTGGATGGGGGGATGAACAAGAAGCGGCTTTTGGAAGTTTAAACCCTGGAGCTTTGTTGGGTTCTCCTTGGAAAGAGGCCTTTTGTGCAGCCTTATGACTGCACTATGTCCCTGCGCATTATATCGCTGCAGGTATTTGCTCAGCCCGTAAATCCACAGCGGTATCAACAACATCACTAAAGAGCAGGAAATCACAAATCCTAGGACTAGTGCATTATTTTTAAATTATTTTATTCTTCCAAGGGGTCTTCTTGCAAAAATCCAGCGGTAGAGTTGCTGCCTTGCGACGCCAGAGACTTGGGTTCGATCCTGCCCACGGGCGCGGTCTGTACGGAGTTTGTACGTTCTCCCCGTCACCTGCGTGGGTTTTCTCCAAGAGCTGCGGTCTCCTCCCACACTCCAAAGACGTAGAGGTTTGTAAGCTAATTGGTTTGGTATAAATGTAAATTGTCCGCAGTTTGTGCAGGATAGTGTTACTGTGTGGGGATCGCTGGTCGGCGGGCCGAAGGCCCTGTTTCCGCGATGTATCTCTAGACGAAACTAAACTGAAAAAAGGAAATGCCTCTATTTTTTTTTTTTTCTGCGAGAGTGAAAAAAACCCATTTACTAGCACGCACCACAGGGTGACAATGTAAATGTGCTCTTTTCACTCTCTATCACTCCAGATTTCCACGTGAAAATTGCTTGCTAAATGCCAGAAACCACAGCATCCACGACATTACAGCTCATTGATGCACTGTGCAAAAAAAAAGGACTTTGACTAGGACACTTCTTGGCCCCGCGGTTGAAGAAATGTTTCAGATGCATTTCTTGACTGGAAAAAGATTCCCTGGTTAATTCCCGGGATGGCGGGACTGTCACATGATGAAAGAATGGGATGACTGGGCTTGTCGTTCACTGGAATTTAGAAGGATGAGAGGGGATCATATCGAAACATGTAAAATTCTTATGGGGTTGGACAGGCAAGATGCAGGAAACATTTTCCCGATGTTGGGGGAGTCCAGAACCAGGGGCCACAGTTTAAGAATAAGGTGTAGGCCATTTACAACTGAGATGAGGAAAACCTTTTTCACCCAGAGAGTTGTCAATTTGTGGAATTCTCTGCCTCGGAAGGCAGTGGAGGCCAATTATCTGGATGCATTCAAAAGAGAGTTAGATAGAGCTCTTTGGTCTGGCGGAATCAAGGGATATGGGGAGAAGGCAGGAACGGGTTACTGATTGTGGATGATCAGCCATGATCACATTGAATGGCAGTGCTGGCTCGAAGAGACGAATGGCCTACTCCTGCACCTATTGTCTATGTATCCATGTATCTATGAAGAGATTTAGTTCCATTCCCTCAGTTAGATGCTGCATTCAGATACGGACCGACGGAAAGATAAAGAAATCCTTACAGAGAGTAGCAGGCTACACTTATCTGGATAAGCACCTTATACAATTGTGGGCTTAGCAATGTAGGTTTATGGGAGGTGCAGTTCCATCGTCTGTCGGCTGTGACCACAGTCATTGTGGTGATTGCATACCTAACTGTACCCTCTGGTGTTCATCTCGCTGATTAGGTCTGTCAGCGAGAGAACTATGCTGATGCTCGACTGGGGATGCCAGATTTATCGTGGGCAATGATATTTATTAACCATCAAGTTTATCAACTCTGCTCCATTCTTGCGGAAACTGTTCTCTGCCCCTTGTTCCTCCATTACTGGCATCACCCTCATATACAGCTGCCTCCTTTGCCAGCGTCCTTGCCGACCAGTCATAGAGAGTCATAAGGCCATAAGGAACAGGAGTAGAATTAGGCCATTCGGCCCATCAAGTCTATTCTGCCATTCAATCATGGCTGATCTATCTCTCCTTCCTAACCCCATTCTCCTGCCTTCTCCCCATAAACCTCTGACACCCGTATTAATCAAGAATCTATCTATCTCTGGCTTAAAAATATCCACTGACTTGGCCTCCACAGCCTTCTGTGTCAATGAATTCCACAGATTCACCACCCTCTGACTAAAGAAGTTTCCCCACACCGTCTTCCTAAAAGAACGTCCTAGAGTGATAGAGCGATACAGTATGGAAACAGGCCCTTCGGCCCAACTTGCCCACACCGACCAACATGTCCCAGCTATACTAGTCACAATACTAGTGTCTGAAAAGATCTCAACTCAGGAGAGGGGAAGAACAACTTTTCCACGATTGTTTACCTTTTTATACAGAAAGGAAAAAGGGGCGTAACAGATAAAATTAAGAACCAATTGATGGCGAATCTGTGGAATTCTTTGCCACAGAAGGTAGTGGAGGCCAAGTCAATGGATATTTTTAAGGCAGAGATAGATAGATTCTTGATTAGTACAGATATCAGAGGTTATGGGGAGAAGGCAAGAGAATGGGGTTAGGAGGGAGAGATAGATCAGCCATGATTGAATGGCGGAGTAGACTTGAAGGGCAGAATGGCCTAATTCTGCTCTTATGACAGACAAACTAATCAACTTATGAGAGGAAGAGTGTCTCAGGCTAAGGGAGCAGTTGATGGACATGGTATTTGAAGATGCATCCCATGCAGTATAGGAGCACTGGAACTTAGAAGATAGCCATTCAGCCCTTCAAGCCTATCCTGGTTCTTTGTTAGTCAGTCTTTTCCCCCTGCTTTCCCAACCATAGACTTGCAAATTATTTTTTTCCTTAAGAGACATAGCGTGGAAACCAGCCTTTCGGCCCAGCAAGTCCATGCCGACCATTGATCGCCCGTTCACGCTAGTCCTATGTTATCCCGCTTTCTCACCCATTCCCTGCACCACTAGGGGCAAATTACAGAGACTAATTAACCTACAAACCCGCACGTCTTTGGGATGTGGAAGGAAACCGGAGTGCCCAGAGAAAACCCACAGAGTCAGAGAAACACTTCACACAGACATTATCCGAGATCAGGATCAAACCCTGGTCTCCGGCGCGATACAGCAACAGCTCTACCAGCTGCACCATTGTGCTGCCCGTTTTTTTATATCATTTCTTTTGATAGTTCATTACATATAAATACCATCCTCTGTGTGAAAATAAAAGCCCTTCAGGTTCCTATTAAATCATTCCCCACTCAATTTAGACTTTTAGAGTTTAGAGATACGCCGCGGAAACAGGCCCTTTGGCCCACCGAGTCTTCGCCGACCAGTGATCACCCCATACACTAATACTTCCCTACGCTCTAGGGACATTCTACAATTATACCGAAGCCAACTAACCTAACTACCAACCAACTAACTAACTAACTAACAAGGTATTTATTCACAAAATGCTGGAGTAACTCAGCAGGTCAGGCAGCATCTCGGGAGAGAAGGAATGGGTGATGTTTCTTCTGAAGAAGGGTCTCGACCCGAAACATCACCCATTCCTTTTCTCCCGAGATGCTGCCTGACCTGCTGAGTTACTCCAGCATTTTGTGAATAAATACCTTTGATTTGTACCAGCATCCTCAGTTATCTTAACTAACTAACCAACTAACCAACTAACCAACTAACCAACTAACCAACTAACCAACGAGCTAGCTAACTAACTAACTAACTAACTAACTGACTGACTGACTGACTGACTGACTGACTGACTGACTGACTAACCAACCAACCAACCAACCAACCAACCAACCAACCAACCAACCAACCAACCAACCAACCAACCAACCAACCAACCAACCAACCAACCAACCAACCAACCAACCAACCAACCAACCAACCAACCAACCAACCAACCAACCAACCAACGGACTGACTGACTGACTGACTGACTGACTGACTGACTGACTGACTGACTGACTGACTGACTGACTGACTGACTGACTGACTGACTGACTGACTGACTGACTGACTGACTGACTGACCAATGAGCTAACTAACCAACTACCTAACTAACTAACCAACTAACTAACTAACCAATGAACTAACTGATTAACTAACTAACGAACCAACTAACTAACTACTAACTAACTAAAACTGCATGCCTTTGGAGTGCGGGGGGGAACCGGAGCACCCTGGGGGAAAACCCGCGTGGTTTCAGGGAGAACGTACAAACTTTGGACGCACACCACGCAAGGAGAGCATTGAATGTGGGCCTCTGACGCTGTGTGGCAGCAGCTCTACCGCTGCACCACTGTGCCTCCCAAAACTCACCTTAAAACAATAATTGCCTGCATCGCAAATATGGACAGCAGCCTAGTTCCCCTCTGCTCCTTTTAAAGACGTGCAGGTTTGTAGGTTAATTGGCTTCGGTAAAATTGTAAATTGGCCCCCAAGGTGTGTGTGTGTGTGTGTGTGTGTGTGTGTGTGTGTGTGTGTGTGTGTGTGTGTGTGTAGGATAGTGTTAGTGCGCAGGGATGGCTGGTTGGCACAGACTCGGTGGGCCTGTTTCCACGCCGTATCTCTAAACCAAACTAACACTGAGAGCTGGTGTGGTACTTCATGTCATCTGATGTTGTTCGTGCGATCTTGCCGCGACACCTATTCTTTCCCCAGCCCGCGGCCATTTCATTCCAACCTTATTCCAGATTCATTTGCGCCGCTGGATGCGTGGCGGGCCGGGGGAGCCTCGAGGCTTGCGGGGGGCGGCGCCGCGTACAACGCAAGTCCTTTCCCTTTGTCTTTGCTCGTCGTGCTTGGCATTTTTTATTTTTTTAGCCGCCAGTTAAGTCCCACTTTAAGCAGAGTGTCATGTATTATGCCGCTGTATAAACAAGGAGAAATGATCTCCTAACTCCCTCCTTAGCCGCAGTCAGATAGAGGGGATAATAGCGGGAGGAAAACAAAATGCATCAAAAAAGCCTGGGAACGGTTGTAGAGCCGCAAATCGCCCTTGTTAATGCAGTGCCGACTATTACCTTGAAGGAGCCACTCTGCTCAGGCTCGGCTCTCCAGCGTTACAACTAATTTGTACATCGAGGATAAAAAAAAAATGATTGATTTATTTTACAACATATCAGTAATTGTACACTACAAATAAGTCTCTAATGATAATCAACAACATTTTTTAATGTAATTTAATTTCACATTTCCCAAGAGGTAGCTAACACAATCATGTCGCCACTGTGATGGACCTTGCCGCAGTTAATCACTGGCTGAATATGCAGACAATCCCAATATTGTATTGACACATATTAAATTTCCCATTGGCTCTGGCAATCAGAGGCAGTAAAGTGATTAAAAGTAATAAAGGCAGCAATGCCTGTCCACAGCCAATTAAATTTCTGACCAAAAGCCCATGGCAGATGCTTTTGATTACAGGATTTTTTTTTTTTTGTTGCTGCTGCTGCTACTGAAGCCGGAGTAATAATATCTTAACCCTTTGAGCACTGCGGCAAGGTGCCCACACTGTCGCAAACCACTGGGTAATGCTGTTTTCTACCTGACTCCTCAGGCATTTACCATTATTTTAACGTCGCATTCCTACACACGGTTCCTATTCAGATTTAATCGTGGAATCAAGGTGGTTGTCCATTGCAAAGGCAAAGGGCGGCACCGTGGAGCAGTGGTGGAGTTGCTGCCTCACAGCGCCAGAGGCCCAGGTTTCATCCTGACCACGGGTGCTTGTCTGCACGGAGTTTGCGCGTTTATCCGGTTTCCTCCCTCACTCCAAAGACGCGCTGGTTTGTAGGTTCCTTGCCCTCTGTAACTTGCCCTTGGTGTGTAGGATGTGAAACTACAAGAACATTAGAACGAGTGTATGGGTAAAAGTCGGCATGGACTCGGTGGTCCGGAAGGCCTGTGTCCACACTGGATCTCTATCTCTCTCTCTTTCACATTCAAGATTCAAGATTCAAGATTCAAGATAGCTTTATTGTCATCCAAATTGGACAAAAATTCAGTCACCCACTGTCCAACAACAAAAGCATCAAAATAGGCATTAAAATTACACAACCCCCAAAACACACAAAAGAAACATCCATCAAAAAAACATCCATCACAGTGAGTCTCCTCCTCCAGTCCTCTCTCTCCTCACTGTGATGGAAGGCCAAAATGTCTTTTCCCTTCTCCTGCTGTCCTATCCCGCGGTCAGGTTGTTGTGGTTGCAGGCCGCGCCGGACGGTCCGCAGCGGGCCGAGCCTAAGGCGAGTCGCAGCCGCTCCCGCAGCCTCCGAAGACGGCCTTACACCGAATGCAGCGCCGGAGACTCAGGTTCGATCCTGACTATGGGCGCCGTCTGTACGGAGTTTGTACGTTCTCCCCGTGACCTGCGTGGGTTTTCTCCGAGATCTTCGGTTTCCTCCCACACTCCAAAGACGTACAGGTATGTAGGTTAATTGACTGGATAAATGTAAAAATTGTCCCTAGTGTGTGTAGGATAGTGTTAATGTGCGGGGATCGCTGGGCGGCGCGGACCCGGTGGGCCAAAGGGCCAGTTTCCAAGCTGCATCTCCAAATCTAGATCTAAATCTAAACTTGAAGGAGTGGGTGGAGGCAGTTCTGCGGAGATTGCCCAAGTGTTTTAGATTTGTTTAGTTTATTTTATTTTAGAGATGCAGCGGAGAAATAGGCCCTTCTGCCCATCAAATCTGCACCAATCAGCGATCCCCGCACACTGACACTATCCGACACACACACACTAGGGACCACAGTTTTGTACTCAAGACCAGGACGGACAATCTAGCCGACTGCGACGCCTAAGAAATGGAGTCCCTCAAGGCTCGGTACTGGCCCCCATGCTCTTGCCACGCGATCTGCCACGCACGACCTCGCGCCAGTATGGATACGCAGATGACTTGGCCCTACTGCACTCGGAGAAGATCTTATCGAAACGTATAAGATTATTAAGGGGTTGGACACGTTAGAGGCAGGAAACATGTTCCCAATGTTGGGGGAGACCAGAACAAGGGGCCACAGTTTAAGAATAAGGGGTAGGCCATTTAGAACTGAGATGAGGAAAAACATTTTCTGTGGAATTCTCTGCCTCAGAAGGCAGTGGAGGCCAATTCTCTGAATGCATTCAAGAGAGAGCTAGATAGAGCTCTTAAGGATAGCGGAGTCAGGGGGTATGGGGAGAAGGCAGGAACGGGGTACTGATTGAGAATGATCAGCCATGATCACATTGAACGGCGGTGCTGGCTCGAAGGGCCGAATGGCCTCTTCCTGCACCTATTGTCTATTGTCTATTGTATATTGGTCAAATGTTGAGGATGTGCTCTCGGCGGATATGGAACTTGTCGCGGGCTACCTTAAGACCTGGAGACTAAAACTGAGTGTGGCAAAAACCACCACAACGGCCTTTCACCTGAACAACAAGGAAGCTCAACGCCAGCTAGCCGTCACCCTCAATGGGTCACCCCTACCCTACAACCCATTTCCTACATACCTCGGGGTGAAACTAGATTGGTAGCTGACCTACAAGCAACACCTTGAAGCTTTCCGTGCTAAAGTCTCTTCGAACTAGTGCTCTTGCACTCGTGTACAGTGCCGCTGAGTACGCTGCCCCACCATGGTGCCGCAGCGCTCATACCAGCAAGCTAGACGCCACCTCAACGACACCATGCGGATCATCACCGGCTGCCTACGCCCTACTCCGACGGATCTTCTGCCGGTGCTTGCAGGTATCGCACCCGCCAAGCTTCGCAGAGAGTTCTTCACTCATAGGCTGGTGTGCAAGGCCCCATCGGACGCCAAACATCCTTTGCACCACCTCGCCCAGGATTCACAGCAACTGGGATCTCAATGCCTGTCATCTCGTCACCCTTTCTCCCGTCATGCAGCGACCCTCTGTGGCTCCGGTTTCAACATACTAGGAGCATGGAGAACCAGCTGGGAACAGACATCGCCACCTCCTCAATTCACTGTCGCACCAAACACCACAGCCCCGCCCGGCTCGGACATGCCCCGCAAAGAGTGGGTCGCCCTGAACCATGTCCACACAGGGGTCGGCCGGTTGAACGCCAACATGCATCGTTGGGGGTTGCGTCCATCAACAGCCTGCGTGTGTGGAGCAGACCAGCAAACAGCTCAGCACGTCATTTTCGACTGCACTGTCCTCCATCCCCCTGATGGAGGGGTAGACCCCACGGCCCTCGACAACAGCACATTGCACTGGCTACAGCGCCTGGAGGGCGTTACTTAATTTCTGCTGCCTCAAACGCAAGAAGAAGACACTTGGGACAATTTACCTATACATCAAGCCAATTAACCCACAAGCCTGACTGTCTTTGGAGTGTGGGAGGAAACCGAAGATCTCCGGGTAAACCCACACAGGTCTTGGGGAGAACGTACAAACTTTGTGCAGACAGCACCCGCAGTCAGGATGGAACGCGGGTCTCCGGCGCTGTAAGGCAGTGGCTATACCACTACGCAACTGTGCCGCTCCTTGTCTGGAATCTTATTCAAATGGTCCCCCCACCCCTATCCTCCAACAATCCCCAGTCCTCCTGGATTTAGTCTGACGACGCATCCTCAATTGTCAGACACTTCCCAGATTTATGCTTTTGTCCTCGAGCTTTTAAGTGTAAATGTTCCACTCGTTACAATAAGTGGACAGAAAAATCATAGCCTGATATGTGCCGCTTCCACGCTGTGCCAAGATTACACTGTTACTGAGATGGCTGATTAGACGCCCATTAATAAATAAGAAAATGTGCTACAGTACGTTCATAAACAAGGACAAAATAAAACTGCCTCGCCAAACATCAAAAGTCTGTCATTTATCCCTTTCAAAATGTTATATTAAAGCCATTAAACGTAAAAAATGATTCAAGAGGATTTTTAATTGGATATAGACAACCAAAAACAATGATTGATTAAAAGCATTCATTTCTTCTAAACTTTCTGTTTTCTTTTTCAACCATCAACAAAGCCAAGCAGTGAACAGCTGTTGTTATTCCTATTGCTGCCTTTGACATGATAACAGTTATTTGTCTTCAACCATACAGCTTTTGTTTCTTTCTGTAAGAAGTTCCCAATAGAAAAGCACAAATACAATTTATTTATATGAATTCATCACTTGCCAGAAATAATAGCTCTGAGAATTCAGATCTTTCCAAAGGCTTTTGGATGGTGCAGGGAAACCTTCCAATCGCCTCAGCGTAGGAGGTGGTGCCTCGAAGCTACAGCAATATCGAGGAGCAGGTCAACTTAGACACCAGCTCGTGTAGGAAGGAACTACACACAGATGCTGGTTTACACCGAAGGTAGACACAAAATGGTGGGGTGGCTCAGCGGGACAGGCAGCATCTCTGGGTAGAAGGAATGGGTGGGGACGTTTCGGGTCGAGACCCTTCTTCAGACTGAGAGTCAGGGGAGAGGGAGACACAGAGATAAGGAAGTGTAAGGTGTGAAAACGAGACGTCAAAAGAGATGAGGGTCAAGGAAAATGTAGAAGAGTTCAGTGTTAGCTAGGAGAAGGTGACAAACATAGACGTAGAAACATAGAAAATAGGTGCAGGAGTAGGCCATTCGGCCCTTCGAGCCTGCACCGCCATTCAATATGATCATAGCTGATCATCCAGCTCAGTAGCCTGTACCTGCCTTCTCTCCATACCCCCTGATCCCTTTAGCAAAAAGGGCCACATCTAACTCCCTCTTAAATATAGCCAATGAACTGGCCTCAAATACCTTCTGTGGCAGAGAATTCCACAGACTCACCACTCTCTGTGTGAAGAAATGTTTCCTCATCTCGGTCCTAAAAGACTTCCCCCTTATCCTTAAGCTGTGACCCCTGGTTCTGTACTCCCCCAACATCGGGAACAATCTTCCCGCATCTAGCCTCTCCAACCCCTTAAGAATTTTATATGTTTCTATAAGATCCCCCCTCAGTCTTCTAAATTCCAGCGAGTACAAGCCCAGTCTATCCAGTCTTTCCTCATATGAAAGTCCCGCCATCCCAGGGATCAATCTGGTGAACCTTCTCTGTACTCCCTCTAAGGCAAGAACGTCTTTCCTCAGGTTAGGAGACCAAAACTGCACACAATACTCCAGGTGCGGTCTCACCAAGGCCCTGTGCAACTGCAAACAAAGCAAACAAGAGGTAACCAGCTTCCTGAGTTCATGGTCGGCCTGGTCCATGGGCAGAAGCAGGGGATTTCAGTCCAATTTCATAGGGTCATTGAGTCATACAGCATGGAAGCAGGCCCTTCGGCCCAGCTTGCCATGCAGTTCAAGATGCCCCATCTGCACTAGTCCCACCTGCTTGCATTTAGACCATATCCCTTTAAACCTTTCCTATCCATGAATCTGTCCGAATGTCTTTTAAATGTTCTTATACTAACTGCCACAACTACTTCCTCTGGCAGCTTGTTCCATGTACCCACCCACCACCATGCTTGTGAAAAAGTTGTTCCTCAGGTTTCTATTAAATATTTCCCCTCTCACCTTGAACCTTGGTCCTCTGGTTCCTGGTGGGTAAAATACTCTGTGCAATCACCCTATCTATTGTCCTCATGATTTTATACACCTCTTATAAAGTAGCCCTTCAGCCTCCTAGGCTCCAAAGAATAAAGTCCTAGCCTGTCTAACCTCTCCTGTTAGCTCAGGCCCTCAATTCCAGGCAGCATCCTGATAAATCTCTGCACCTTTTCAGTTTAACAACATCCATCCTGAAGCAGGGTGACCAAAATTGAACAAAATACTCTTGAGTGCGTCTTCACCAACCCATTGTATAACTATAACATAACATCCCAATATCTATACTCAATATCCTGACTGGTCAAGGCCATTTCATTCTAAGCATTTGCAAATTTTATGAGACTTTCTAGTATCCCTATGAAAAAATCTGAGACAATCTGGAATGGTTTTGCCCAGAATTGTAGTCTCCCTAAACTGAATATCAGATGATGCCAAAGGGGTTTAGTTTCGTTTACCTGAGAGATACAGCAGAGAAACAGGCCCTTCGGCCCACCGAGTCCGCACCGACCAGCGATCCCTCCACATAACCACTATCCTACTCTGGGGACAATATTTACATTTATATCAAGCCAATTAACCTACAAACCTCGTAGGAGTAGGAGGAAACCGGAGTTCTCGGAGAAAACCCATGCAGGTCATGGGGAGAAGGTACAAACTCCGCAAAGACTAGCACCCATGGCCACAATGGAACCCGGGTCTCTGGCTCTGTAAGCACTGTAAGGCAGCAAATCTACCGCTGCGCCACCGTGCCGAGGTAGTGGATGGGACAGAGTACGGAAGGGTTTATAGCTAGGTATAACCTTTCACATGGTTGTTGGAAGATCTCAAAGTCATTCACACTCAGTGGAGCACTTTTTCATAAGAACATAAGAAATAGGATCAGGAACAGGCCAAGCCATTCAGTGAGGTTGTGAACTTAGAGTCATCGAGTCAGGATGGAAACAGGCCCTTCTGCCCAACTAGCCCATGCCGGCCAACATGCCCCATGACTGAACAGTTCTATGTTTTATATGCCGTGTAAGAAAATAACTGCAGATGCTGGTACAAATCTAAGGTATTTATTCACAAAATGCCGGAGTAACTCAGCAGGTCAGGCAGCATCTCAGGAGAGAAGGAATGGACGACGTTTCGGGTCGAGACCCTTCTTCAGATCCGAAACGTCACCCATTCCTTATATGCCGATGATACTAGAGTTATTAAGCACATCAGGCAATCGAGCTCTACGGCTTTTAGACGCAAAATGCTGGAGTAACTCAGCGGCACAGGAAGCATCTCTGGAGAGAAGGGGTGGATGACGTTTCGGGTCGAGACCCTTCTTCAGATCCGAAACGCCACCCATTCCTTCTCTCCAGAGATGCTGCCTGTCCCGCTGAGTTGCTCCAGCTTTTTGTGTGTCTATCTTCGGTTTGAACCAGCATCTGCGGTCCCTTCCCACACAAGCTCTACAGTTCAACAGACCCCGGAATGGGTCTCGGAATGACCCAATGGAATTTAATGCAGATCCTACCTGCCGTCTTTTTCCCCTCAAAAACGTTGCACTTACTTGAACATTTCCAACTAAGTTTTTAAGAGAAAGGATTTCATCGAGATATCCTTGAAAGAAAACCAGGCTGATAAAAAATTTGAATAAAGCAGAGATCTTAGTTATTCTTTGCTGCCTTTTTAAAGAAAGGATCGACAGCTACATTCCCGAGGTTTTGCTGTCTGATTTTGAGCTTCTTTTGATTCCTTCAAGATGTCATCTGTACTTACTTTACACATTGCTGCTGTAAAATGTGCTCCAATATAAATGAGAATAAAAACAATCAATGGTTATTCTTTCACATTTTTGCTCTTCAAAATGTTGCGTATTATAAAACCGAGTTAATAAATATATTCCTTTTAATTTAGCTTTTCAAATATAAACCCAGTGGTTAGTCAGTCATCCTAGCAGCAAACACAGATGAACCACCGGTTGAAAAGAGCAGTTTGAATCTTGAAGGTTTTCGTGATGGCTTTGGAAGTCCCTAGATGTATTCCTCCAAAAGGAATTGTTATATTTTTACACTGGGTTTTGTAAACTAGGACTTATATTTAAGGAGAATGACAGCTGGCGAGAAGTGGCAGGTTTATAAAACTCAAGAATGATCTAAACATTCGTCTTTAACTATTTAATCCGCCTGCTTTTCCAACTTTGTAGCTTCCTTAAAAGCCGTTGAACTTCTTCCAGTTCTGGTGAAATGTTAACGCTATTTCTCCCTCTCCATAAATGCTACCAGAGACTGTATAGCCAGTCATTTCTGTCTTTGGACTTGAACACAGGCCGTTTTAAGCTACAACCTTGGCTTTCAAAAATGTATGAGTGCATAATGCAAGCATTCTGGTGTTGGTATAGTACAATATCTTACAGACTTACATAGAAACATAGAAAATAGGTGCAAGGGGAGGCCATTTGGCCCATCGAGCCAGCACCGCCATTCATTGTGATCATGGCTGATCGTCCCCAATCAATAACCCATGCCTGCCTTCTCCCCATATTCCTTGATTCCACTAGCCACTAGAGCTCTATCTAACTCTCTCTTAAATCCATCCAGTGATTTGACTTCCACTGCCCTCTGTGGCAGAGAATTCCACAAATTCACAACTCTCTGGGTGAAAACGTTTTGTCTCACCTCACTTTTAAATGGCCTCCCCTTTATTCTAAGACTGTGGGCCCTGGTTCTGGACTCGCCCAACATTGGGAACATTTTTCCTACATCTAGCTTGTCCAGTCCTTTTATAATTTTATATGTTTCTATAAGGTCCCCTCTCATCCTTCTAAACTCCAGTGAATACAAGCCCAGTCTTTTCAATCTCTCCTCATATGACAGTCCCGCCATCCCAGGGACTTCCATGGGACAGGCCAGCATTTTATTTGTGCTGCTGAATGAATTTAGAAATAAATATAGGAAGCATTTTATCAGGATGCATCACAGCTTCGTTTGGGAACAGCTCCATCCAGGACCGTATGAAATTGCAGCGAATTGTGGACGCAGCCCAGACCATCACACAAACCAGCCTCCAATCTATTGACTCCATTTGCACCTCGGCAAGGCCAGCAGACATAATCAAGGACGAGTCGCACCCTGGCCACTCCCTCTTCTCCACTCTCCCATCAGGCAAAAGGTATAGAAGTGTGAAAACCCACACCTCCAAATTCAGGGACAGTTTCTTCCCAGCTGTTATCAGGCAACTGAATCATCCTACCACAACCAGAGAGCAGTGCTGAACTACTATCTACCTCTTTGGTGGCCCCTGGACTACCCTTGATTGGATTTAGCTGGCTTTACCTTGCACTAAATGTTATTCCCTTATCATGTTATTCCCTTATACGCTATAAATGGATCGATTGTGATCATGTATTGTCTTTCTGCTGACTGAATGGCATGTAACAAAAGCTTTTCACTGTACCTCGGTACACAGGACAATAAACTAAACTGAAGCTGAAATGAAACAAAAAGATTTAGAATTATACTGTATGTAGCAGGGGTGTAACAGTCCATGTACGGTCCTATCCATGTACCCGTCTAAGTGACGTCAAAATATTGCAATTGCTCCCGTCTCCACCACTTCCTTTTGCATCTCACTCCATATCTGCATGAAAAATATAGTCCCTGAAAGAAAATCAATGTAAAATGTTACCGTAAAATTTGTCGTTGTTCCTCCCCCTCTAAGCCCCCCTTTCCCAGCCCTCTATGTATGACGAAAATAGACACAAAGTGCTGGTGTTACTCAGCAAGGTAGGCAGCATCTCTGGAGAGAAGTAAGAATGGGTGACGTTTCGGGCCGAGACCCGTCTTCAGACTGAAAGTCATGGGAAAAGGGAAACGAGAGATATAGACGATGATGTAGAGCGATAAAGAACAATGAATGAAAGATACGCAAGAAAATAACGATGAAAGAAAGTCCACCCTTCTTCACCCACTAGATTGCAAAGGCTGCTCTTGCCTTGTCCCATGTGAACATGAACCCAAACCTTAGCCATCCCATGTTGCCCTCCCCCTTAGATTGCAAGCCCAATCTTTCCCCCGCTCCCTCTCAATGCAACCCCAGTCCAGCAATTCTGCAATTCCGAATTAATTCAACCCTTTGCTTATTCTCAACACCGAACTTCATGCATATACCTGACAAATGAGAACTAACACCTTTTATTGCCAATCTGTGCATTTTACCGGTTCTAAGTGAAAATGAATCGTTTGAAATTCAGGTCCAGATGATGCTAAGGGAAAAAAAACAATTCTGCACTGACATTCTTCACCTAAATTATTCTAACACTCACTCAAAACAGGTTTATAATGAGACAAACTTGCTCCTGCAAAGAAACAGCTCATCCTCTGTGGGTGTGTACTGCAATTTGGACCATTGATATGTTTCAGAATCATTCCAAGGAATAAAACAAACTGGAACCAGAGAGAGCAAGTTCAGGAAATTGGTCCCTGTATGTTGAAGGAGTGAGGATCATTTACTTAATTCGATGTAAGAACTGTTGGCACTTTTTCACTTTTTTCCAATCTGTCAATTTCCACCTTAAAGTTATCCATTGGCTTGCCCTTCACAGCCGCCTGAGGCAATGAGTTCCACAGATTCACCACCGTCTGACTAAAGAAATCCCTTCTAATCTCCTTTCCAAAGGTACGTCCTTTTATTCTGAGGCTGTGGCCTCTGGTCCTAGACTCTCCCACTGGTGGTAACGTCCCCTCCGCATCCACTCTCGCCAGGCCTCCTAGTTTTACAGCATGAGGGAGCTCCACTGTCACATCTTAAACTTTGGCACCAAATGTTTTCTCAACGAAGCTATCGCAGCACTTCGTTGAAGAAGACTGAAAGGGTTATTGTTGATTTCTAGGTTGATATGTACCCTCGGAATTAGCAGATTATTGGGCCTTCTTTTTCTCGCCTCAGGAGTTCCAGCTGAGGTATGTGTAAGGCGGCACGGTGGCGCAGCGGTAGAGTTGCTGCCTTACAGCGAATGCAGCGCCGGAGACTCAGGCTCGATCCTGACTACGGGCGCCGTCTGTACGGAGTTTGTACGTTCTCGCCGTGACCTGCGTGGGTTTTCTCCGAGATCTTCGGTTTCCTCCCACACTCCAAAGACGTACAGGTTTGTAGGTTAATTGACTGGGTAAAATGTAAAAATTGTCCCTAGTGTGTGTAGGATAGTGTTAATGTGTGGGGATCGCTGGGCGGCGCGGAGTCGGTGGGCCGAAGGGCCTGTTTCCACGCTGTATCTCTAAATCTAAAAAATCCAAAAAAAATCTAAGGCATCTTGAAATCTTTCATTGGGGGAGGGGGGGGGAGGGAGTTGGGGGGGGGGGGTCAAATGCCCTCTTTTGGGTAATTATGCCGAGCAGAGTCTCCTTTTTTGTTGTGCTCATTCCACCGAGATGCTGCCTGACCCGCTGAGTTACTCCGGCATTTTGTGAAATAAATACCACTGCTTCGGTGATCTCTTACACAATGCAACATGAAAAAATGTCAAACGTGTAATTACAAAAGGTATCAAAAGTCTTTCAACAGAAAAAAAAAACGATCCTCTCGCTATTCAATCCCTGAGGTTCCATCCTGTCTATCTGTCGGATAAGAAGACATAGTTTTGTTCATCCATTTAAAAAAATTTTTTTTGAAGTTTGACTAGAGTGCTTAGTCCAGCTCTCTTTGAGGGAGCACCAGATTCCCGGTTGACCAGCGAGAGGTCAGTGCCTGGGTTCCTTAAAGGACTCCCGTTTCGCTTTGTTCTGCAGAGTACCACTTTGAATCCACCATGTGCTGTTTGCTTCATAGCTTCCACATGTCGGGAGTCTTTACATTGCAGGTGTGCCGATATAAACCTTGCCATCTTATAACCCCCACCTCCCCCTCGAATCCAAACCCCCCCCTCTCCCGAGTCCCACACTTGCTTGCTAAACTCAACGCGTTAAGAAAAAATATATTTGTCAAATTTTAGAGCTTCAAAGAAAAAGAACAGCATTCAAAGCCTAGCCTGCAGCTACCGGAAAACAAACGAATTTCACTGTCTGTTTATACTTCACCTCAAAAAATTTAGAAAATTCCAAGCCTCGCTGCTTTGTACTACCTTATATTTCAAAGGTTTGTAAACCATTATTGTCTGTGCAGCTGGTTTAATCTATTTTTGTAATCCCGACGTTAAAAGTAAATTTATTTTATTGATGGTAATACAAAGGAAAATCGCATGTCGAGTTTACAATGTTGGAATGGCTTCGGCATGCATCAGCCCCCTCAGTAACTGAGTACTTTCGATTTATTCACAAAATGCTGGAGTAACTCAGCAGGTCAGGCAGCATCTCGGGAGAGAAGGAATGAGTACTTTCGCCAGTTCTGCTGAAACTTTGAAAGGAGAAGTTATTGTCTTTCATTTATTTAAAAATAAAACAGCCTGCTTCTCAGTCTACTCGCTGCTTTCAAATTCCACACTATGATATTAGGGGAACTCACTGTTTGTATTGTGAGATTCATTTATTAATTCATTTTTAACAAGCCATTTTTACTCTGCAGCGATATCCGATCGTGTTCAACTCTCCAGTTTAAATCTGTTTTCCTGCCTTTGCCCCCAAACCTGGGACATGGGTGTAGTGACCTTAAGGGTAGTTATTAATTAGTGGGATTGGGACACAACTCATTTTGGGTTGTCCTGTTGAAGGGATAATCACGTCCATGTGGATGTGCAGTTTACCAAGGAGTACAAATCCCTTGGAGTGTCCCTGGACAGTAAACTGGACTGGTCCAGGAACGCTGAGGCCCTGTACAAGAAGGGACAGTGCCGGCTGTACTTTTTGAGGAGGCTCCGCTCCTTCACCGTCTGCAGTAAGATGCTGCAGATGTTCCACCAATGGAACCATGGTGGTGGCCAGTACCATCTTCTTCACCATCGTGTGCTGGGGCAGCAGGGCGAAGGCCGCGGACGTCAACAGGATTAACAAGCTCATCAGGAAGGCTGGCTCTGTCCTGGGGGCGGAGTTGGATTCATGGGAGGTGTGGGTACTTGGAACAGACTGCCGGGAATTTTGGTGGATCAGAAGTGATTGTGATATTTAAGAACCTACTAGACCAAGTGGACCCGTTGGGCCCAAACCTCTCCTGCATTGGTGCAGCACCCTCTCCTCCCTCCCCCCCTCCCTCCCCCCTCCCCTCCCCCCTCCCCCCTCCCCTCTGCCCCTTCCCTCCTCCCTCCTTCCTCCCCTCCCCTCCCCCCTCCCCTCCCTCTATTTCCCTCCCCCCACTCCATCCCCCTCAACCCTCCTTATCCTCCCTCCTTCCCCATCCCTCCCTCCACCCCCTCCCTCCCCCTCCCTCCCTAGGAGAAAGATTTAATCTTTAAAATGTGAATAATTTTAAAAATATAACACCGATTTCAATGAAACTTCTTCCATTATAGCCAAAGGGACAACGGTGAGTAAGGTGGGCCTAGTGGTCCAAGTAACCATTACTCTCTGTTAAAAAACAAATGTCCCGTACATCTCCTTGAAATGTTGGCCATCTTGCCTTAAAGCTATTCTTTCTAGTCTTTCACATTTCTACTCTGGGGTGTTCTGACTGTCTACACTATTTTTATCCCCTCTCCCAATTTTATATATTTCTATCTGGTCCCCCCCCCCCCTCAGCCTCTGACACTCCAAAGAAAACAGTCCAAGTTTGTCGAACCTCTCTTTGTTGCTAATACCCTCTCATCCAAGCAGCATTCTGGTGAACCTCTCTCTTCTGCATCCTCTCCAAATTTTTCACATCCTTCCGGGAATGGGGCAACCAGAACTGGTTTAGTCGCTGGCCATCTAACCACGAAGCCATGGATGATATCACAGTCAGAATCTATGGGGTTGGCATTGCTTCATTCACTTTACCGCAGAGGCCTAAAAGATTCCTTCCATTGGTCTTGAACCTGAAACATTAAATCTATCGCGTAGAAAGGAACTGCAGATGCTGCTTTAAACTGAAGGTAGACACAAAAAGCTGGAATAACTCAGCGGGTCAGACAGCATCTCTAGTTGTGGGCTAGGTGAAAGCCAGTTACAGACAACAAGACTCAACAAGATGACTTACCTTTGCTCAGTCCACCTGGGCCTACCTGATGTCTCGATTGTCTAACACATTAAATCCCCCTACCCATTCCCACATTGACCTTTCTGTCCTGGGCGTCCTCCACTGTCAGGGGACAACACCTCATATTTTGCTTGGACAGCTTAGACCCCAGACGCATGAATATTGAAGGTAGACACAAAATGCTGGAGTAACTCAGCCAGATAGGCAGCATCTCTGGATGGAAGGAATGGGTGACATTTTGGGTCGAGACCGTTCTTCAGACTCTTCAGACAAGTATGAATATTGATTTTGCTGAGTTCAAGTAACCCTTGCACTCCCTCTCTCTCTCCATCCCTCCCCCACCCATGTCTGTACTAGGTTCAAAGTCGCCTTCATTGTCTGCAACTTGTTTTCACCTAGCCCACAGCTAACAAAGGCCTGTTTCCTTTATCATCGTTACTTTTTTGCATATCTTTCATTTATTTGTTCTATATCTCACTGTCACCGTCTATATCTCTTGTTTCCCTTTCCTCTGACTCTCAGTCTGAAGGCGGGTCTCAGCCCGAAACTTCACCTCTTCCTTTCCTCCAGAGACGCTGCCTGACCCGTTGAGTTACTCCAGCGTTTTTGTGTCTATCTATACACTAAATCTACTGTACATTTTGTGTCTATCTATACACTAAATCTACTGTATTTATTTTGCCCACAGATGTTGCCTGACTTCCACAACTTTCCAATTTTGTTTCAGATTTCCAGCATCTGTTGGTTTTTTTCTCCAAATTTTATTAATCACTAGACCAAGTGGGCCCATTGGGCCCAAAACCTGTGCATTGGTGCAGCACCTTCTCCTCCCCCCCTCCCCCCTCCCTCTCTCCTCCCTCCCCTCCCCCTCCCCCTCCCCCTCCCCCTCCCCCTCCCCCTCCCCCTCCCCCTCCCCCTCCCCCTCCCCCTCCCCCTCCCCCTCCCCCTCCCCCTCCCCCTCCCCCTCCCCCTCCCCCTCCCCCTCCCCCTCCCCCTCCCCCTCCCCCTCCCCCTCCCCTCCCCTCCCCCTCCCCCTCCCCTCCATCCTCCATCTCCCTCCTCCCCCTCCCTCCCTCCTCCCCCTACCTCCAACCCCCCCCCCCCCCCTCACTCCACCCCCTCCCTCCCTCCCTCCCTCCTTAGGAGATAGATTTAAACTTTAAAATGTGAATAACTTTAAAAATATAACACCGATTTCAATTAAACTTCTTCCATAAGTACCAAAGGGACGACGGTGAGTAAGGTGGGCCTAAAATTAGCGTGCTATCGTGTACCGTTTTGGCTGTAGTTCAAGAACAAACAAACAAACAAACAAGAGTTTTAATATATAGATGGTTCTTTGCCGATTTGCATGACCCCCAATTTGTCTGGGACATGCCGTGACTGACTTGAATCCTTTCTACAGCGCGTTCTAAATACAATGCGGAGAGTAGCACACAGGTGAGAACATCCTTTCTGCAAGTACATCATTGTTTCAACACTTTGAATTATACAAATCAATTAATCCTGACATAGAACGTTATCGTTGCACTAATCATCTGGAGGCATTAATAAATATTTCTATCCTTTACAGTTAAAAAGGGGGCCTGACTGTGAATTTAAAACTCAGATGGTCCTTAGAAAATCATCTCAACTCCCACAAATGCTTAACAATTTTAGAATAAGTTTATTTACAATAATAATTTAAGGATTTAATTGGTACTTTCACTACCCGCAGGACATGTGAAGTAATAGTTAGCGCTCTGCAACAGTGCAGCATTTACAATTTATTTAAAGATGTGATTAACATCCTCCCAAAGACTCCCTGCCCAAAGAAAAATCAAAATAGCTTACGCGATAATACACACACTTTTAGTTTTAAGTTGTCATGCAGGTTTATCCAAACTTAGAGTGCCACACAGTTAGTA